>NW_026294606.1:21591377-22161377 GCF_007827085.1 Peromyscus californicus insignis | reverse complement strand
GGATTAGGTTTACCCAAGCAGAGAACATCTATTAGGGAAAAGAAAACAGTTATGACAATTATGCAGAGCTTAATTAATTTTGTATGACAAAATGGAAACTTATAGGCCATCAACGAACAGTTGGCTTTCCATGTGAGATGTTTTGCTGGTTCTGGTGCTATATGGAACCCTGGTGAATAAGACAGAAGATGCTTGAGGGCAGAGTCATCTCTCCCATAGTCTCATGCTAGGAAGAAAGCCGGTATCAACCTTACCACAAAGCCAAACTGCTCCGAAGGTTTCAGGGAGGAAAGGAGGAAGATTGTCAGGGGGAAGGAAGTGTCAACCAGAGTGACTATGGATTCTTAGGGCAACATAGGGGGAAAAAAATAGAAATGACTTATTCTGCAAAGAAGCTATAAAGACAGATAACAACAGAGAGGTCCCGCAGCAGATGTAGGCCCTCAGATGACTGGCACTGTCAGGCAGGAGCAATAGTAAGATTATGGTTATTATATTTGAGAAAATAGAGAGGGAAGGACAAAATGGAGGCAAGTGTGCATGATTTCAATAGGATAGAAAAGTCTATAAAAAGGAGCAAGGCGAATATTTTATAACTGAAAGATTTATCAAATCTCAAACAAGATTACCACAAAAAAGAAAATTATAGTGAAGCTACCTAAAATCAAAGTCATAAAATTGTTACAGTATTTGGTAAGAGGGGAGGCCAATTTCTTTTTCTTTTTAACATTTATTGGTTTAATTTATTTATTTCCAGGACTGGGAATTAAATACAGGGCTTGCCTCATGCTAGGCTTGCTGCCTTTAAAGAAACAAGACTGGAAACTCACCCCATCAAGTCACGAAAACCAGAAAGCAGACGGACACCACTCTTTAAAGCCTGAAGGAAAATAATGGAAAGCCTAGGATTCTATGTCCAACAAAAACATCATTCAAAATGAAGGTGAGGAATGCCTGGATGGCTCAGAGGATGAAGGTGCTTGGCCCTAAGCTGGACCGCCTGGGGTCTGATTCCCTGAACCCATATGATAGGCGCTGAGAACTAACTTAGAACTAACTTTGTTTTTTGACTTCCACACATGTGTTTTCGAACAGGCACACACACATATTCACGTGTATATACATATACATATGTATGTGCACATACACATGTACATACACACATATATACACATTTATATACACAGATACATACATATATACATACATGCACACACAGATATACACAGACACACATATACATCGATACGCACATATACATGCACCTATACTCATATGCATGTTAGATAAATATAAAAAAGAATGAGAATAAATACGTATTTTCAGTCAAAAACAGTGAGAGAATTAGTCAAAAAGAGGCCGTGCTAAAAAACCCAGAGCCAATTCCTGGGGCCTGAAGAAAGTGATTCCAGATGGAAACATGGAAATCCTGGAGGAAATGAGGGGTGATATAATGGGAAAATATATGGAAATGTAAATAAATGCTGACTGCACAGAGCAGTAATGCTAGTGTCTATTGGCGTTTACATCAGACACAGGGATAGCAATGCATGACCATAACAATGTGACTGACTTAGAAAACAGGATCTGAACATGTCAAACAGTATCAGCAGAAAGGAAGAGTGATGATTCCGTCAACACTCGAAGACCAGTGGTTCTCAACCTTGCTAATGCTGCGACCATTTAATACATTTCCTCACATTGTGGTAACCCCCAACTAAAAATGACCTTGTTGCTATTTCATAACTGTAATTTTGCTACTGTTATGAGTCATAATGTAAATATCTGATGTACAAGGTATCTGATATGCAACCCTGTAGCATGGAATCCTAATTGGTCTTATTAATAAAAACCTGGAGTCAGGTATCAGGGTAAATGCTGAAAGATCAGAGAAGCCGAGCAGCCAGCCACAAGTTCTTACTTCTATGAACTCCTCAGCTGAAAGGGGGCTGAGCTCCTGTCTCCTCTTGCCTTATATTCCTTTCTCTACCCAGCCAAATTACTTCCTGTCTCAACCTCCCTAGTGCTGGGAATAAGGCGTGAGATCCCAAGTGTTGGGATCAAAGGTGTGTGCCACCACTGCCTGGCTATGTTTCTCTTTTAGACCAAATCAATCTTGTGTAGCCCCGAGAGATCCACCTGCCTCTGCCTCCCGAGTGTGAGTGTATGTGTGTGGGGATCACCACGCGACCCATAGGTTGAGAACTGCTGCAGTCTAAGATGTAGAGGAACCTACTGTGACCCCAAAGGAAAAAGAAAGGTGACTTAGGAATCAATAAGTGAACAGAGGAAATGTAGAATAATAAAGAAATCCTCCACAGGAAGTAGGTAGAGAGAAAAGGCCATTACTGGGAAACAAGTAAAAAGATGATTACATGTAAGTTCAAAGCTACCCATAATTTTGGAAAATATAAATGCACTAAATACTCCAGTAGTGAATGATATTAATAAAAACAAATATGTAGTACCAGACATAATTTTAAATGTAAAATCATAAGGAAATATGGTGATGGGGACACAAAGTCAATCTCTCTCATGAGCATGTGTCAATGATCCTTTAGGAAATATGAACAAGGGAGATGCAATAACCTAAGGAAGAATGATGCACTGCATTAAGTTGAGTTTATCACATGATCACGTGGGAGAAAATGGATGGTTATCACTACACGTGTAGGGGATGTATCCTCTTATACCTAGTATGAAGATCATAAACACTGACTGATATTCTGTGTTTCAGGTAGGAGTGAGACTCAGTTTATCCTGAGAGACCACAGAGACTAAGAAGCTACTGTGTTTTCTATGTTGAGATCACATTTTTTTTTTTTAAATCCAAAGGACAAGAGCAGATGCTGAAGGTCAAAAGTGGAGGACTATTTTTTGCCCATCAAATCTATCATCCCATCTCACTGTATATCCAGAAAGGCTTCCTTTCATGGGCAGTGGTAATGTGTAAGCTCTCCTGCCCTCTTGCTGGTTTGGCCAGCAGAAGGCGCCAGCAAGGGTGAAGAAGGCCTTTGTTGCCTTCAACAGCAGGCTCAGGAGTGGCGACCTAACTCAAGGATGCAGACACTTAGTGGCTTCCAGTCACTGTCCCCTTGACATCTTCTTTAGCCTATTAACAACAATGGTCTCATGTTCTTGTCCAAGGTAATGAGCATCCCTGGGTAGTTCTCCTAAACACATGAACACATTTCTAATCTGTCTTCTCAACAACTCTCCTTAAGTCCTCATTTGCATGTGCCAGGTTTTCTGCAAGGATCCTCACTAGTATCATCTCAGTTTTTATCTCCACTCAGAACACTGGTCAATGCACTCATAAGCATGGCAAGTGTCACTATCACAAATACCCAGACCAGGTGTCTTGTGATATCCTGGTTTTTTTTTTCCTCTTAAGCTTCATATTCCATGCCAACAGAATTCTTTCTCTTTAACATTCCATTCACCATGCCTGCAAGCACAGCTTTCTTGGTTGCCTTTTCCAGCAGTTCCTGGTGTAACATCCTTCTTCCTCTGTACGAGTACCAGTTCACGCTACCTTGAAGGATGTTCTAGAGAGCACTTAGATTACTTAAAATCCTTTGGTATTCCTCCCTCATTTGATTTTGCTTTATGAAGGTTCCAGAGTACAGACTCCTGTTAAAGTCTATAGTTTTAGTAATGCTACTCTATTGTTGATTACTGTTGTATCTCTTCCATACAGAGTTTATAAGTTAAACTTGGCCGTAGGTGTTTCTGTATAGGAAAAAATAATATACATAGGGTTTGACTATTCATGGTTCCAGGTATTCATTGGGGGTGGAACCTAGCTCCTGTAGATTGTGGAGTAAAGATTTTCATCATTTTTCAAGACGAACTTAGAGATCAATTTTTGTGTATCCTTTTTTGACTTATTTCAAAATCATGTAGAAATTATGTTACTTCTTGTATTTACTCCTGCATTAAGTATTTCTGACATACCATTTACTGAACTGTTTTTATTCACTTTCTTATCTCTGAAGGAGACTGCAACCTCCAAGAAAGGAGAGGATTCACCGCTTTGGTTCAATACTGAATATACTGTAGTAGAACTCTGTGTGATATACGATGTCGGCAAAGTCTCGTCAATAAGATGACGATTGAACAGGGACCTGAGTGGAATAGGAGATAAAGCCATGTAGGTAGAACAGCATGCTGGGTAGAGAGCCCTACAATTTCCAAACACCCAGTGATAGGTAGAGAACCCTACAATTTCCAAACACCTAGGGACAAGTATGTGCTCGACGATGCTTTGAAGGAATAGCAGGGAGGCCAGTGTGATGGAAAAACACAATTAATGTAGAGAATAAGACAATGAGATCAGAAACTTGAATTCTACTCAGGGAATGACAGTGAGGCTTTGGGAAGATCTGAGCAGAAGACAGCATGAGGCCATGTGTGCTTTGAATTGATCGTTGTGACTCTGTGTTTAGAACATTATTTTCAACGAGGGCAGTGATGAAGCAGGGGCAAGTGAGCAACTGGCGCATGAATTCAGAAAGACTGGGATGGCTTAGATGGGGAGGGAGTGATGAGACAGACGTGTTTACTTCCAGGATTCATTCGGAAAATAGAGATAGGTGTGAGAGATGGCTAGAGAGAGGGAAGGCGGCAGGGAGGGGTGAGAAAGGGAATGATGATGACTTTCCATTTGAGCAGCTGAGAAGATGGGGGTGCTAATCCCTACCATATGGGATGCAGCTAAAGAAGCAGTTTGTGATGAAGTACGAGGACCTCAGGTTTGGGTATATTTGAGCCATACAGTGAGGATCTCACGTAGACAGTTGGGTATGCACACTAGGACATGTTAGAGATCTGCACTAAGGTTGTGGAGATCTGTGGTTGGCTGTCATAGCACCTAAGGTTCTCTCATGGATTCATTTGTTGGCATGTTTGAAATTCTAGGTAAGCTATCAGCTCTGGGGGCTAGCAACTACTGTACTTCCTGTTAAGCTTGGTGTTCATACCATCTAGAACAAGGCATACCACATCTTTACTGACTTTATCAGTTACTTTTCTATTGCTGTGAAGAGACATCATGAGCAAGGCAACTTATAGAAGAAAGCATTTAAATTGGAGGTTTACAGTTCCAGAGGGTAGTAGAGTCTATGACCATCATAGCAGAAAGCATGGCAGCAGGCAGACAGGCATGGTGCTGGAGCAGTAGCTCAGAGCTTATGGCTTGAGACAACAACCATGAGGCAGAGAGAGAGAGAGAGAGAGAGAGAGAGAGAGAGAGAGAGAGAGAGAGAGCGCTAACTGGGAATGATATGGGCTTTTGAAACCTCAAATCCCACCCCCAATGACACACCTCTTCCAATAAAACCACACCTTTTAATCCTTCCCAAACAGCTCCACCAACTGGGGACCAAGAATTCAAACAGATGAACTTATATAGGCCCAGCCCATTCAAACTACCACACTGACTAAATTAATGTGTGTATGATTTCCATTTTCTTTCTTATTTGCACATCTGTTCCCCTTCTGATTCTCATCTCCTTGAGCCACATGATACACCTAAAAGGCCCTCAATATCTAATGGTTATACTGAACTCTATTCACCTTGGTTTACATTTGTATCTAGGACAAATGTTTTGGACTGACTTAATTGTAATTCTGAAGTGGGTTTTGCTGAACTTGGTTCACTTATAGTCTCTGTCAAAACTGAGGAAAGTGTATTTTATTCCAAAGGCACACATGATTCACTTTAGCATGTCAAACACTAACTATCATGTTCATATATCCCTCTACTTTTCTAGTGTCTCATAGTTTCCAAAAATATCCTGCACATGTGTCTAATTCTTGCAATCTGTCTGCGACAGAGGATCAATGAAGTTGTGACTTCTGGGGCTGGGAACAAGGCCTAGTGGGTAAGATCACTTGTTCTCAAATGATCAGACTGAGTTCAGATCCTAAGCACTCATGCAAAAACCTGGGCATGCCTGTGTGGCTGTTAACTTAATGTTGGGGAGCCAAGGCAGGTAGGTCCTGAGAGTGTGTGAGCCAGTCAGCCTAGCCCAAGCAGTTCAGTGAGACACTTTCTCAAGGCAGTAAGGCAGAGGGTGGAAGAAGATCCTTGATGTCCTGCTTCTGCCTACAAAGAAGCATGCTGTGGTGCACACGGCCCCCACACATTCAAGTACCTGCAACACACACACTTGCCACACAAGACACCGTTATTAAATGGCAGGGCTTGAACTTGAACTTTGTGACCCTAATTCTCAAGGTCTTATTTCCACACTTTGTTATCAGCCTGGTGGTCTCCACATTGTCATTTTCATTGTAGAATATTGATTTTGAATTGGCTTTTTTTTCTCCCCTGAAGACTATTAATATACAGTCCAATTCTGAACCATCATGACTTTTTAAAGAAATATATATGGCAACATTTGGAAGTAATCCCTCCTACATGTTAGGATGCTGTCGCCATCACCACTACCACCTCCAGCACCATTATCATCATCAACAACACTAAAGATAACTGGTGAGGGCATGGAGGAATAAGAACCCTTATACACTATGGATGACAAGAAGCACTGAAAGGAAGCTTCCTGCTATGGAAATCAATGGCAATTCCTCAGAAGACTACAATTAGAATTACCGTATTGTTTAGCAATTCCACCTCCCAGTATTTGTCTAAAATAATTAAAGTCATGATCTCAGATGTCCAAACTCCAGGTTCATGGTAGCATTAGATACCATATCCAAGATAAGAAAACCACCTAAAGGCCATGAACAAATAGGTGAATGAACAAAATGTCTACATACACACACACAAACACATACACACACACACACACACACACAGAGAGAGAGAGAGAGAGAGAGAGAGAGAGAGAGAGAGAGAGAGAGAGAGAGAGAGAGAGAGAGGCAGAGACAGAGACGAGACAAAGAGAATAGTATTTAGACTTGAAAATAAAGTAATCCTGTTAGATGCAAAAACATGATGAATCAACCACAGAAAGGCAAGAACTGCCTGATTATAGTTATATGAAATTTCTAAAATAATTAAACATAAAAGCAGAGAGTAGATCAATTGTCCTAAGGTCTGGAGAGGGAAAATCGGAGTTGTTATTCACAGTATAAATTCTTTATGATACAAGATGCTTAACTTCTAGAGATCCTCATTACAACAATGATTCTATATTTACAAATATTGTAAGGTATGTCTAAAATTTCTTAAGAATTTAAAGTATTTCACGAAGTAGTATTCAATGTGAAAAGGAGGATTTCTGTAATTTGTGACAACATGCATGAATTTGGAGAATACTGTGCTAAATGAAGAAAGCTATACAGAAGGACAAACACCACATGATCTTACTTATATGGGGAATCTCACAAAATTAAAGACATAGATAACAGGAGTTGGCTGCCAGAGGATGGACATAGGAATTTGTGAGTCCTTTCAGATAGGCAGAAGGACAGGTATTCATATCTGTCACCTAGCAGAGTGACCACAATTAGAAATAATGTATTAGAAATTTCAAAAGAACTAAAAGAATACATTTAAAATACTTCACCATAAAAATTATAGGTAAGTCATATAACAGCTGTATTAATTTATTTTATTTGATCATGCCACACTGACCACATGGAATTATCATATTGTGTCCTGTTAGTGTATGTAATTATGGTTTGCCAATCAAAAATAAAATAAATGCAAATAAATGGACGGATGACACAAGCGGAAATGGGTTGCTGCTGAGAGGAACGCTAGATACCACTAATCTGCAAAGCTGTTAGCAAGCATCTAGCATGGCAGTGTGGACTCCAGCTCCAGCCTGACCAAATGGATGAGGTCACACTGCTGGGCCAGAGCTGGAGTAGGCCGCACAGCTCTGCCTGCTGGACCGCCTTTCCAAACTGTCAAGCTGACATCATTGTTTTCTTTTTCCATACCAGCCTGTCTTGTTCTTTGTCTCACCATCCCTGGAGCTTCTGGGTAATTCTTCCATCAGTAGCTCCCCTGTGTGTTTTTGATAGAACGCCGTGGAGGGATGAGTTTAGTATCTTGTCTTCTTTTCTCCTGAACACTTCATTTTTGAACTTAATGTTCTGGGTACTTTTAATTCTGTTTAAATGGGCTTGAAAAAGAAACTTCAAAGGGGCCATTTGGATTGTTCTCAAATGCAGACAGCAACAGGATCCACCTAGGACATGGGGAATCCAGTGTTGAAATGTCCAGGCTCCTTTCTTTCTCTCTGAGGGGGGTCTTTCATGAGTGTTTCCACTCCTCCAGTGAGAACACACAAAGAGGTTCCCATATGAAGCAGGCCCAGCCTCCTACACATCTGGACTGTGTCCACAGTATGCCTGCCCAAACTGTCTGCAAGAGGACCTATGTGCCCCAGCCTCTCTGCACATGTGGCACAGAGCTTTCCTTGGGGGAAGCACTGAGCTGCCTGTTAGACTCCCTCAGGACAGCATCAATCCATTTCACTAGTGGAGTCGTGTCGGTGAAATCCCAGATTCCTTCTCCTGCGGCAAACCAGGCTGTGAGCCGGAAATGCCACCTGGCTCTTCCGGGGAGATGACAGCTCTAATTGCAGTGAGACATCTACCCAACCTCCATCTCCTTTTTTGTCTCCAGCTTCCTTGTGGGTGTGCCCAACTTGGCAGCCCAGCTGCAAGTCTCAATGACATCATCTTCCTGGTCAGCAGTGTCACCCTCCTGTCCTCTCCTCTCACCTGTTTATTCAGGCCACAGTCACTTCTTAGGTGCTAAGTTAAAACAATCAGCGTAATCTCAACCAGGAAAGGGCCGTGGAAGAACTTCAGTTTCCCGCTAACCTGCTGCAAACTCTGCTGATTTTAACAAGGGCTTTATTCCTAAATAAAAAGAGGCTGCAATCTGGACTCAGCATACTACCATAGATCAAAGGTGCAGCCAAGAAGTTGGGGCAAGCACTTAAAAGGGAACAAGAAGTTCATTGAAACTGTTTTGACACAACCGTAGGTGACTAGGGAATCAGAGCTGGCTTCTGGGCAAACATCATTATGCAGCACTTACCTGTAATACAGGGGTTCTAAGGAACTCGCTGAAGGGCTCTTTTTAAAGGCGTTTGGGCCCTTCCACCATGGTCGACTGGCTCCATTTTGTTAGGGTTTAACATAAGTGACTCTGTTTTGGTACCAGCAACTTTCACAGGTATCCCTGCATTTCAAGTGTGCCTTCTCCTGGGAGCTTGGTCGCCAAGGTTAGAATTGTAATGGTGTCCATTTTTAAGGTGACTGTGGTAGATACACAAGTGGTTTTGGTAGGGATGGATGGGGCTATCTAGAGATGTCAGCAGACATTGGCTGTACCACTACAGTTACTATCCGATCTTTGCATAACCCATTGCATTGGCAGGGGATTATGTACACTGTGCCTGGGATCATATTCCCAGTGGGATGATGTTGAGCTGAGTGTTTTTAACTTTTCTGTATCTATTTGCTCTTTGTAGGATAACTTTAAACAGTTGTTAATCTCAGAAGATTAATGGCCTAAAAAAAAAATGTTGGCTCAATGGAGTCTTATTGTCTTCAGTTCCCACAGAATAACTTAGCCATTACACTAAGACCTCCTGCTTACTTAAGCTTTTATAACTAGCTTGTGCCTTCATAGGTAAACATTTGTTTTTGGTGGAGATTGCGCCACATACATATGATCATTGTGTGTTGAGAGGATGGCTTTCTACAACCCAGCTGCCCACTTCTAGGTCTGTAGCCAAAGGAAACAAAATCAACACATCAAAAAGATCCGTGCATGCCAATGCGTACTGCAGCCCTAGTCACAACAGTGAAGCTATGGAAACAACCTAGACCCTAACAAAGGATGAGCAGAGAAGGAAAATGCCACATGAAAGTACATAAAAGGAGCAGAATGACATCATTTGCAGCAAAATGGATGGAAGCACAGGACATTATGTTAAGTGAAACATACAGGCCAGGTACAGGATTTTTTTTTTCTTCCAGAATATAAAACTCCTATGCTCTTACTGAGAAGTCAGTTGGTGGCTGGTTGGGAAGGGATAGTTAGTTTTCTTTAAGGGTGTGGTTCTCTGTAGGTCAACCCTGCCCCAGTGGATACCCCCACCCAGGAGTATATGGATGGCAAATCGGACTTGAAGTATTATTGAATAGCAAAAAAGAGGATGAAAAGAGGTGATGGAGGAGCTGTGGGGGTGGTAGAGCAGTGGGGTGATGGAGTTGTGGGGGTAGTGAGGATGTGGGGGTGGTAGAGATATGGGGGTGGTGGAGATGTTGGGGTGATAGAGCTGTGGGGTGGTGGAGATGTGGGGGTGGTGGAGATATGGGGGTGGTAGAGATGTTGGGGTGATAGAGCTGTGGGGGTGGTGGGGATGTTGGGTAGAAGGGATGTGGGGGTGGTAAAGATATGGAGGTGGTAGAGATGGAGAGGGTGAAGATGTGGGGGTGGAGAAGATATGGGGTGGATCTGGGAAGATTTAAGAGGAGAGGCTGGTGTGAGTATAATCAAAATATACTGCATGCAGTTCTCAAAGAATAAATATATTTATGTTAAAAATCTATACATTCAATTTTTTATCTTTTTTATGAAGTTGCCTACCTCTCACATCAGTTAATAAAACCTTTCTTTGGAAATGATGAAGTCTCTGTGGTAAATCCCAAAAGTACAGTGTGCCTCTAATTCTTGTTAGGAAGAGCAGGAGTTCGTGGCCTACCGTTGGCAGGGCAGGCACCAATGGTTTGTTTAGTGAGTCCTTTTCTCTAAAATTGGGCAAACCAAAATTTTAACTTTTCAAATCATGTATTTTCAATTTAATGTGACTTTTCTATAAACCCCTCCCTTGGTTCCTTTCCAGACCTCTACCCTGTCCTGAGAGACATGAACTTCTGATTTTACTGAGTCTCCAAGTTCCTAGGAAAGGAGACAGGAGGAAGCATGCCTCCATGCATAATGAGAGCTAGCATAGATTTTGAAGAACTCACTGTAACTAGGCACCGTGTGTGTGTGTGTGTGTGTGTGTGTGTGTGTGTGTGTGTGTGTGTGTGTTTGGTTTTTTGTTTTTTGTTTTTTTTAGATTGTTTCTCTGTGTAGCCCTGGCTGTCCTGGAACTCGCTCTGTAGACCAGACTGGCCTTGAACTCACAGAGATCCGTCTGTCTCCGCCTCCCAAATGCAGGGATTAAAGGTGTGCACCACCACTGCCCTGCTTAACTAGGTACATTCTCGATGGGCCTCGTTTGAATTTGCTTTGCCAAAAGGCATACAAAATTTGTATTTTTAATCCCAGCCCATGTGGAAAGCAAAAGCCTGCTAAGTTACTGGGGTGTGAGGAACGGCCAGTATCTCCTCTGTCATGCTTTTTACAAGAGGACCCGCTCTCTGGGAGAACATCACCACCACTTCCGCTCTAATTAGGAGTTACAAAAATAAATGAGAGCATTCAGAACAAAAACACAAATGCAAATCAGCCACCGCCACAGGGGCATGAAGTAAGCATTCTAAGTTTTCAGGGTTCGGACTGAAAACGGCAGAAGTTGAAGGACAGGGAGAAAGGCTTTAGCTTTCTGTCTGCCATTCCTATACTGAAGGGATGTGTCTGCTTGCTTGTGTACCAGACCTTCATCGGGAGACCACAGACCCTGTGCTGATGGTTCCTTGCCGGTTATTTGAGAGCAAGTAAGATTGCCCTGTGAAGATTATAAAACCTGGTTCTCTTTCATCTACCTTCAGGAGAGATTGTGATTACCTGTGTTACCAAAGCATGAAGGAGTTTAGTCTCTGAAATCCAACTCCCCCAACACATATGTTTACGTGTGCCCTTCAGTACACAAATATACATACATAGACATACATGTCAGCACATGTGGGAACAGAAGAACTCAGTTAGTCCTCAGATACACTTTCCGCCCTATGTGTGAGAGTCTACTACATGTGAGGGGCTCAGTGGAAAGCAGTGCAATGTTTCAGAAGTTCATCCTGAACATGGTTGGCATGGAGGGTTGTTGTACAAGATGGACACAATACTGGACTGCCCAGCCTCCTAGCTCACTCAGTCTGTTTCAGCGTCTCTCAGGCAGCTTTCTTAGCACCGACTAGAATCTTATGTGGAAACCCAAGCAGATGCCCTCTAATGATGGGTGCTCCAGATGCTATGGGTGGGGAGGGGTACTGATTCAACAGACATGTTAGAAGCACGTGACCATCGATGGCTCCCAATTATTCTGAGATACATACTGTCACAGTTTCAGCTCTAATGTAGAATCAGGACTAGTGGTGTCAAATTGGCTGAGTCTTAAGATTCATGGCTAGATCTTACCTTAAGTCTGTTGGGCCTAAGACACATGAATCTGACTGATAGGCTCAACTGTTGCTAGGATTTCACAATGCAGTCAGGCTACCGGTGTTATCTGTCACATCAAATTCAAATGGAAAAGGGAAGATATAGGCGTGGTGATGCATGCTGTAATCCAAGCATTGGCAAGGTGGAGGCTGGAGGATCATGAATTCAAAGGTTCAAGATCACCCTCAGCTACATAGGAAGTTAGAGGCCAGCTTGGGTTATATGAGACTCTGTTTCAAAAAGTTGAAAAGAGAAAAAGGGGCTGCAGAGATGGAGCTAGTTAAGAGCACTTCCTGCTTTCCTGAGGACCCAGGTTTAGTTCCCAGCACCCACATGGTAGCTAACACTGTCTGCAACTCTAGTTCCAGAGAATCTATCTCCTTGTTCTGGCCTCCATGGTCCCTGAATGCACGTGGTGTACATACATATATACAGACAAACACACAAAATAAAAATATTAAATAATTTTTTTAAAAAAAAGAGACTTTACTTATTTATTAAATTTATTGATATTTTTATCCTCTAGGATAACCATAGAAACTTCTCTGAAGAATATTCACATTCTGGAAATTTCTTAAACCACAACAGATGAAGGTGCATTGGGATCATAATAAAAACAACAGCAACAAAAGCCAGAAATCTACAGCTCCCACTGGGCTATCATCTCAGAAAGCTTTCCTGGTAAATGTCTTCATGCCCTCCCCTCAGGATGGTGTCCTACTTCCTCCTCTTCCTGTTCTTGTCTGGCTCTTCCGGTTCCCTCTGTGATGCGGACTGAGCCCCCATCCCTTCTCCCCTTCCATTCTGCGGCTGACGTATGGCTCTTGCTGCTTTTCTCTTCTTCATTTCTACACCACCAACCTGCTTTGAGGTCCTGCTTCTAACCACCTTATTTCTTTAGGCTCCTCAGTTCTGTGGTCCCCAGGCTTGTTCCCCTTTGGGCACCATGGAGGGTATAGCTGTGCCATGCCCTACACTTGGACTTGAAACCCCAAACCAAGCTCAGGCTCAGTTGCTTGTCCCTCTCATCCCATGAGAAGTGACAAGGACCAGGTCTCAAAGTCTTGGTCCGGGAACTTTGCTGTGCTTCATGAGTGAGTTCAGCATGTCTTGTCATTGTATCACTCACAATGCTATTTGGTCCTTCAGATATTCACAAACGTGCTGGAACTCTTGTTGGTCACATGATGTAGGCTCTGTGACATTTACCTCCTTTTCTTCATGTGTTTTTATCCTCTGCCACATCTTCATAATACTCTAAAGGCCCCTCTTTCACTTATCCAATTCTCTACCAACATGGTATCCCCATTTTTATTTTTTAATGATGCTATTATTGCTTCCTCACACATGGTCCTCTACAATCATGCCAGATGAAGTCATCTATGTCCCTTTCACGAATACATCAGTCCTCTGCCTCTTGATATTCTTTCATTCCATCAAGAGCACTCCAAATTGAGATGTTCCACACTCATTTGGAGAGTAACACAATCCTTTGTCAGTAGAGCAAGAAAATATCGAGCTTCTATTTATGTTTGCTTTCTCATCAAGAGGGAAGCATAGGACTTCATTCTGTGTCTTAACATGACTGCCCTTGATATGAATAACAGTGCTGTGCCACACACGGTCCGTGAGGGATTCTGCAGGAAGGGCCTGCCAGAGGGTGGTTACCAGCATTGTGGCACAGACTTCCACTCATGTTTTCCTGGTGAAATGGGTTGCAAATTATACTGTCTGGTATTAATGTAATACTACATTAAATCTCACAGAACACTTAAAGTGGCATGTAGAAGGAGCTGCAAAGGAATCACTGGTTAAGGAAATACTAATAATGCCAATGGGAGGAGAAGGAAATGATGGAACTGACTCCTTAGAAATGTGCGTCAAAACGAAGGATATTTACTGCAAAGTGAGAGAAGTCAATACCATTAAGAGTTCAAAAGAGAACTTAAAACTGTCAAGAAACTACCTGATATATGCTTTAAAGTTATTATGTTAAGAGTGAGTCTAGGGCTAATAGGTGGCTCAGTAATTAAGAGTGTACCAGGGGATCTGACATCCCTTTTGACTTCAGCAGAGACCTGGACACATGTGCACATATCCATGCAGATAATTAAAACTAATAAGATAAATCTGCTAAAAGAAGAATGGGTGTTACTGAAGGCAATGAATTTGCATTTTGAGCCATCAAGATCACAACCAGCAAAACATGCAACAACCAGGAATCCAGATGTAATTAACAACATTTTAAGAAGAAGCTAAAATCTATTTTAGTATCATTTATTAAAGGAAAAAACATTAATAAAATAGTGTCAGTAAAAGAAAAAAAAACCTTTTAATGGGTATTATTTTATATTTTTTCTTTTTGAGGAAACCTTTCATGGATTGTGAATATAAAGATATATTTTATATACCAGAAATTATACATTGTGAGTAGAAAAATCAATCTTAAACTCCAGAAGCATTATGAGATAATCCAGAAACACCAGAGGCACCATGGGATAATCCAGAAACTCCAGAGCATTATGGGATAATCCAGAAACTCCAGAGGCATCGTGGGATAACCTAGAAAGGAACATCTGAATGACTCCTCTGAGGAAAGAAAACATGCCTTTGGTGGACAGTGAGAAGATGTCAATCTAAATGACATCAGCTGCCAAAAGCAGGGAGCCTTATGGGGCCTCTTTCTTACAAAATTAGTTGTCCATTATTTTGGCCGGGGAGGAAATGATCTGAGGGAGGGGTTAAAGATGGTATTTTGTGAGTAACAAAATACTAATGTATAATGTGAATTATTGTCTGTTGTGTGATATTTTGATTGTGTTCTGACAAATAAAGCTTGCTTGGAGTCTGAGAGCGTAGCCAGCCACTAGCTGATCATAGAGGTTTGAGGACTGTAGAGAGAGGAGACGGAAGTGGTAAGCCAGGGGCTGAGGGAGGATCTCAGCCCTTTTGGATGGAAGAACCGGAGAGGTAGGAAGCAACTGTGGATGCTCCCCTGCTTCCCTGATCTTTCAGGTTTTTGTTCAGATATCTGACTCCTGATTTTTTCATTGATAAGATTAATTAGATTAATGCTTCAATTATCATCATCACAAAAAATTCCCACATGAAGCAGAATGAATAAAACCTGTCTTTCTTCTACTATAGCTCAGTACAACTCCGTATACCACGTGCTGTGTCATGTGTGGTCCATGAGGATTCTTAGGGAAGGGCCTGGTGAAGGTCATGGAGAAAACTTCAGAAGATGAAGTGGGGCTGTTATTTTTTCTGCTCTGGGAATACTCTCTCAGCTAGGTCAGTCTTCGGGAGAGAGGCGCAGCACCAATTATCAATTGCACACACAACTTACAGGTCATTCTTGGAGTAACACATTTCTGGGGCAATTTGAAATCCACCCCCCCCACACACACATAGACAACACACATACACTGAACCAAATGATTCCTTTCCTTTGGCCCTAAGCAGAGTCCTCTACAGACTCAGATTTTTCGGTAGCACTTCAAGTTATCAAATGCTTCTGAGAAACTGGGGACACTTTTGATTGCTTGTGATTTTTATCAGGCAGAAGCAATGAGCAGTCATAGTACATACACTATATTTTGATAGTCTTATTGATTTGGGAGAAATTCCATCTTCGTACAACATCATGTGTGTATTGTGTTTTAAAAGATGTAGCCTGGCCTTCCTGACTCTAATGTATGATACCTCTACATCAGAGGAACAGACAAATAGAGCATGTTGTGCTGGTGAAAATAATCAGTTGTTCTGTTTTCAAATCCATTACCTGCAAAGAGCTTTCTTATTCATTTTAAAACCCTGGTATGGAGTGTCTAGGTCAAATTCATTTTCCTCCAATGTGTTTGCACAGTATAGATACTCAATAAATGTTTCATAGTTAAATGACTGAATTGGCCAATAAGTGAAGAATTAAAATAGATAGCAAAGACACAGCCCCTGTTTTTCAGTCAGTCACTGAAGTGACTACTATACTATGAAGTAACATCATGAGCAGAGCAGGAAAGATGTACAACAGCCAGTTCAGGGAAGTTCAAATGAAGTTCAGCAGTGGTGAGGCTTGGGGATAGAAGTTCCATTTGACCCATATATTGAAAATGAGTAGGAGTTTGAAACTGGACAGATTCTGAGTTAGGCCTAGTGGGGCAATTATGGGAGTAAGGACCTCTGGGTGAAGGTGTATTAGAAGAGTTCTTGGGAAAATGAAGAGCTAATTCCACTTATGTAAAGAAAGCAAAGGGTAGAGCTGAGAATTAATAGTGGATTGCCTGCAAAGAGCTCCTAAGCAGTAGCATCTGCAGCCTTTCTTCAATGTAGCCGTTGTTTGATTCCTGTACCTGGGCACAGACAGGTGTGTTCAACTTGAAGGACAGGGTCTGGGCCCAATCAAGTCAGCAGAGACAGAATCAGTTACCATACCCTCACTTACATACACACATTGGCGCACCAATCACTCCATTTTATGCACTTATATGGATGTATGTCCTTAACTTGCATCTCTAGCATCTTGCCTGGAATTCATAAGTATTTGGTGACTGAATGGATTCCCTGATTTGACAGTTCAACTCTGCCTATAGGAAAAAGCCTAAATGAATTTATTTGGCATTTCAAGACTTTCCTGTCCAATGTCATCCATGTTTCCAACTGTCTGCTGGTCTTCCAGGCCTGAATCTCTACCAGACAAATTGGCCCTCAGACAGCCTGAGTTGGCTATTTCCTTCATTCCTAGTGTCTTTACAGGGATCCTGACCCAGAAATACTGGTACTGAACATGAGGGGAGACTGTTAGATATTCTTTGCTTCTACAGCGGCACTGGCTGGTTTGTGGTAACTTTGGAAAGGATCGTACAATTGCAAGGCGACCTCTGAGTGCCAGTCTAGACTCTGACTATCTAAGCAAGTCTGTTCAACCTCTCTTATGAAAACTTCCCAAGGAAGTTACCTCACTACCCTCCTCCCAAGGTCTCCCAGCTTCAGAGGGTTTGAGGACAGAAGCTCTGTGGTCATAGTCTGGGTCAAGACTGCCAATCTGACAACTGTCTGGGAATATGCTGCTAGCCTGAGGCAGCCTGAGGCAGTGTGAGTCAGGAGCCCAGGTAGTCAAAGCAAAACACCCACAACATATCCATTCACTGCAGGTCAGAGCAAGGATAGAAGCAGAGACCCAAGGAGGGGAGTCGTAGGTATGGAGGAGGCAAGTATCTGAGGTGTAGGCAGGGAAAATACCGAAGGAGAAAAAAAAAGAAGCCAAATAAAGCTATCTACAAATAGATGGCCTATGTGGTCTTTGATGTGAACTTCAGCTTGAAATTAAAAAAAAAAAAAAGGACACATAAGTTCAGCAATGGTCATCCTGAAATAGCAAGAGTGGGCAAAGGAATCGAACTTAACACATGGTTACACACAGAGAACTTCAGTGGAAGTGTGAAAGCTATATACACCCTTTCTTGAACCTTGCCTAAAGGCACGTGTCTCTTGCTCCCATGTTTAAGCTGTCAGTCATCAATGCCAAGTTGTGGCATGTTCAGAGTTGTCTATGTGGTTATTCTCTAAGTACAGGATATACACTGGCTGTCCAGGGTCAGTGTGGCTGAAGAGATCAGAGGGGGTTGAACCTTCTCAGAGAAGCAAAACTCTTAACCCAGCCTCTCAGATTAGATATCTTCAAGTTTGCTTTAAACAGAAGGTAAATTCCTACTGAGGGCTAGCATTCCTCATCAAACTCGAACATTAGAAGACTATGCTCATACTGTTGGAAGAGCATGGATCTTTATAATCCTTACTTACTTTATAATCCATAATTCTCAACATTGCCAAGAAATTAAATGGTTATCTGTTGATTCTTACCACATTCATAAAAGGGGATAATGTATTCCTGTGAGTGATCTTCATTCATTTTAACACTCACTAAAAAGCTAGAGACCTTAGTTTAGTGTATATTTCAATGGGAAGAAAGATGATACCAGAGTTAAGGAGTATGATAAGTTTCTCTGTGTTTTGTTTTTTGGTTTTTTTCATTTAGTTTGTTTTTTTTTTTTAAACATGATTGGAAAAATGCTCTGCATGTCTTATGATAGAGCCCACAGGAAATGCTAACAATCACCTTTGCTGGGGGCTTTCCAGTGGCCAGTCTATGGAGATATCAGCCTTTCCATGTGAAATGTGCATAGATGCAGGTCATAAAAAATAATGCAGCAAACATGGAATTACGGCATAACCCAAAGCAAAAACAACAAGTGAAAAACTTGTTTTCTCTCACCATTAAATGTAATTCATGCTGAGTCTGAATTGCCATGCCTTATCAATTATTTCACCATTAGAGAGATTCCTGAGCAATCATAGGTTTTTTCCTTTACCAGGCGTGACTTTGTTCTTCTTCAGGGGATAGAAAGTCATGAGGCCTTTCTGCATGAAGCCTCCCATATACGTCTTTGTCTTCTATAAGTGAACTCTGAGGCCAGCAAAGCACAGTAAGAGAACAAGAAGACAAATTATTTGACAGGTTTCCCCACCTCAGCTCACTGTAGCATCACCGAGAGTCTCCAACGTGAGGATGAAGGTGAGGGTTCTGGGCTGAAGGAAGCCCTTCTGTCTCTCTTGGTATGTTGCCTTAGCATGCAGGACGTATCATGCAAGTCTGCCGGTTCCCAGCTTTCAAGCTGTGCATTATCCATAGTTCTCAGAAAATAGAAACACTGGTAGCATGAAGAAGAGCTGAACTCTGAAGCCATGCCCAGCCAATTCATCTCACTTCAAACTGTCCACTGCTCTTTGAGGGCTGAAACTCTACCGGGCAGACTGGCCCTCAGACCGCCCGAGATGGCCATTTCCTTCATTCCTAATGTCTTTACAGGGGTCCTGACCCAGAAATCCACCTCAATAGGTAAGAGGTTAAGAAAACACAAACAAATGTGGGAGAAAAAAAAAAACCTGAGAGAAAAAAAATTTGGACCCTGGGGAAGTCAGAAATGGTGTTTGGAGCACGATTCAGAGGTGGACAACCAGCTCTGCTCTTGCTGATAAGTGGTTTTGAGAAAAACCAATGAGTTCATATCTGATAAACCAGCGCATTGATAATACCAAATTCCATGTGGCTTCCGAGTGCTCCATCGGGGAGGAGGGGCAAATTAGTCTCCGCTGCAAGAAGGCTACAAGGAGGTGATACTTACTGTCGGTGCTGCACAATGGAATACTTTTAGATTTAATCAGCGTCACCACAACTGTACCCAGTCCCTTCCCCCTGAAAAAGTAAGACGTGTCTTCATGTCCCCAAGCTGGAGAATAGCAGTTGATTAAAGTCTGCTTTGAACACCCGTGTGCCAATCAAAAGGAAGAGCAGTTGGAATGGTTCCAGGAGAGTTTTTATAATGAGGGGATACTGCAGTGGCTGTTCTTCCTGAATGATACTTCCCATTACATACATATGTACGTACTTACACATGCATACACACAAACACACATGCACACACGTGCACGCACACCAGCTGTTTTTTTTGGCAGTCAGCTTCAGTTACTTAGCAAACCAGTAGCATCTGATGAAACATGGAGTAAATAGAGACTGGTATGGGGTTCTGACTGATACAGTCCTTTGACTTTGGGAGTAATTCCCTGTGATTGTTCCACCTAGACTCAACACTCACATACACTTTCCTGTTGAACTTTGCTCTGTTAAAACAAATACCCAAAGGATTTAGTGACTATAAGAAGGACATATAAAAATAGAAAGGGAAGACAAGAGGGAATTTCTGATTCTCTTGTGGAAATATAAAGATTTTTGGTAGCTCAGCAGTGGTGTCACACACTTTTAATCCCAGCACTGGGGAGGCAGAGGCAGGCAGATCTCTGAGTTCTGTGTTAGAGACAAGTCTGGTCTACAGAGTGAGTTCCAGGACAGCCAGAGCTACATAGAAAAACCCTGTCTCTAAAACCAATAAATAAATAAAATAAAAATAGAATAAAAAAATATCTATTGTATCGGAGACATTAGGAGATGCATAGAAAAAAACAGATTAGTGACCATTCTGTGTGTGTTCTCTCGTGCATGTATGCAGTGCACTGTGAACATGTATGCATCTATTTGGGGGTCAGAGGACAGCCTCAGGTGCCATTCATCATACATCTTTCTCTTTTGTTTGTTTGACACAGGCTCTCTTTCATTGGCCTGGGACTTTGCTGAGTATGTTAGATTGGCTAGTCAGTAAATTCCAGGGACCCACCTACCCCTACCCCCATCTCCCCATCTTTTTAATTACAAGTGTACAGCATCACGTTCAAGATTTTACATGAATTCTTGGGTTTTTAACTTAGGTCCACATGCTTGCAAGGCAAAGTTTTACCAACTGAGCCATCTCCCAGCACTGAAATTATTTTATTTTTTCAAGTACACCTAGCACTATAATGATAAGCTTAAATATTTATTCATGCATTCACAAGAAGTAGCAACCAAGGTGGTGGGTATAGAATATAACACTCAATGGGATGAACTTTGTTGTTCTCATCATGAACTAGCATGTGGTCATTTGAGGACTAGTAAGAGGCAAACAAGAAAACCGGTAAATGCTACAGAGGGCTGGGAAACGGTAGTGGGGTGCTCTAGCAGCACACTGAAGACAGAGCTGGAAAATTCAGCTCTGTTTTCCTTTGCCCTCCATTCAGCGCATCTGCACCGAAAGCCTGATAGGTGAATGATCTCTTGCCACTGTTTCACAGCAATCGATTAACATTTTTTAGGGCCCCTTTGGAGAATTGTCTGCTGTCAGTTGTGATATACAGATTTAAGAGTACATTCATTCTCTAGCTCTGCGCCACTGAGTCCAAATTAATGCGTCTTTCTACAATGTGGCTACGATTTTATTTTTTTGTCACCTGGTGCAGACCTCACCTTATTTCTCACTCACTGTTCTCTGTTGCTAGCTCAGGCAGTTCTTAGAGTCCCAGGGAATGCCCACATTGGGCACAAGATGAGATTGCCTCTTTTTTGCAGATACTCCAAATAGAATTGTGGGACCGAGTGCTTTCTTGAGCCTCAGATTCCTTTACTTTTAAATAATAAATTCAGATTAAGTGACCGCCATACAGTGCTACATCAATCAACTCCTCTACACTTGAGATGTGCCCTTTGCTTCGTCTCTGAGAAATTATTACAGTGTTGGAAATCAATAGTGCGTTTGCATCATTAGAGGGCAGACTTCCCTTGAAGGAAGGATAAAGGAGGTTTGAGAAATTAAAATACTTGATAAGAAGTAGTGGGTTCTGCTGGTGGTGGGTGAACTCTAAGGAATGGAAGGAGAGGAGAAGAGTGCTGAAGAGGATAGGGAACTGCTCACTAGCCCCCAAGCAAAGGTCCTCTGTCAATCAAATACATCAGCTAAAGGAGAGGATGCTGAACTACAGATCCCACTAGTGCTCACACGAACATCTTATTGAACTGTAAGTAACAACAGAAAGCGGAACAAAGTGGAATAGGATTGTGAGTGTATTCCAAGTAGTAAGAAGAGACATTGCTGTATAAACTTTGGTTGATATGTGTATGTATTCATACTGAGTCACAATATGAAATGAATCTCTATTTACAGTAGAGGCCAGACATTTTGGAAAGTCTAGGGCTAAAGAATCTGCTCGAAGAGTGCATTTGCAGCCTTATTAGTAGTAAAGGAGAAAAGGAAGACTTGGGTCTGCTTGAAAGCGGAGGAAGAATCCTGCAACAATGAATCAGAGGATTAAGCTGTAAGGACCTCATGACCCTTTCCTCACAGACAGCAGCAGCATCTCCTGGTAACTTGATGATTCTCCTTTCTTATAAGGCCTGCTATACTGGTTCCTGTTCTCATTACTGTCACCAGATACTGGACAAAAAGCAACTCAGTGGAGGAAGGGCTTAGCTTGGCTCTCCATTTGAAGACAGTCTATCATGGCAGCAGGAACACCTGGGGTCTGGGACAGCAGAAATGTGATGCTTGTCCACATCTCTACAGACCAAGAAGCAGGGCTGGACTATAAGCCTCAAGACCCACCCTGCCTAGAGACCCCTTCCTCCAGCTAGACCCCACTTCTCAAAGGTTTACAAGCTGGTATTGTAAAATACCACCAGCTGAAGACCAACCATTCAAACACATGAGGGAAATTTAACAAATCAAACATTGGCTTTGAAGTCACATAGAAGTAGTCAGTTCCCAACCTCGCTATTCCCTATTCTTTCTGGCCTGTTACTCCATCTTTAAAAGTATGCCTTTAAAAGTACGCCTTGGACATAGTCATTTAACAACCAAGACAACCAGTAATATAAAGTGTTTAGTTCAGTCTTCATAGCACAGGACACTCTCAGTAAACAAATGGTAGCTCTCACGGTGGCGAAAAAAATTAAACTGTTTTCTGTTCCTGCTAACATGAAAAGCCCAAGAGCAGGACAAACCACGTGACAGCTGGTAATGCATGACAGACATTATCTCTGAATAAGTTGCAACTTTATCCTCACCCACTCAGGAGAGACTGCTATTCTGTGAGAAGAATAATAAATTACCACAGAGAGAGCAAACAAGAAAAGTTGTTCACCTCCAAAAGCTGCCTCTCAAATCTGGCGAGGAGGCTGGATCATTTCTGGGCTGGTCTCCAGATGGAAAACTGAAGAACATGGTGTTTGTACTCAGGATGAGTAAGTGAGCTGCTGACTTGGACAAAGTCCCTGCTCCAGATGCAGTCCTCCTTTCCACGTTGTGTTAGGTCGCAGTCCTGAAGGCTGGTGTGAATGTCCTCTTTTCCTTCAATAACTTTCAGTCTTGGATCAGGGAAAGAGTGTGCAGGTTGTCCAGTCGTCTATAAGATGAGCAGTTATTGTTTGTGAATCGCAGCAACTGGAGGTGATAAAGTTCATGTGACTTTCATGAATCTGGACTGTCTTTCCTGAAGGTGAACATGAGCCATTTCTCATGGTCAACAAGTTTCAGAGAACTTAGACCTTGGACTCTGCAGGGATTGAGGCCAATGTCCAGGAATATAATGTGCTACCTGGTATGTTGTTAGATTGTCTAAAACAGATAGTGTGTCAAGCAATCTTTTAATTAAAGGCAGATACTGAAGCTGAGGAGATGGCTTAGCCAAGAGAAATTCACAAGCACAAGGACTATAGTTTCGACTCCGAGAACCCACGTTAAAATGCTGGACACAGAGGTACAGAGACAGGCAGATCCCTGAACCACTTGGGCCAGGAATCTAATTGACCTTAAGGTGGAGAGTGAATAACAAAGGCTGCTTGACGCCAGCTTCTGGTCTCCACATGCACATGCATATGTACACATGTGCACATGCCCATGCCCACACTAACAAGTGTATACACCCCACACACATGGGAGGAGGGCAGGACACAGAGACAGAAAGACAGAGACGAGAGAGATCATGTAGCTACAGGACAAGTCCTTCATTTTATAGGTGGGTTAACAAAGCCCAGGAGTATAAGACCATCTGTCTACTTTTGTCACATGGTTAGTGTGTGGCTTAGGACTTGACCAAAGATTTCCTGTACCAAAGTCAGTGTGCAGGCCCACAAAGGTTTCCTAGTGAGATCTGAGCTTGCTTCAGGGCTGCATTAGAGGATTGCTTGACTATGTGCATGGTTACAAGGTGACTGGAAGGGTCTACATTTGGTTGTGCTAGGGGGAGGTCTTTGCTCCACCCTTTGGCATTCCTATAGATAGCCCTTTAGAAGAGACAAAAGGGTGGATAATGATCCAGAACTTCTCGAGGTTTAACCTGTGTTTCTGTCTGTTTCTCTCTCCTCTATCCTTCTATCTAATATATCTTATCCCTCTCTCCTCAAGAGTACCCTGTTGTAAAATGTGGGAGCCGGTCTCCCACAAGTCAGGACAAGTCCAACTGAATTTAAAAAGTCCCATCAGTGACTACGAAGTAAGGGGAGTTCTGAACAGTTCAAAGCCATGGCAGGGCTATTGACAGTCCCTTTTACAAAACAGTCAAGACAATACTCACTGAGCTTGTCCATAAGGCCGACTTCCCAGGAGAGGGAGGAAACTGTGCTGGAAGCCCTGCAGCATCCTCTATCTTCCTCTCTGAAGCACAGGAAGGATAGATTTCTAAGGGACACTGGACTGTACATTTCTAAAGCTCTGCAAATGTTCATGACCTTCATTTCAACAGTTGTACTCCAAGAACTTCGTAATGCAACAAAAATCTCAACGAAAGGAAAGATTTACTTGCCAGGATGACATGACATTGGTTTTATAACAACAGGATCCTGTGCCCAAGAGAATTGTTTAAATAAGCTCTGATACATTTATATCATGGTTTATTTTATTTTGCAGTCATAAAAATGATGTTGTAAGAAAATAACATCTTGTAACCTGGGGAAGTGCTTGATAGAGTGCTGAGGAAAAGCACCTTGCACAACAGTGTGCTCACAGTGAGGCTAATTTTGCACCAAGGATCTATACTTAAACCTATATGTGTTTTATTTAAAAAAATGTGAACTCTGACATGTCAAGAGTGAGTCATTTTTATCTTTAGGTTTTGCTAGTTTTCCCAATTCTTTATATATAGACAGACATTATTTATTTGTTTATTTTGAGATAGGGTCTCACTATGCAGTCATGGCTGCCCTGGAACTTGCTATATGGACTAGGCTGGCCTCAGAGAGAGCTGACTGCCTCTGCCTCTGGAGTACTGGGATTAAAGGTATGTGCCACCATGCCCAACCATATTTAATTTCATTTAAATATATCTTACTTTTATTTGTGCACATGTGTGGATTATGATAAAAGGTAAATTAGGCATGAAACTGTAGACTCACAAATATAGGATAGATAATAGAGTATTTTCTTTAATTTTACTAAATACAAATAGACTAGATATTATAACTATAATTCTTGCTTGATAACTGTTGTGTTATAAGTAGTTTTACCATGTTAAAGTTAAAACCTTCCTTTTTGATTAGACAGGGGAGAGGAAGTGCTGTGGGAGGTCTTTCTGTGTGCCATGAATATATGTTGTTCCCATTGGTTAATAAAGAAGCTGCTCTGGCCTATGGTGAATCAGGTTATAGCCAGGCAGGAAATCCAAGAGAGAGACAGAAAGAAGAAAGGAAAAGGCAGAGGAGACACCATCCCGCTGTCCAGGGAGCAGCATGTAATGGCACACAGGTAAAGCCACAGAACACGTGGCGACATATAGATCAATAGAAATGGGCTGAGTTTAGTTATAAGACCTAGCTCGCATGAAGCTTGAGCCATAGGCCATGGCCATACAGTTTGTAATTAATATAAGCCTCTGTGTGATGACTTTATAAGCAGCTGCATGACCAGGCGAGACTGCAGGGCCGGGCAGGATGGGAGAAACTTCCGGCTACAAACATGCAAGTTTTGTTGCTCTGAATCTGGATCATCATGTAATGTTTTCTAGATCCATCCATTTCCCTGTAAATTTCATGTTTCTTTACAACTAGATGAAAGTCCACCTTGTACATGTACTACATTTTCGTTATCTTCTACATTTCTTCAAGTATAAGTTCTCAAATATGTTTAGAACAAGTCCCAATTAGCAAAACATCTTTGACCCATCTGTCTATTCCCATTTTCCAAGGAGGAAACAAGCACCTTGGCTATATGAACTTAGAGAGAAACACCACCAAGCACCTTGCAGTGGTTTGGAAATAGAGGCAAAGCATGTATTTACTTCATGTGAGAAGCATATGATTTGAGATGTGGCATCACGAGTCATCATGCCAGGCCAGGCAAACAGAAAGCCAAATGCAGTCAGATTACCCTATTTTTCTTATAGCATGCTAATAATTATTTAAATGGAATGAATTTAAAGATGGTTTATATCATCTCAGATATTTTCATCAAAGTGCATACTCTGTCCTTATACTATCTCTGGCAGATAGATAATTAGTTGGTGATTGGGAAATTATAGGCCAGAAATAAGCCACATGCAAAAACTGCATTATTCTATACTGTGAAGCAGTCCCATAAACTACAACAAATCAAATCAATAAGAATGAAGCTAGACCAAGAGTAACTTATAATTAGAAAGAATGAGTCAGGTATGGTGGTACATACCTCTAAGCACAACACCAGGGAGGCTGAGGTTAAGGAATCAGGGATGGGAGGGGTAGCCTGGGCTACAAAGTGAGACCCTCACCTCAAAGCAACAAATCAGCAAGAATGACAGGCATCAGGAATCTCTGTCCCAATTAAGACAAAAATGATGAGGCAGTAACTTGAAAATTCCCTGAAAACCACAGAGTTGGTCGTCACCTGGCAGCCTGGACACTAAAACCGAAGAGCTACAGAAGTGATCAACTTGGACCCTGTGCCAGTTTACACACAAATTTGTAAGGCATTCTGTCTTACTTCTTCCTGTTTCTTTTGATGCTGCAAATGGACTTAAATTATATGAGTGTTTGTGGTCCCCGATGTTAAAAAAAAATCCATCGAAAATCCTTAGGATTGTTGTGTCACTGTGCTACCAAGAGGACAGTACTGCCACACACAATTTAACAAAAGAGACAGAATTCTAAGTGTCTGGGCACTTACCCCTACCTTAGGGACTGGGTGGTGGTGCTGGGAAGTTCATGCTATTGTTGAATGTGGAATTGGAAAGGTGTCCTTGGTAAAATCCAGTGCAAAGCTATTCTTGGTTTGTGGACAGAATCTTGCATCATTTACAGTACTCAGTCAATTCTTACTAAGCGGCTCAATATAAACTCTATGGACTTGCACTGTCACTAGCCTGTAAGAACTTACAAAACATCTCTCATTTGGAATCGGTGTTCTCTGGGGGCCATTCACACTGCAGTCCCAGGTTAACCCATTCAGTCACATGGAGCACAAGAGACTCCTGTGGTGATATATTGTGTACCCTAATAAAATCTGCCAGAAGATCAGAGGACAGAACAAGCCACTAGATTAAACATAGAGGCCAGGCAGTGGTGGCACACACCTTTAATCCTAGCACTCAGGAGGCAGAGCTCCATCTGGATCTCTGTGAGTTCAAAGCCGCCCTAGACTACATGAGATTGACTCAGTCTAGGAGAAAAACTGATCCAGGCAGTGGTGGCACACACCTTTAATCCCAGTACTTGGGAATCACACACCATTAATCCCAGCAATAGGAAGGAAGTGATGGCTGAGCGGAGAAAGGTATATAAGGCTATAAGGCGTGAGGAGACAGGAACTGAAGCTTTTGAGGCTGAGGAGTCCTAGAGGTAAGACGTGGCAGTGGCTTGTTCCTTTGTCTCTCTGATCTTCAAGCAAATTTTATTAGGGTACACAATAGATCACCACAGACTCCTAGTTCGTGCATTGAGGAACTGAGTAGTCAGTCCCTAATCCATACTTCTCTCAGTGTTCCTGGGCCATCTATCAGAGACGACATCTCGCGCTGCATCTGAAATAGTCTGTAAACTCCAGTCAGCTTTTCTTCAATTTCTCTGTGCTCTTTCCTGTTTTCCAGCTCCTGCTTCTGCTCTGAGCCTCAGGAGCAGCAGAAATAGAAGGCATGTCTTGGAGGCCATCCCAAGCCAGTGCTTTTGTTCTGCTGCTTGTGAGTTTTCATTTTCTTGGTTCTTTTCCGAGCCGCCTCACCTCTCACATCTGAGGAGGTACCTCTCTTTTCAATCCCTGCACATCCACAGTCCACAGAACTAAAGGGGGATATTAGGACCTTTAAAAAGCAAGATGGTTTGAAGTGCTTTAAAAATCTCCCTTAGGGGAATTAGTGAGTGTAAGAAAATTTCTAAATAGGTTCAGGGGGGAAAAATCTAGAAATTCTAACTAGTAGACAGGTACCAGGATGCCCACGTTTCTGGAGAGCTTCTGTGTTAGCTGGGATTTGGTTAATGGGCTGCAATGGCACGGATGTGAATTCCATCTGAAAGGGTTTTGTATAACCCTCTACAGTCAACAATGGTTTGGCTAGCCTGATGACATGTGGCCTGGATGATTTACATTTCCTTAGCGGCAGTCCAGACGCCTTGGCTTTTATAGCACTGAACAGCAATATGCGGTTACAGGGCTAGGTGCTAAGGCTAATTATGGTTAGTGGATTTGGGGGTGAGCCGGATTGCCTCTGCCCTCTGCAGCCTCTGTCCCCCAGCCTGGCCTGCCCAGTTAGGGTAAGCCAGGCCAAGCATCTTGGACATTCCTGGGCTTTGCCTTCTAGCCCCTCCATGTTTCTGAATTCTCTGCTCAGTGGGATCCCTTCCATCTTCTCTGGGTTTTCTGACCCCTCCCACCTACACTTGCTCTGGGGAACACCTGACATTTGGGTATAGGCTAAGGGTGACCATGGCCTTTCTCTATGGCAGTGGTTCTCAACCTTCTTAGTGCTGCAACCTTTTAATACAGTTCCTCATGTTGTGATAACCCCCAATCACAAAAATTATTTTGTTGCTACTTATAACTGTAATTTTGCTATTGTTATGAATCATTATGTAAATATCTGATATGCAGGATATTTGTTATACAACCCCTGTGAAAGGGTTATTCAACACCCCCCCAAAGGGGTCATGACTCACAGGTTGAGAACCTCTGCTCTATGGGCTTGTTTTTCTGGAAAAGGTATGGACGTCATGCACCTTGGAAAGGTTGGTGTGAATAGTATGCAGTGAGACAGATTTCTGAAAGTCCTTGAAACCACACCATATCCCATTTCTGGGAAAAAGCCGACTATTGGGGGAGCTGTGGAAAAGCGTGGTAATTAAGTCAGAAGCCCTCACTGGCTACCTCCAATGTTCTGTTGACAACTTCTAAGGAAGATCTCTGACTTTTTCCCAGGAAAAAAAATCTGGGCATATTCTTTAGCCTTTTGTTTCCAGGACACAGAAACAACTTCAGGGAGGAAGCCTGCATCCTGAGGGCTCAGTCCTCCATGGTGGGGACAGCATGGTGGCACAGGACAGTTCACATGCTCTGTGAAGACAGAAGACAGGGGCATGCTGGCACTCAGCACTCACCTTCTCCCGCTTTTTAAATCCTCAGCTCCTGGGAAGGTACCACCCACATTCAGGATGGATCTTCTCCCTCCAGTTAGCTCTCCCTGGAAATGCAGGTTCAGGCATACCCAGAGGCATGCTCCTGCCTCCTAGATACAGTCATGGTAACAATAAAGGTTAGTTGTTACAGCAGAGCTTTTCTCATGTTTTCATGTGTACTCTCCTGAGTATAAGGAAAGGTTAGGACAGGCTGTCCACATTGGCTGTCGTGGCTCAGTGTTTGTCCTCTATGAGGTGGACTAGTACAGGACTGTACTGCTGTCCGTCTGTACAGTCACACGTTACAGAAGGAAGTTATAGTCAGCAATGAGTCACGGACAGACGGCGGTCCCTGGAGATTATAATAGAGCTGACAGCTTCCCACATCTGTTGATTTGTAGTCTGCACATTGAATAATGCCATGATGCTTGTGGTAATGCTGATGTGAACAACCAACTGCCCTATGTTACAATGATGTAGAGTATGGAGAACTCGATAGTAAGCAGCTGTGTTACTGGTTTATACATGTACAATGCTGTACTTTTAAAATTGTGTGCGTGCATGCATGTATGTGTGTGTGTATGTGTGCCTGTGTGTGTCTGTGTCTGTATGTTTGTCTATGTGGGGTTATGTGTGCATGAGGGCACCAGAACCCCAGGAGCTGGAGTTACAGTGGGTGTGGGAGCTGGGAATTGAACTCAGGAACTCTGCAAAGGCAGTATGTGCTTTTAACCATTAAGCCACCTCTCCAGCCCCTATAACAAACTATAAAAGTTATTTTGGAATATGTCCATACTTTTATGACATAAATACATTTATGTCATGTTGTCCCAATATGTATCATGTATCTCAATTCATGACACCTTTTGGTGGTGTCAAGAGGTCATGAGTACTTGGCTTGGACAATCTAGGTCAGTTTGTGCTCTATGATGATTGCTGATGAAGGATGTGGTACAGTGTGGATAATATTGCCAACATGAAACAATACACAAGTGCAGTGACGGCTCACAGGAGACAGTACATGGAATGATATTGTAGGTGGTATTTGTAAGAATGCCCGGCATGCACAAACAATGGTGACATCTAGTTACTGGCGATGTTTAAAGCTTGGTGGTATACAGACTCAGGATCTAACTCTGAAACAATGCTGAGTGGTGAGGGCTTTTCCCCCCATGGGCTTTGCTGCTTCTCTTTGTTTTCAACTGAAAAGATCAAAATTAAATAATGAGCCACATTTTCTCAATTTGAACATTTGGGGATTCACATGGTAGGAAATTATTTCTAGGCGCTCCTTTGGTCTTGAAGTGATTCTCTTAGTCCCGTGGAACACACAAGGATATAATAACATTTGATTTTTTGGGGCTTGGTTCAGAATGTATACATAAATATTAATTTTGATTTTACCATATCAGCCACTGTCCAAAACTAAGAACCAAATTTTAGGGTGTGTGTGTGTGTGTGTGTGTGTGTGTGTGTGTGTGTGTGTGTGTGGTGGAGGGGAGAAAGCAGAGAGTATGGGGGAGAACACCTAGAAAAAACAGAAGCAACATAAGCTCAGGTCAGTTTGGAAGTATTAAGTTAGTCCTCAATTTCTGAATGAGCTCAACTGTAAGATCAGTCAGGAAGGGCTAGGGTGAAAGTCAGGTTTGGACATACACATGCTACTAGCACCCAGGTTCATGTGGCATTCTACAGGCCAGGAAAAAGCAAAATCTTCCCTAGAATAGTCCCAGAAGGATGGCAAAGCCTCCTCTGGTCCAAATATGTATGTTTACACATGATTTAGCAGTGTTCTGTAGAAACTATCGACCACAGCTTCCTCCTGCTGCAAGTTTCCAGCCTGAGACTGCTCCCTACAGAGACTTCTCACCCAGACCAGCTAACCCTCTGCCTTACACTGACCGTTTCGGCACTCTAGTTTCCAGGCAGATCAGTGGGTGTCCTCTACCAGAGTGAGCACAGCCCACCAGTCCCGCCGCTTGTGTGTATGTGTGTCTGTCATTCCTTCAGTGTCTGTCTGTCGTTCCTTCAGTCTGGTTTCCATGACCGAGTCACACAGATGTGGCAAGATTCCAGATGCAGAGACATGCCAGAAGGAGAACCATGAGCAGCTGCCCCTAAAGGCAAGGACCAAGAGCTGAAGTGCTGGTTAAAACTAAAGCATCGATGATGCCTCCTTTTAGTAGCTCTGCTCTCCTGGTCCTTAAGTCCTGTCTCTTGAGATAGAGGCAAGAGACATCAGCACCAGAAGTCATCCCCAAGTGCAGCCTACTGTCTTTCCTCTTCCAGGTCCTGTGGAAGTCTGTTGTCACAGCCTGGCCACAATCTACTGAAGTGGGCTCTTCCTCATGGAAGGTGCCAATCATCAAAAGCATGGGACCAGCTTGGTCATCTTTGTGTCTTGAGAGCCCAGTCCCTGGTATGCCTAGGAAGTATTGTTTCAGTAGAGGCTGTAAAATTCCTCCAATAAAACACAGAACAGAAAATACCTTGTCTAATTGATTGAAAATCCTCAAATTGGAAGTCCTCTGTAATGTTCTTTCTCTCTAGTCAGATGACCATTCAGAGTAAATTGGTAACAGTCCAATACTTACAGTGACTGAAGGGACATAGCCCATTCCAGCATGTGGCTCTGGCAGGCCTTGCCCTTCTCCCCATCCCCTCTGCCTTGCTAAAAACAGTTAGATTGCATTTCTAAAGCCAGTCACCAAGGTCTAGTCCCTTATTTGGCCACTTCCTCCTCCTGAGGTTACCAAAGTCCAGCAACCAGAAGCCCCCTTTGGCTCACCTAATTAACACGCCTAATTAAACACCTCATCCTAACATGGGGTTTCCCCTTTACCTTTATAAACCGCCATTTGCCTATGTGCCATGTCTGTCTCCCCTCTATCCAGAGGCAGTCCTTTGTCCCTCTGCCCCCTTCCCCCTTTCCCTCACATCCTCTCTCCTTTACCCCCGCATCCCAGCCCATTCTAACATGGACCTCCCCTTTTTTCTCCTCTTAAGAATGACACCTGCAAGGTCATTGGCTGCCAGTTTTTGTTGTTGTCGTTGTTGTTTTGTTTTGTTTGTTTGTTTGTTTGTGCCCGAGTCAGAAAGCAGCCACTTTAACTTTTCTTCCCAGTTTATTAAAGGATCTGTCTGTGAAAACAGGTGTTTGGGTGTGGTTTGTGCCTCATCTGGGGTCCCAGAGGAAGTCCCCACTGTGTGGGGGTCTCCTTCAGTAACTATTACAGTGTGGATCTGAAGTGTCCCCCAAACACTTACGTGTTCAAGTGTTGGTCACTAGCCTGGGCTCCTACTGGGGAGAGGCAGAACCATTAGGATGCTGGGCCTCATGGGAGGAAGTTAGGTGACTGGGGAACACCCTTAAAGATGATATTGGGACCCAGAACCTTCTTGTTTCTCTCTTGTCACTGCCCAAATGTCATAAAAAAAAAAAAAAGCTCCATCTGGCACCTGCCCTGAGGCACCCTGTGGCTACAGGCTCAGAGTACAGACACAATCAAGAAGCCATGGACTGAAACCTCTGAATTTAAGAGTCAAAGTAAACCTTCCTCTCTTTTAAGTTGATTATCCCAGTTACTTTGTCACAGTGGCAGAAAGCTGTCTGAAACAAAGACGACAAGTTATAATACCAGGGTATGTTTTGGGTTTTGTGGCTTCACACATGAGGATAAAGTCTCAAGCTGACAGACAGGTCAGTACCTCTTAAATCCCCCAGCAAGCCGTGCCAGTTTCTAACTGAAGAAGGACTTTGCGGGAGCTCAATCCTTAACTCTTGAACAAAATGGGTAGGTCACAGAGAGATCACAACCAAACTTCACAGCCCAGTGTGGTGATGATGTACAAACCATAATCCTAGCACTTTGGATGCAGAGGCAGGAGGATTGTGGCCAGTCCCAGTCACTCACAGTAGCCTGCCTCAAAGAAAAAAAAAACTTTTTTAATGCTAGTTTTTTTTTTTCCTTAGGAATTTTTCCTTTTATTGAAAATAGATTTTCTTCTCATATAATATATACTGACTACAGTTTGTCCTCCATCTACTCCTCCCAGTTTTTCCCTACTCCTCTCCCACCTGGATCCACTTCTTCTATGTCTCTAATTAGAAAATAAACAGGCTTCTAAGGGTTAATAATAACATAAAATAGAACAAAAGCCAACACATCAAAACAGGACAAAACAATCAAACAGAAGGAAAAGAGCCCAAGAAAAGGCATAAGAAACAGATAGAGACAGAGAGACTCACTCATTTATACACTCAGGAATCCCATAAAAGCACCAGACTGGAAAGCCACAATTTTGTGCAAAGGACCTGTACATTTCTAGTCTGAGAGTTCTTACTCCTTCCCAATTTCCATTCTTCCTTATTCAGCTTTTCTGATAAACTGTAAAGAAATGGTACTGACTGAAACAAGTGTTCCTGAAAACGACTTGGAAGCCCTAAGAGCGGTGGCATTGGCAAACTGCTCAGTGTGGTCCATTGTCCTTCTTACCTACTTGAACTGAGCAAATCTTATTTCAGCTGGTTTGCCATCAACGGAGGAAGAAAGAGGAGCACAAACTGGATCTCTTCATCCCTGTCCCACTGGGTACCCTCCCACTGTGCAGTGCATTCCTGAATTTTTCTGATTGATGCTTGGCAGCCTCTGTTCTGCGGAGAATGGCCTGTGACAAACGACCCCTGGTAGAGCTGCTGACCATTGTTAGGGAGACAATAAAAGGATGTTTGATAAGCATCTCAGGACTGATTTTTCTCCAGCAGAAGCACATTGGCGGCACCATTTTCCAGATTTCCATTCTACCTGTGGCTTCACAGAGCTAAGAGCCAAGATTCCTGGCCAAGAGGAGACATTGTCTCCTCACTACAGAGGCTGGAAACAGGATTGCTGGGGAGGCTGTCCTACAGACAGTTGATGCTCACAATATTGCCTAGCAACTGTCAGTCCCAGAATGTTCAAAGGACTGTTGGATTTCCTCTGTGTTCCTGATTGGTTGAGGAGCTTGCAAAAAGGTGCAATGCAGCTTGTGTTAACGAGAGAGTAGATTTAAACAACTGTGCTCAAAATACAGATTTCTTACCTCTTTTTTTTTTTAATTATTTTTATGTGTAAGAGTTCTTTTCCTGCTTGTATTTGTGTGCACCACACACATGCCTGGTGCCTGTGGAGGTCAGAAAGTGGCATCAGATCTTCTGGAAATGGAGCTGTGGATAGTTGTGAGCTACTATATGAGTTCTGGGAATTGAACCTGGGCCCTCTGCAAGAGAAAAAAAAAAGTGCTCTTAACATTTTAACCATATCTCCAGCCCCAGAACTCCTTTATACAAGATAGATTGGAAATGATGTTCGGCTTTATGGAAAAGTCACAAAAATAATATGAGTCTCTGATGTAACAGCCATCTTTCTCCCAATGGAGGGTTTCAACTAAAGCTTGACGTTTATTTTCAAGAACATTTTAGAAGAATTCACTTGTGTGGGTTGGAAGCCAATTACCCTAGATGGCTTTGAAATACCAAGTGTAGGAGCCAATTATTCTACAGGTCCTTTGAATTAGAGCATTCCTTCACACTTAGCAGACAATTCAGTTGAAGATCTTTCAATTTGCACACCAGTGTGTAGGGGTGTCTGTTGACTGAAATAGAGCCGTCCAGTCAACTGCAGTTACACGTGTACCATGTAAAAAACATTTTCAGTGTCAAGAAGCCAAGACTATGTCTACCTGAACAAGCTATTGAAGAGCCAAGTCACAGGTAGACTGAAAAGTTAATGCCTAAAAGCTAGATGACTGCGGTTGATTTGGGAATTCAGAAGCCGGAGACAAGATTCTGTATGATGATTTCAGAAGGCTTCATGGAAGAGGTGAGATGTAGGGGCTGTTGGTAACCTGCTAATGGTGAGGATGAGTTCAGATCCTCAGCACGCATATAAAAGCCAGATGTGGGGGGGTGTGCTTATAAGTCCAGTGCAGGGGTTCAAAGGGGGATGGGGATGAGGGAGTGGGGGCGTTTCCCGATGCTGGTTGTCCAGCTGATACAGGCAAATTGTTGAGCTCCAGGTTCAAGGGGAGATTCTGTTTTTTTGTTTTGTTTTGTTTTGTTTTGTTTTGTTTTTTAAGTACAAAAGCATTTGAGGAAGGACACTTTGGTCTCCACATGCATGAACACACACACACACACACACACACACACACACACACACACACACACACTCTTTCATGAGAATGGAAAAAAGAAGCGAGATTAAGATTCTCTGAAGACAACTCTACCATGTGTATTGATGCCGCTTCACACTCTGTATTCCCAGCTGATCCAAAGTCAGTCTCCAGTAGCAGTTCTTTTTGCTACTGTCCCCTCACATAATTACCTCAAGAAACAGAAATGATGCAATCCAGACATCAGCGTGAAGGACAGTTAGAATCGCAAAGGTAAAACATGGAGGGCAGAGGGCCTTCCTTATGGGCAGCCCTCCTCTCTAAGAATCCCAATCACCATTTTGATTTCATTCATTCAGTTTAAGAATGAATCCCAGCACTCAGGAGGCAGAGGCAGTGGGATCTCCGAGTTTGAGGCTAGCCTGGTCTGCAGAGTGAATTTCAGGACATCCAGGGTTCACAAAGCAAGCTTTTCTCAAAAAACAAAACAAAACATTTTCAACATGCTAGTTACCAAAATTAGAAGATTAGAAGGAACAGCAGGGGGCAAATTAATGTCTCAGAAACCCCAGGTCAGAATATCAAAGGGACTGTGGTTGCAACATGTAACAACTGTTGGGGATAGCTAGTCTGAGCCTTCCAATACAAGAGAGTAATAAGCAAAAATCTCAGGGATTTAACTAAGTCCCATAACATGTGGTGACATAAGCCTCCCCATTTTCTGTCTGCCATATGTGTCCTGTTCTCTATTAGCATAAAATTCCAGTGACCCTTAAATAATCCAGACCCTGTGACATCATGGTCCTGTTAAAATTAAACAAATGAATACAATTCTAGTTATTTTTCTGAGCTTCCCTTGGCCAAAATGAAAGAGCTCTCTGTCTTGAAAGTACATCACATTGTGTAGAAACAGATTTTTATTATAAATGGTTTCATGTTGAACTACAGTTTTTGCTTGACCTGTTATTCATTTTCAACATTTGAGCAGAATTGACTGATGTATTTCCATTTTCTTATCATTTTTCTCCAGAGTAACTAGGTTATTTGTATGTTCATGTGCATGTTTGTATCCATGTTTGTGGTAGGGGGAGTGCATGTGTGACATGAGTACATATGCTAATGTGTGTGGGTACATGTGAATGTGGATGTGAGTTCATATATCTATTTGTGTATTTTGACAGAGGACAGCCTTGGGTTTCTTCCTCAGAAACACTTGCCATGTGTCTTCGAGACAGGTTCTTCTTGGGTTGGAACTCACCAATTAGACCCGATGGGCCAGTTGGCCCACCCCAGGGGCACACCTTTTCTGCTTCTTAACATGAGGATTACAGACAAGCCCCACCACACCCGGATGTACGTAGATATGGGGGATTGAACTCAGGTCCGTGTGCTCACAAGGCAAGCTCTTTACCAGCTGAGCTATCTCCCCAGCTCCTGTTCTATGCTTTTCTTGTTCTGATTCTTTTTAATTTTGATGGGGCAGAAAGAAGTAAAAGAAACACACACGAAGCACACAACTTCATCTATTTGGGAGAAATTAGACTTTCCAGATATCTGAAGAGCACATGCTTCATGTCATGTGTTCATTGCATATATGAAGGGAGTCTTAGTTCGGATACTCAAATAAATAACTTCCCACATTGCTGGGGAAAGAAGGCTTCTATAAGTGACCTCAGTTCTTCAATAATACCTGACTTCTTCCTATCGTAAGATTTAGGTAGAAGAGACAAAACAGAATCAGAGTCATCTGGGAAGGGCTAAGGAGAAAGTTGGAGCTGACCTTACCTTGAGACGAATTGGAGCTGTAGACATTGGAACTAGACCATCCCATTCAAGGGCCAGTAAAGGACAATCCTGTAAGCAGACAGAGGAGCTAAGAGCACTATAAGATGAACAAGCACAAAGGCCTTTCCTTGCTGGAGCAGAGGTGGCCTTGGGGGACTGTGAACTTGATAATTAGGGTGGGCAGGTGAGGGTGGGCATGAAGAGCCTGCAGATGACCTCTGATTGTCCATGCCATCTTTCTGAGGAACGCTGGGTTTGCAGTACTACTGTGAAACAATGCACTTGCTTTTCTCAACTAGAATATAAAACTAGAAAGGAAATCCATTTCCACATAAGGGGTGTTGAATTTTTTTTTAACTCTTACGTTTTCTTATGCTTCAGTGATTGTGGCAGGTGTTTTCTAGTTTAAAACTGAAAGCCATCAAGAGCAAAAGATGCAATCAATCCTTTGACATTTAACAACTTACTCCCCTCGCCTCTTTGTTTTCAAAGGCAAGTTTGTGCTTGGGGCCCCACTTTGGGTTGCATGGATCATAGATCTATTAGTCAGGTGTGGCAGCTCTTCAGAATCGTGACTAAGGATCCAGAGAATGAGTGAGGTGAAATGGAAACTCCGCCCAGCCTGTAATACACCTATTACAGGTATATTACCTGGGAAGGCTGTGTTGTGTGCATGCTTCATGGCCTGCTCACAAGAAAATGAGGAGATGATGATAATGAATAATAGCACCAACTTTATGGAAAGTGTTGTGTTTACATTTATATATATGGTAGCTACAGTTGGGGTCTGGAATGTTTATTAAAGGCTCATGTGTTAATGATCTCGTCCCAGCTCCGTGCTGTTGGGAGATGAGTGATGTTTCCTCTTCATTGTCAACCTGACTGGATTTGAAAGCACCTAGGACATCCATCCTGACTGTGGGCAGCACCACTGGATTTTGGGTACCAGACTGAGGAAAAGGAAAAAAAAAAAACAGAGAAAGCAAGTTGAGTGTGACCCTTCATCTCTCTCTGCTTCCTGACTAGGATGCCACGTGACCAGCCACTTCCTGCAGATGCTGCCATGGTTGCCTCTAGGCCCTTCCTTCCTCAAGTTTTACTGTGATTGTATTTAGTAATAGCAAAAGTCAAGGATTTTTTTTTTTTTTTTTTTTTTTTTTTTTTACAAAATAAGTGCATAGTTTCATAGCAGAGTGAGTGAGTTACTGATCACTAAAAGCCTCTCTTCGCTGATTTACTTTCTGGGATGTTTTTAGCCAATTTGAAGAAAAAGAATCAGACGTACTTACTCTTTATTTTCTGATGCTGTTTTTTTTCTGCTCTGTATAAGCAAATGTGTTTAGTATGTTTTTCTCGGCGGGAATCACTTTGGTTTCTCAGTTCCTGTGATGTTATAATACTCCTCCTTTCCCTTAGAAGAAACTCAATGGGCATAATAGGCAGCTTTCTAAACTGGACCATAGCACACTTTTAACCACTGGGTTGTTGCTCAAACAGTGCATGAGGCAGCTTTTTTTTTATGATGCTTTGAGTAACACCTTCTGGTGAATAGTAGAGTCGCAGAGTAGAAATGTCCACAGTTAAGATGGTCTCTTTTATGACAATAATCGATGTTTTCAGGAAGTCCAGCAGGTGACTCCGATGCCAGCATGAGTCTGAGGACTCCTGATCTCAAGCTACTGCTTTCCTGTTGCCCTAGGTCCATGTGGGAGTTCCTCACCCTTTCTCTTCATGCAGAGATCAGGCTAAGTAGGATCGTTATTCTAAAGAGCTGAGAGCGTGGATGGGAAGCAAGACAAGGACAAGAAACACCTGCCTGGAGAGCTCTGTGTGTGTGTGTGTGTGTGTGTGTGTGTGTGTGTGTGTGTGTGCGCGCGCGCGCGCGCGTGTGTGTGCACGCGCACCTCCCTTTAACGGGATGGTGGCCTCTTAGGCCTAAAGACTGTTCAAAGTTCTGTTTTTCCAAGCTCACTGTTGGTTTCTTCTCTCTTAATGAACTCCCTGACTTCCTAAAACTGTTGTTTGAGAATTTCATGCCAAATATATTATGTTTTGATCATGTACTCTCTCTCTCTCTCTCTCTCTCTCTCTCTCTCTCTCTCTCTCTCTCTCTCTCTCTCTCTCTAACCCACTGAGTCCACTTACTGTGGTGGTATTGTATTCCCCGAAATACTGTGCATGCTAATAAACTTATCTGGGGTCAGAGACAGAACAGCCACAATATTAAACATAGAGGATAGGCAGTGGTAGCCTTTAATCCTAGCATTCCAGAGACAGAGATCCATGCTTTCAAGGATACAGCCAGGCATGGTGACACATGCCTTTAATCCCAAGAAGTGTGCCCTTAATCCCAGGGAGTGATGGCCTGTAGCAGAAAGGTATATAAGGCATGAAGACCAGGAACTAGCAGCATTTGGCTGGTTAAGCTTTCAGGCTTTCTAGCAGCAGTTCAGCTGAGATTCATTCTGGATGAGGACTCAGAGGCATCCAGTCTGAGGAAACAGGATCAGCTGAGGAATTGGTGAGGTGAGGTAGCTGTGGATTGTTCTGCTTCTCTGATCTTCCAGCATTGACCACAATAACTGGCCTTAGGTTAGGTTTGATTTTATTAATAAGACCTTCTAAGATTCCTGCTACAACTTACTGCTTCCAGGGTGTGCATGGGTGTAGGGCCATTCATTGGAACATGGCTAGCCCACGATGGGGAGAGCACCCTTGGTAAACTGACTCTCCCTCCGCTAGCAGCCATCAGTGGCCATTAGCTCCTCAGCTAGGGGATGGTGCTTTGTAAAAGACTGCTGTGCAACCGTATCTTCTGGTCATGATGGGGGACTTGGCACACATGAAGTCATGGCAAGGTGACTGCATGTATGAGACAAGCACGGTATCAAACCCGCTAAAATTCTAGCGTGGTGGGGGAGGGGATCATAAACGTCCAGGTTTTTATTGGAACTAAAAGCACATTTATATAGTCATAACCTAACTCCTCCGACAATGTTGCCCGGACAGCAGATGTGGCTCATCAGGTAAGAGCACGCACTGCTCTCGCAGAGGACCTGAGTCTGGCTTCCAGCACCTGGGTTGGGAATCACTTGTAACTCCAGCTCCTGGGGGAATCCAATGCTTCTGACCTCCTAGGTACCCACACTCATGTGAGCACACGCCCCACCCCATCCATGTAACAAGAAGTGTTTAAAACAAAGTTTGCTCTGTCAATCCTTTCAGATGCTAATCTCACCAAGTCACCAATCACTCAGTTTTCTTCAAGCAGGCTCTGGTTTACTCAGAACATCTTGGACGGAGATGATGCAGACTCTGAATATTTATTATCTAAATCAAATTGCACTTTACTTAACACGAGTCAGGGGGCTAATCAAATAATCAAAGGTAAGTTAGTGTAAAAGGTATTTTGTATAATCAATATCCAGGAGTGCACATGCTAATCCACGTGAAATGTGCATGGAGAACATAACTACTTGTTTTATTTCTTCTTCATTTACTTGTGTTTAATTTATTGTCTTCAGTATGACTCACTTTCTTTGCTTGTTTTGAGCTGTAAGACTGGAATACAGCCGTTTCTGCTCTCAAGGAATATGTAATCTAGGGAATATGAATAAGAGTATGAAATAATGAGCAAAGCAAGAAGTCTCATTAGAAGAGTGTATTTCCATGGTGGGGAGTATGACAGAAAGCAAGACAGTTCCTAGTGGGCCTGGAGAACCACTGAGACAGTAGAAGATTCATGCTTTGTGTTTCACAATACATAATCCTCATCCAAAACTGTAATCAGATGAGCAAGAATCACCAACAATTTCATGAATATAGGAAAGTTAATGATCATTTCAATTCATTCTTTCACAATTTCATACACACACACACACACACACACACACACACACACACACACACACACACGCATTGCACATTGTCCTCTCTTATTCCCTCATACTCCCATCCAACCTCCTTCTTATTCCCAGTAAGTTCCCCTTCTAGTTCCATGTCTCTTTTGTATGTGTGTGACAAACTATGTTTAATTAGTTTAACATGTTTACCTGAGTAAAGGCAGCCTATCAGTGGCTACACACCAGAGGACTATGACTCTCCCTCCTCCAATAACTACTAGCTGCCTAAAACTCCATGGGGAGGGCTGGGGCCTCATAAACCTGTCCCTCATCCTTAACAAAACGTGGATTGGCCAAGTCTTGAGCAAGTGACCACAGCTACTGTTAATGTGTGCAACAGGCACGTCGTACCCATGTCTAAAAGACAGCATTTCATATGAATTTCTCCAGTCTTCCACCTCTTACATGCTTTCTGCCCTCTCTTCCACAAAATGCTCCCTGAGTCCTGGAGAGGGTGTTAGAGGTGTCCACTCAGGGTTGAGCACTTGGGGGGGGGGCACTTTTTCTCATCACCTTGACCCATTATGAGTTACTGTCTTCACTTCCATTCCCTGCAAAAATCTTCATTGACCAAGGCTGAAACCAGTACTGACCTACCTACCAATACTGTGATGTCTATTCCTGAGTTTCAACCTGACCACACCTGGAATTAACTAAAAACCAAATAGCTGGGTGCACCTGTGAGGGATTTTTCTTAATTAAATCTTTTGAAGCAGGAAGGCCCACTTCTAATCCAGATCTTTGAGTTGAGAAGATCCATCTTTATTCCAGATCTTCTGAGGTGGGAAAGTCCACCTTTAATCTGGGCCACACCATCTGCTGGCAGCCTATACAAAGGATGTGGAAGAAGGAAGCTTGCTCTCTCTTTGCCGGCTTGTTCTCCTTCTCACTAGCAAGTCCATTCCTTCACTAGCATTTGAGCCACTTCTTCAGGATTCTGGTGTATACCAAAGAGCAGCCTCGTGGAAAGAACAACTACTGGATTCTTGGACCTTCTGTTGGTAGACAACCATTGTTGGACCAGCTGGACCACAGCCTGTAAGCCATTCTAATAAACCTCCCCTTATATCTATCTATCTGTCTGTTTGTGTTCTGTCTAATATACTCAGATATAGATTTAGATATAGATATATTCATTCTATAAGTTCTGTTCCTCTAGAGCAGCAGTTCTCAACCTGTGGGTCATGACAACCACAGGGGTCACATATCAGATATCTTACATATCAGATATTTACATTATGATTAATAACAGTAGCAAAATTATAGTTATAAAGTAGTACAAAATAATTTTATGGTTGGGTGTCACCACAACATGAGGAACTGTAGTGAAGGATGGCAGCATTAAGAAGGTTGAGAATCACTGTTGTAGAGAACCCTGACTAGTACAGATATTAACAAAAGCATTTTGAGGGCAGTTTGACACCATGTCCATTTGGCAAAACATCAGTAATAGATTCTCCACTATGGCCTGTGACCATGCTAGCCATTGACTTTTAACTAGGTTTACAGTCCCAGGCATAATTTCCTTCCCATGGAATGGGCTTCAAATGCAGTCAGAAATCAGTTGGTTACCCTCATAGTGGGTATGCCCTGTTGCACCAGTGGTCACATCTTGCCCAGCTAGTTGAAATTATGGCATGTGGGATCCACAGTTGGGTGAGATCATTGATGATGACTCTCCTCCAGCTGCCTGTATAGTACCTTCCAGAACTATGAAATCCCCACATGTGATTTTCTGTAACCCATTCTGTTAAACAAAACAAAACAAAACATGAGCTTCTAATTGTTATTCTAAGGTATTGTAACATTTCAAGACCTATGTCACCTTGTCAGCCATCTTTATTTGAATCAGAAGCTGCTATCAATAGGGAAACAGCCCCAAAGTTCCTCCTTGGGTCTGAATGACCCAGCATGTCATTATTGGAGTCAGAATTCGTTGCATGGGTTTCTCTTAAGAGAAAATACTGTAAGCAAAGTAGAAAACTTGAATGTCTCTTCAGTATAAATAATAAAGCTTGACGATGTGGAATTAATGGTTTCTGAAGAAGTGGAAGATAAGTTCATAATTACTGTCCTCCTAATACAAAAATAAAGGAGATCACCCTAAGCAAATTTACCCAATTATTTTACCCAGGGAAACACAAAGAAACACACAGATAGGATACAATAGGCCAAAGAAATAATTTCACCCAAGATCAGCTAGGTGAGCCAGTAAGTTTATTAAAGTTGTCTAAGTAACCATGGTCAAGAGGTTACTTATAGAAGTATGGGTGAAGGGATACCTCCACGAACACGTGTAAGGGTTAACTACAGGAGCATAGGTAAGTAATTTCCTACAGAAGCGTAACTGAGGGGTTTCTCTTAGGAGCATGGGTAAGAGGATACTTAACAGAGCATGGTTAAGGGTTACTTGCAGAAGTCAGCTTTTGGAGCAGCTCTTCATGCTTTTCCCTCCCTCCTCATGAAAATATTAACAGTACAGACTTTTGAGGGTCTCTTTCTCCACATGGAAACATTATCAATGAACATTTCATGAGGGCCTTGTTTACTTTATCACAACTGCTCTGATTCAATGGAAACATCTACGGAACAAGAGGGAATGGCCAGGAAGTCAGGGGCATATGGCATGGCTGGTTTCAGAAGTAGCAAGACATTCTGGAGAAGACAGCATCCGAGCAAGGTGGGAGTGGCAAGAGATGAAGCAAGGGCATGAGGCGGGACATGAGGACCTTAGGTGCTCTAAAGTTCTTATGTAAGGACGTTCCTGAGAGCCTAGGAGATGGGTCTCTGTTACCTAAAATGGGATCGTGAAGGCTAAGCAACCTCCAAAGCACAATGCAAGGTGAGTATTGATAATTCTTCTAATATCTAACTGAAAGAGTCTATGAAGTGCAGGAAGACATTCTTTGTTGTGTATATCATTAATACATAGAATACATGAGTACCATATTTGGTAAATGAACTCAACAAATACTGCTTGATTTTGTTGGCATCTAGTACCTTGTGTGAACCATGCTGTCTAAAGAAAAAAGTTTTCTAACATTTACTGGGACTCAGTGTCTCATAAAACATTGTTCTTATTGACATTAAGCTTAGACCATCATTCTTGCTGTTCACAAAAGCAATGTGTCAGATTTTAACTTTGTATACAATGGATTAAACACTCACATCATAGTGACCAAAATAACACCCACTTCGATAGGGCCATTACAACAGCCCCAAGAATCAGATTACACATTTTGATCGTTGTAAACCCTGGACCCGTTGGATAATGAACAATTTCAGATATTCTTATCTCTAGATGAAAACTTTTAGGTTGCAAAGATGATATGGGATGTTCATAAGTAACCATGGAGAAGGAACAGAGGGACTAGCTTTGTGTATTAAACTTCCGTGTTTTATTTTAATTTTATTTTTAAGATTTTTTACATTGTGGTGCCTGCATGTGTGTGTGTGTGTGTGTGTGTGTGTGTGTGTGTGTGTGTGTGTGTGTGTGTGTGTGTGTGTGTGTACATTAGAACAGGGCCTGGGAAGCCAGGTGGTGTCAGATCCTCCTGGAGCTAAAGGTTCAGGCAGCTGTGAGCTGACTGAGAGATACTGGGAGCCAAAGTCCAGTGCTCTTAACTGCTGAGTCATCTCTCAGCACCCCCTGCCTGTGCCCCGACCTTTGTAATTGAAAAGTTGAAAGCAAGTATATGGAGATTTCCTTGGATTCTAACTGAAGTAGATGTTTGGTCTCCACATTCTTACCTGATGCATCGAGGGTTCAAAGGCTGGTGAGAAAAGATGCCAGGAATCTAAGTAAGACAAATTGAAGACGTCAATGCTAGCCTAGTCACCACAGTGGCATGCATGCTTAGGAAGTATTGGATAGATCTGATAGCTGAGCTGTCTCTCAGACTAGTGCAGGGCAATCATTCTGGATCAATAGGACATCGCTGAACCACGATCTTTGAGTATATCTCATATCAAATATTTCCTCTGATTATGGGTTCAATTACATGTGCTCCCCCCATTATGTTGAAGGATTAACATCTATTGTCTTAGAATGAGAATTTGTCTGGGAATGGGATCATTGCTGATGAAATTAGTTGGGATGAAGTCATGCTGGAGTAGGTTGGGCTCTTCATTCAACATGACAGATATTCTTATAAGATGATTCAGTGTGAAGACACAGAGATAAGGAGAGAGCAGTGTGAAGAGACAAAGTGATGCTGCACAAGCAGGCAAATGGCTCAGTCTACCACAAGGCAGTCAGAGTGAGGCATAACATTCCCTCAGAAACAGAGGAAAACATGTGTTGCTCTACACCTTGATTTTGAACTTCCAGCCTTCAGAACTATAAGATAATAGATTTTTGCTGTTTTCAAGTATCTCATCACTGGTGCTTGTCACAAGACCTCTAGTAACTAGTATATCTTTGACTCCTAACTATAGGTAAATTGGAATGTAAATCTAATTCCTTGACCAAATTAATCAGTCATCATTCTTAATATTTTGGTTCTACTATCTTTCACACATTTTATAATCAGTAAATATCTTACTTTTAGGGCACATAATCTTTTGCTTTACAGAAATAGTAATTTATTTCATAACTTCTCTATTACATACTTAACTTTTATTTATTTTATCCTTTTATCTTGACTTCTAAAAGCATTTGTACAGAAAATATTAATGTGTAAACATTTCTTTACATCGTTTACTACCAGTTAAGAATAAATACGAAGAAATGGAGTTGCTGGCTCATGGAGCATGGCTTTATTTTTATTTTTGTCATGAGGTAGTAGTCACTTATTTTACTTCTGTGGCCAAAATACCTGACAAAATTCAAGGAAAGGAGACTTATTTTGCTTCATAGTCCAGGTGATATAGCCCATCATGGCAGGGAAGGCATAATGGTAGGAATAGGAGGCAGCTGGTCACACTGTATCCACAGGAAGAAGAGTGATGGATGCTGGGACCAGCTGGCTTTCTCCCAGCCTAGGGAATGGTACTACCTATATTTATGGTGGGTCTTCCTGCCTAATCTAGAGACTCCCTCACAGGCAGGCCCTGAGCTAATCTCCATGGTGATTCTAGAATCTATCAAGTTGGCAATTAATATTAACCATTAGGCATGAAATTTTTAGCATTTCTAGTGTATGTTAGCAAATTATTTCCTTTAAATATAGCAACTTATTACTTGTATCTGCCATATACGAAAAGGCTCATTTCAGAATTGTCTGCAAGTAGGAGAAGATATTACAAAGTTTCAACATACACACATACACACACACATAAACACACGTACACACACACACATACACACATACACACACATACACACACACATACACACACACATACACACACACATACACACACACACACACACATACACACACACACATAAACACACACACACACACATACACACACATACACACACACATGCACATACACACACATACACACACATACACAAACACATGCACACACATACACACACACACACACACACACATACATATACATACACAAAATAACCCAACTAAATTTGAATGACAGTATGACTGTGGTAGTCATGTCATCATCTATAAATGTAAAAATTATGTTTTATACTTCAAATATCTACATCTTATATTTGTCAATTACACTTTAATAAAGCTGGAGATATTATTTACCAACTTGGCTCATAAGGATTCATTAATATGGTTCACATTATTTTGAATACTGGAGTAGAACTTGCCCCTCTCAAATGGTTATAGTAAATTTATTCTGTTCATCATTATTTTTATTTTTATTACTATTATTTTCTTGGTTTTAGTTTTTTATTATTTCATGAGATGCATGCCTTCCTTTTATATAAAGTATATTCACAGGTTTGTTGTCCTCATTTGTAATATGAATCTAAAGCCCAGTCTCCCTCAGGGTTGTTCTAGGAGGGAGTTAGGCTGTGTTCACCCACACCAGGTACCACAGAGGTTCTTAGGGATGGAACCCCAGTTTGCAGTTTCTTGTGAAGCAGAAGCCAGAGTGCTCGCACGTGCACGTGGTTGTTCCCGGTGGCACAGTGACATGCTTCCTCTCCTGTTGGCACAGTCATCTTGACCTTTATCCTTTTTTCTCTCTCTCTGAGTAGCTTTTAAAACTTGAATCAAGGAAGATCAAAGAGGCTTGGAGACTTCAGCTTGTGAGAAATATAGTGGGCAAGGAGGAACTTTGCAACCAAGACCACCCAGGATTAAATCCTGACCATCTGCCTTGGTAAGTGGGCACTTCATTTTCTCCTGTAAAGAAGGGGAATCATAATGATATCTCCTAGACCATTGTGAATATTAAACACCTATTGCTATGCTCCACATCAAGTCAGCTTGCTTCAAAATAACTGACATTGACTATGTCACACAATTCAGGAGGTGAGGGCTTATTAGCTGGAGTGTTGGCATTCTATATGTCTCAGGATGTTGTGGTTAAATAGCTCCCTGGAGTTGTGGCCATCCCAAGTTTCACTAGGATTGGAGGACCTACCTCCAGTGACCATCCAAGTGACTGGTAAGTCACCACTAGCTCCTGTCAGGAGGTCTAAGTTCCTTGCCACATGAATTTCTTTCAAGGGCTATTTGAGTGTCCTACCAACATGGCAGCTGGCCTCTGGGTGACCCAGGAAAACAAGGAAGGGGGAGTCTCAGATCATAATTTCTTCCACTTTCTAATTTTTCTAAGTGAGTCTAAGTGAGTCATGAATTGTGACCTAGAATTAGTCTCACTTTTTGAAGAAAGGAGTGGCAAGGTATTTGTGGACTTACTATCAAATTAACTGCGTGACACAGTGCATGCTACACACTTAGGGGAAGAATCTTCCAGAAAGAACTCAAGAGTGCTAATAGTAATTCACTGTCCTCACCATAGTGCTGCGATTAATGAGCTGCAGTTTAGGCTGCAGTGCTGGTTTGGGGGAACACGTGAATATGGCCAAATTGAAGCTTTATGACCAAGAAGAGCTGGATCGAAAAGAACTCAGCATGTCATAACACAGCAGCTTGAAGCCCTTACTCAAGCTAGGCTACTCCCAGGTGATGCAGACATAGGAACAAGTGCTCTTGAAGGTAGAAAGCTAAACACATCAATGATGATGTGCTTTTTTACATGGGAACAAGTGGCAAAATTAAGGGACTGTATTGATAAAGAAGAACCAAAGAATCGTAGGTAGGTTGAAATGAGCTATGTTTTTAGGCTCTGGGGAGAGCAACTTTCCATGCAAGCAGGAGGGCCTAAAAACCAAACTGTCAGAACCCATATAAAGCTGAGCATGGCAGTGCACATCTACAGTCTGAGTGTACCTACAGTGAGAAGGGAGGAGAGGCAGGAGAATCCCTGGAAGCTCATAGACCAGCTATCCTGCTCTACATGGCAGTGAACAAGGAAAAGGAGAAACATCAAATAAGGTAGAAGGTGAGGAACAACATCAGAGGTGTGCACTGACTTCTACAAGCATGCCATGGCTTGTGCATACACACATTCACATGAACACACACACACACACACACACAGAGAGAGAGAGAGAGAGAGAGAGAGAGAGAGAGAGAGAGAGAGAGAGAGAGAGAGAGAGAGAGAGAGAGGGAGGGAGAGGGAGAGAGAGAGAATACAAAGATTTTAAATTTTTAAATTAAAAAACAAGAATGTGATGCTTGAATGGTACCTCACTCAAAAGTATTGCAGTAATTTTTAGTAGATGGGAATGATAAATATTCAAATTTACACAACAGATGGTAAAGCCATTACAAATCCCCAGTGAGTAAGTGATTATAAAAAGTTAGGCTATGAGGGGCTGGAGGGATGGTTGAGCAGTTAAGCAGTTATTAGCACTTGCTGTTCTTCAGAGGACCTAGGTTGGGTTCCTAGCACCAACACTGGGCTGCTCTAAGCACCTGTAATTCCAATTCTGGAAGATCCAACACCTTCTGGCCTCCTCCATTACCTGCACACATGTCTCTCTCTCTCTCTCTCTCTCTCTCTCTCTCTCACACACACACACACACACACACACACACACACACACACACACAAAACTAAAACTATTTTTTAAAGTTAGGGTAAGAACATAGGAGCAATCAATTTATGACAGTTATAATGTTGAAAACTCAATCCTAATGTGACTGACCATTGCAAGAAGCAAGATTTTAATGCATAGGAGCAGGAAAATCAGCTCTTTGTGGAAAAACTAAACTGGTCACACCTTATATTGCTTAACAAGATGATAAATTCCAGATACATGTGATAAGTACTATAATAAAGTAAAAAAACAAACCTTAAAGAAAATGAAATATGTATTTACTTGCTGTCTTGATTGGCAGGAAGTTGTAAGCGTAAAAGAACTGTCTAAGGAATAAGCCAGTAGATGGATCTAAGTAACTGTATACTTTTGTATAATGCATTAAAAATTTTAAGACAAACCACAAATACTGATGGATGGCATTCACCATGTACCAACGATATGCCAGGCACCATACTTGGAGCTTTACTGTAATTGCCCTTAATCCTCTCAAGAAACCACCAAGGGCACTAGCAGTATTACCTCCACTTAGCAAATGAGGAAACAGATTGCAAATGATTACATCAGTCCTTTGCAACTCTGGTCCTACACTGAAGCATGCAGGGAGCTTTAAAAAGACCCACACCTAGGCCCCATCCCATAGGAGTTTAATGAGAGCTTATGGGAATGGCATCTTGTGCTTTCTCTCAAGTTCCACAGCTAGTGACTATAGAGCCAGAGCAGAGACTTTCTGCCTCTCAAACATCGGGACTTTTCCTCATTGCATGTAGAAATTTTCTTAAGAATATGTTGTTCTCTAGCTGCTTAGAGTAGAACTGCAAAAACCTAAGTGAAGGCTTAACTTGGAACAGAAGAGGCTTCCGGTATGGGCATCTGTCCATTGACCCACTTGTAACATATACTCTATAATTTGTGTTTTGAGACATCAGTTAAAAAGCCAGAGGACTCAAATGGATGGTGCTCCTAGAATTCCTTTCTCTCTGGGCACCAAAGGAAGCAATAAAAGCTGTGGAGAGATTAAGACAGCATTTTGATGGTCTAATTGCTTCGAAACAATTGGCAATGCTAAGACAATACCAGAGATGTCTGATAGAATCTGCTTTCTTTGGCTTGTAAGTTGCAATCGCCATTGTAATTTCTCCCCTATCACATGATACTTAACAATATAGATGAGGACTGTATAGTGTCCTAAAGTACAGGACGATAGCCTAATGCTAGTTCCCACTTATAGGCTTCATAGGTGTGTAATTACAATAATCATCTACCATCTCTGAGCCCAGTGTCCTCAGCTATTGAATGAGAGTGACACTACTGTATTTATACTGCAGAAGAAACCACTTGAAACCCTACTGGCTTATTGAGACCTTTCATTTCATTGGGCAGTCCTAGCTCAAGGTTCCTATTCATTTGGGATGTGGCCATCTGACAGATTGCTTGGGGCTGGCAATCCACTTTTGAGGTTCACACCTATGAATGACAGAATGGTGCCTTTCATTGGTAGAAAGTCTCTACACAGAAGCCTCTGTAGGGTTGCTTAAGAATCCACAGGAGATGCCATCAGTCAGGACAAGAGATACAAGAGACCAAGGCTGAAGTTGCCATGCATTTTGTGTTTAAACTTGATGGGACACACTATCATTTCTGCAGTAATCCATTGGATACACAGGTCAGTGTTCATCCAGGGTAGGAGGAGAACACACTCATATACTGGAAAGCAAGAATCACTGGGACCATTTCAGAATTGGCTGCAATACATCCCTACCTTATATACCTGTAAAGATATATATTGCAATGCATATGAATGCAACACACACACACACACTCCTATTTGTATAACTATCACTTCCTCCTCATCATGACAGAATGCTTAACATAAGCAACTTAAAATGAATAAAGACTCGTTTTTGGTCCCAGTTTCAAAAGACTTGGCCCATGCTTTCTTTGCCCCGTGTACATGTGCAAGAGCATCATGACAGTGAGGATGTGTGATAAAGGAGCTTCTTGACATTATTGCCAATAGGAAGCACAGGGTGAGATATAAAGAGACCAAGGACAAGATAGCTCTAAAGACCCAGTCCCAGTGAACTATTTCCTTCCGCCAAACCCCATTTCCTGATTCAAGTTTCTAGAAACTCCCCAAAATATCACTGCCAACTTGAAAGCAAGCATTTAACATAAAAGCCCATAGGAGACATCTTATATTCAAACCATAGTATACATAAGCAGTCATGTGCCCTATCACAAGGTTTTAGTTCACAGACTACACGTACAATGTTGTTTCTATGTCATCTCATGACATAGTCTTCTTACTTATTCTATGATCTCTACACAGTGGTTCCTAAAGATTAATTCTCGGAAACTATCTGCCATTAAATGATATATAACTGCACAAATCTCTATATGCATATATGCATCATATATAGGATAGGTAATATATGTGTGTTATGTACATCTCAAAAAAAAGCTTAGTTACATAATTTAGACTTTCTTTGGATGGTTTTGTAAATTACAGTCAGTGGTTTAAGAATACCCCCCAAGTGTTTGTAATATGTAGGTGGTTTTAAGCACTATAATTCTATTCCAATACATTCATTATGACAAGTGGCTTAGGAACTCCAGTTGAGAGGCTATCAGCCTTCATGACACTGTAGATTTATCCACAGAGCTTTCAAAATATCCAGATGTCCAGGCTACATCCCAGACCAATTGTATCAGGATCTCGGGAGCAAGCAACCCAGACATCTGTATTCTTGTCTTAAGCTTCCAAGGCAGTTCTAATGCATGGTCAAGTTTGAAAGCCACGGCTCCAATGGTTTAATTTAGATGATTGAATTAAAATTCCCTTATTTCCTCAATGTTCTGAGTGCCAGTTCAGTATTTAGATCCTGGAGACTTAAATTCACTTGTTGAAAACAAAGAAAAGACCTTTGACTCACCCTAATGTGCTGGGAATGCTGAAGATGGGTAAGAATGCACAGCATGGCGCCAGTTGTTGTCTGTCTGTGCTATGTCTGGTGAATTGGAAGCCCCAGCATGTCAGCCAGGCTCCCTTGGCCAGAACTTGCCTTCATGCAAGAGTAGAAACCTTCTAGGCATGTGATCATTGGGCCAGGAAAATGTCACCCATTGCCAGAGAAAAACCAGCTTTCTATGCAACTAGAGTGAATGGCACATGAAAGCAATTTAGCCAAAGTGACTGGAAAGGCGTTAGAAGCATGATGTGATGCCATTTCTGGAAATGGAGGTTGTAACCTGGTCATAGTCCTAGGCAGAGATCATGCATCAATTCAACAATGCGGAGCCATTCATCTGTGCTTGCGTCTGCTTTTGTAAGTGAGCAGTAGGCCCCTGTAGAGAACAACCATCAGGGTTGCCAGGAGGGCAGGCAAAGGACAGCAAATGGCAGCTGTCTTCAGGCCAGAAAAATAATAGGTGAGTGACAACTTCTAGTAAACCAAGTCATCCAACTAGACAGAGAAAACCTGTGGTGTGCTGGAAGCCTTTCAACCCTTTTTGCAAATATTTGGAATTGAGGGAAGCTCCTAAAGGGCTTTGCCCATAGCTTTCCCTCCATGATGAAACCTATGTTTGTTTTAAGGAAAGCCTAATCCATGTGTTTTTGATTCCTTTAAGCATAACTCATCAACATCTTCCTTTTGGAAAAACAAGCATCTACTTACCATCTAAAATGCCCTTGTCTTTGGCCTTTGAAGACATTTTCTTCTTCGTTAGATGAGGCCCAAAGAGCACGTTTACTTAGTCTTAGTTGAGAGCCCACTCAACTCTTCTGAATGGAGAATTTTGACTGCTGCATGGCAATTAATTTTTTCTCACTTTCTACAGAAGTGATTTTCTGTTTTCTTTTAAGCCCCAAACCCTTTTTGTAAAATTGAATTTGAAACTCTCAACAAACTCTGAATATAGGTTTGTCAATCTATAGATTCCCACTTTCTCCACCAAGCATCCAGCTAATGCTCCTATAGTGTAGCCTTTCTAACTCTTTGGAACAATTTGTGCTTGTATTGCCTAATAATAAAAAGAGAAATGGATTAAGTATGTAATAACTTCATAATCCAAGACCTCAAAGTGGTCTTCCAAGCACAAGCACTATGATATTAATCTTTAAACACCCCAGACTAAATACATAATTCAATTTGGAGAACTAAGAAGATAAGAATATAAAAATAGAATCTCTGGACCAATAAAGTTAGAGGCTTTGAGGTCTTCAGTAACAGTGTTCTCAGACATCATTTAAGAAAATGAGTCAGATATCTCCATTTCTTGATACAGGGGCCTAACATGGGAAGCAAAGAAAACTGAATTGGTTATATCCACCAAGTGGGATGACAGTATGTGATGATAGAATGTAAAATCACCCAACAAAATACAATAACATGTCAGCCATATTGATCTGCTCAGTGTCATAAGTCTGGGGGCTTGGAGTATCTTTGTTTTTCTTTACTAAAATGTTAAATTCTAGATACCTTGTCGAGGTCATCAGAATGAGTGAGAAACTAAAGCTCAAGATGGTTGTAATGAACTGCCTTGGAGAAGCTAAATTAGAAATTCTTTTCAGAGGCCATGGCTGATACTAAACATGATCTCCAGATGAGCAGTGTGGTTAATACCAGATCTTTTGTTGTCAATTATTAGTTGGTGTTTTGGAGACACTGAAGTCATGGGTCTTGCCCTTGAGAAACTTACAATAAGGGGAGTTTAAAAATGTCACTGCCGGGGTTGGGGATTTAGCTCAGTGGTAGAGTGCTTGCCTAGCAAGCACAAGGCCCTGGGTTCGGTCCTCAGCCCTGAAATAAAAAAAAAAAAAATGTCACTGCCGATCCAGCTGGGATCTCCCGCTCCCCCAAGCTCTCTTTCCCTCAACCCTCACCCTTCATTACCCCCACTCATGTCCAGGCTGTTCATGTAGATCTCTTCCATTTCTCTGTCATTGGGCGATCCCCGTGTCTTTCTTGGGGTTCTGTTTTCCAGGTAGCCTCCCTGGTGATGTGAGTAGCAGTTCAGTCATCCTTGTTCCACATCTAGTATCCTCCTATGAGTGAGTACATACCATGTTTGTCTTTCTGAGTCTGGGTTACCTCACTCAGGATGATTTTTTCTAGGTCCATCCATTTGCCTGCAAACCTCATGATGTCATTGTTTTTCTCTGCTGAGTAGTATTCCATTGTGTAGATGTACCACATTTTGTTTATCTGTTCTTCAGTTGAAGGGCATCTAGGTTGTTTCCATGTTCTGGCTATTACAAACAATGCTGAAATGAACATAGCTGAACAAGTGCTCTTGTGGTATGATTGAGCATTCCTTGGGTATATGCCCAAGAGTGGTATAGCTGGATCTTGGGGGAGAGTGATTCCCAATTTTCTAAGAAAGTGCCATATTGATTTCCAAAGTGGTTGTACAAGCTTGCATTCCCACCAGCAGTGGAGGAGAGTTCCCCTAGCTCCACATCCTCTCTAGCATAAGGTGCCTTCAGTGTTTTTGATCTTAGCCATTCTGACAGGCGTAAGGTGATTTGCATTTCCCTGATGATTAGGGATGTTGAGCAATTCCTTAAATGTCTTTCAGCCATTTGAGTTTCCTCTGTTGAGAATTCTCTGTTTAGTTCTATAGCCCATTTCTTAATTGGAGGGAGAACAAGGAATAGGAGACCATGGTAAATGAAGACCACATGAGAATAGGAAGAAGCAAAGTGCTAGAGAGGCCCACAGAAATCCACAAAGATACCCCTACAACAGACTGCTGGCAATGGTCAAGAAACAGCCCGAACTGACCTACTCTGGTGATGGGATTGCCAAACACCCTAATTGTCGTGCTAGAAACCCCATCCAACGACTGAGGAATCTGGATGAGAGATCCATGGCTAGGCCCCGGGTAGAGCTCTGGGAGTCCAATTAGTAAGAAAGAGGAGGGTTTATATGAGTGAGAATTGTTGAGACCAAGGTTGGATAAAGCACAGGGACAGATAGCCAAATGAATGGAAACACTTGAACTATGAACCAATGGCTGAGGGGTCCCCAACTGGATTGGGCCCTCTGAATGGGTGAGACAGTTGATTGGCTTGATCTGTTTGGGAGGCATCCAGGCAGTGGGACAGGGTCCTGTGCTCATTGCATGAGTTGGCTGTTTGAAACCTGGGGCCTATGCAGGATTGCTTGGCTCAGCCTGGGAGGAGGGGACTGGACCTACCTAGACTGAGTCTACCAGGTTGATCTCAGTCCGCGGGGGAGGCTTTGCCCTGGAGGAGATGGGAATGGGGGGTGGGCTGGGGGGAAGGTGAGGGGGGCGGGAGGGGGGAGAACAAGGGAATCCGTGACTGATATTTAGAACTGAATTGTATTGCAAAATAAAAAAAAAAAATGTCACTGCCAGAGACAAAATGGAACAGCAAAGGGATTCATAACACAGAGGGCTTTATCCACACCGAGGACAGATGATCAAGTGACTCAGGACTTAGGAAGGTAAGAAGACAAATATGGGAACAGAGTGCCCATAGCTGGTATCCACCATGTTCTGAATGCCAGGACACCAGTATACAGCAGGCAGGATTTTTCACATGTAATATCTTTTTTTAGTCAAAATTCTTCGGTTTTATATACATAATCCCGAGTTCACAGTTTCAAGAGAAGACCAGACAAAATTACAGCAGAGAACAGATACACTCCTAACAGCTGTTGGTGGCCATATGGGTATAGTTTATATATCCAGGTTCAGTATCCACTACATCGTCTGTCACATTAACCCTTTTTTTTTTTTTGCCTTTTTGAGACAGGTTTTCTCTGTGTAGCTTTGGAGCCTGTCCTGGATCTTGCTCTGTAGACCAGGCTGGCCTTGAACTCACAGAGATCATCTGGCTCTGCCTCCCAAGTGCTAGGATTAAAGGCGTGTGCCACCACCGCCTGGCATACTAACCCAATTTTTTAAGGAAATGTTACAAAGACCATTGCCAAAACTGATATTAAGGGGATGGAGAAGCTTAAAATGTGAACTTCACAGTTATAAGAATTGTTACTGTAGACATGCTTGCTACTGGAATCCCACTTTGCATGGTGAGACTTAGCATGACTTAAACCTGGGCAGTCAGCAGTACTTATGTGACAACTTGACTTCTCCAGCCTTTGCCCGTCTCCCCAGAGCATCAGCCACATCTTAAAGCCAGTCATTAGTCATTGTAACAGGTCACCAGCAATCACCGGCCACTCTTGGGGCAGGGTCTCATTCTTAAACCCACCACCTTATAATGCACCTCACCAAAGGTAGGGATGTTATCAATATAAAGAAAGATGTGTTGAGCTTGGGATTTGCTTTACAGTTATTTGTTCAGTTGGTCAACAAATACTTATTTGGTGTTTACTAGAGAGAAAGTACCAGTCTTTGTAGAGTGAGTAAATTAGTAGACAGTTTGTGGGGCCTAACTCAACTAAATTATGTAGTGTCTCCTTAATCAAGTATGTGTTAACAATAATAAACTATTTTTAAGACCTTAAACTTTTTTTGGAGGGGTGGGGCTTGAGACAGGGTTTCTCTGTGTAGCTTTGCACCTTTCCTGGAACTTGCTTTATAGACCAGGCTGACCTCGAACTCACAGAGATCTACCTGCCTCTGCCCCCCGAGTCCTGGGATTAAAGGCCTACGCCACCACCGTCCGGTGACCTTGAACCTTTTGAAGGTCTTAAAAATAATTGAAGCTAGCTCTAGAGTATTTCTATTACTATATTTCCTTCCAGATATTAAAAATCAATACTGCTATATAACCAGAGGTATGTCATAAAGTACTATTGTGGGTTAACATTTAACAATGAAGCCATATTTGATCCAGATCATATAATACCAACTTATAGTCTATAAAGCAAGGCTCTGCTTCTAGTGTTCCTCTAGGGATCTAGGTGAGTAGCTTGATGCTAGAGAGCCTTCACTTAAAGTATAATAACCATATGCCTCCCAGATAGCCATGGCTTATCACCCACTTTTACTCTTGCCCTTCCCTAACATTGGTTTAAAATATGATTGCCAGGTTCAGTGGTACATACCTGTCATCCCAGCTCCTTAAGAGGCTGAGGCCTTGAGCTTCAAATATAAGACAGGCCCAGATAACATCCTGAGATCTTGTCTCTTTGTTAAAGTGTATAAAGTGTGATTTTTTTGATCCGACCTTGCAACTAGAAGTCACTGAGACATGCAGCAAGCAGATATAAATAAAAATTGGAGGCATGAAATGGGATGGAAGTGGACATCTAAAGAAGAGGTTGAAGAATTCTGAGAAATGTCTACTTTTTGATAAATAGGAGAAAGTCACAGCTGTGTCACTTTTGAGTCCCCTTTTCTCCTTCTGCCTTCCTTGAATGTAACTGTGAAATCTAAATCTTGGCAATGGTGTTGTGACTGTGTGGTGACAGGGGAAGTATAAAGTCAATGTGCTAGGAAGAAGTGAGCGAAGCCCAGAAGATATTACAGATCGATTAAGCTGAGCGACAATGACTGACTCTCAGCATCCAAGTATGACAGGAGCACACTACCTATCCCCTTGTAATCTGGGCATCTTAGTGTGCCAGAAACAACATCTGTTTTGTTATTTGAGCTCTTGTCTCTCAGGAATTCTCTCTCCTATTCAGTCTGCTGTGTGGAGACCATTTATTCTTGAATCCATTGTAAAGATTTTACACAAAAATAACAAATTTATATTTAACATAATTGATTTCATATTCTGCTTTGCATATGAAGAACCTTGGACCCCAAAAGGGGTAAACAACAGAGAAAATTTATCCCTGCCTTCCAACTTTAAGTCTTATGATCATGCTTTAGGCTTTGCTTCCCTTTGAAGCATCTAGAAGATGCCAAAATCTTAAAATAACTAAAAAACATCTGCCTAATCCTTTCAAGTGTTACATTTTCAAAAGTTTCATCAAGTGTGATTCTCAGAGTAACCTAGAGAGGTTAGCATTAATATTCTTGAGTTACACAATTCCTCTCCACTTCTTCCCTAACCACGGCTGCCACTTGGCTCAGCGAGGCTGCCGTGATGGATTACCAGTCCCCACTTACTATTCTTTTTTGATGGATCTTAAGCTCTTTCTTTGCCTCATGTTTCTGTCTTAATCCATCTCTACTCGTCTCTTATAAAATCCCATTTTAATCCAGGAGGATACACGGCCACAGCCACAGGACAGACATTGGCTTGGCTGAATTCACGGAGTTCTGGAAATCTCACTAGAGAAGCTGTCTGCACTGCCAAGTTCACTCATTAAAAAAAAAATGCTTATAGTATTAGGCATCAAATGTGATTAGAGCCAGTCTAGGCCAACAAAACTTTTACAGAGGTGGCGCCTGAGATTCTGGGGTAACTGCAGCAGCCTACTTTTTTCCTACCAAATATGCTCACTTAACCTCTTTCCTCATTTGTACTAACTCAATAAAATCTGCCTATCCCCCCATCTCTCTCTCTCCCCCCTCCCTCTCTCCCTCCCTCCCCCACTTCGTGTATGTGTGTGTATGCATATACTCTTAAGTCTGCTACTAAAACACAATAGGCAAGAACTAACCCCAGTCAGTCTATTAGAACTTGATTTTATGCATACTGTCACTTGTCAATTCAATGTAGTATGGAGTTAAGAAGGGAGTTTACATGGATTCTGTGAGTGTGGTCGTTGGACCAGCAGCTTCATCCTGTGAACTTTTAAGAAATACAGAATCTCAGGCTTGGTTCCAGACCTACTCAATAAAAGTCTGAATTTGAATAAAAGCCCTGGCAATGTGATAGTATACAAAGTGAGCTCTGCAAAGAGCTAGCTACCAGGCCACTGTACTCTTATGAGCGCCTGTAATCTGTAACACACTATTTAGTGGTGAATGCATCTTGGCCATCTGGTCACTCTCTTCTAGACATTGCCTATGGCTTCCAAGAAACTTCCAAAACACACTATCCCTCATCCTTCTTTTTTTTTTTTTTAAATTACCAGACAGAAGTGTAAAGGAGTCTATTAACACTTGCCATCTAGTGAATAGGGTTATATTTTTCATCCTCTTTGGTTAAATTTGGATACAATGTCATACCAGAATTCCTGAGACTTCTAGTCCTCCCGTACCAGTCCATTATGCAAAGTCAATCAATTAAATTTGGAGGAAGTGTGTAATACAATGTCTATAACATAATAATATGCAAAAGCGGTGTCAGCAGAATTTTTGGGTCAGATTTTCTAATATTATTGCATTTTGAGGTTTATACTTAAGGGATGCTGGAGTGAATGTAGAGAGGAGTATGAGTGGTGGAAAATTGTCTAATAATTCTTTCTTACATTATATATATATATGTATATGTATACACACATATGTGTGGTAATTGTGTGGTACTCTAATAAAACTTGCCTGAGGATCAGAGGACAGAGTCAGCCAGAGTTAAACATAGAGATCAGGCAGTGGTAGCACACAGCTTTAATCCTAGCATTCAGGAGGTAGAGATCTGTCTGGATCTTTGTGAGTTCAAGGCCACACTGGGCTACATGAGATTGATCCAGTCTAGGAGAGAAACAGAGCCAGGCAGTGGTGGCACACACCTTTAACCTCAGTATTTGAGAAGTACGCAGGCCATTAATCCCAGCACTAGGAAGGTTGAGATAGGAAGCAAAATGGCTAAGTGGAGAAAGGCATATAATGCGTGAGGAGACAGGAACTAGAGCCCTTTCAGCTGAGGACTCAGAGGCAATCAGTCTGAGGATTCGTGGAGACAGGATCTCGCCTCTTTTTTTGGCCTGAGGATTCAGAAGTGGCAAAAGGTTTCTCTAGTGGCTTATTGTTTTGTCTCTCTGATCTTTCAGCATTAACCTCAATATCTGGCTCTGGATTTTTATTATAAGACCATTTAGGATTCGTGCAACATATATGTATCTCCCAAATGTACTTATTGGGAGGTTCCCAACCCATCTTAATCAGGATACTTTCAACGCTGCTTTCTCTTGAAGGAACATCCTTCTGTCAGTCATGTTTTTCCGCCTGTAGGCTGACAGAGGATAGTGGAGCACAGACTACTGTTGTGCGTGACTGAAGACTGTGGTGATTTTTATAGCATCCTGGGCATTTCACATCCCTGAAGTAGGAATGGGGTTCTGCACCAGACACTTGACCTTGTGTCTCCTCTTCTCTTCTGGAGAAGGATGAAGGAGAGCCTTTGCAAGGGGCACGTTCTAGTGGGGAGGTCATCATTGCCAGAAAAGCTCTTCCAACCATTGTCATCTCCACAACGGCCAAGGGATGACCTGATGAACATGAACCCTACCCCATCTTGGCCCCACAGCTGCAGACAGTGATGTGAAGGATGAAGGGACAGTTTATTCGCTTTGACTCCAATGCTACCAGCCTCACTTTGGTTCCTGTGAATAGTGCTTTCTGGAGTTGGATCCTCATCTTCCTAAGAGTAGATGGTGAAGGAAGGCAGACACTTATTTAGGGACTCTGGTAGCAGAATAAAAGGGCACCTAATTCCCACTGAGTGGAATTGAGTGTGTGTGTGTGTGTGTGTGTGTGTGTGTGTGTGTGTGTGTGTGTTTAGGAAGTCCATGGATGTAGCATGGTCATTATGTCTGTGGGCAACTGTACCCATGCCCTTATGTGTGTCTGCCTGTCTGAGTATGCGTATGTGTGTGTTGGAGGTAGAAGTGGGCATAAGCGCAATCATGATGTTTAAGTTCATTCTTTATTCCAATCAGCCTTTCCTCCCACATTCCCCTGAGACCACACCTGCAAAGCCCCCATTGCCAACCTATTGCTGATTTCTAGGCTTCACCTTGACACCACACTAAATTCTCATCTCAGCTAATAGCACCTGCCTCACCCTTATGTTCTGCTTGTGAATCCAGGAATTGTGTGATATGCCCTTTAGCTCACCTCCTGCATTCAGTCCATCCTTGAATCCTGTCAACACAGCTTTCAGAATGTATAAGAACCCAACCATCTCAACATTTCCTCCCACTGTGAAGACCTCCATCTTCTGTGTTGACTGTTGAGATGCCTCCTAACCCATTCTCTCAACTGCCCTCACCCAGAAAGTGAGCTGTGTAAACTCTGACTTAAATCATGGAATTGGTTTCTCCAAAGTATCCCGATGGTCTGTCTTTAGATTTAGAAAAAAACTCGAATTCCTTGCCATGGCCTAAGGTCATAACCTTGTGGTCCTCAGTGACCTTCTGCCTTCCTGTTCTAACTCTCTTCTCACTCATCCAGCCACACTGAGTTTCTGGGTTTACTGGACATTTTGTCACTGGGATCAAATGCCCAAGGTGGGGAAAATGTTCCTTGGCTCGGTGTTTTAGGGTTTTCACTGCATGGTCAGCCAGCTCCATTGCTTCTGAACTATGCTGAGACAGAGCACCCCAAGGGGTGCTGAAAGAGCAACTTGCTCACCTCATGGTGGCCAGGATGGATGGAGAGTAGAAGAGCAAGAAAATAAATGCCTGGGACGAGATATAGTCCCCAAAGACAGCCTCTTGCAGTTACCTATTTTTACAGTTCTTCTCAACCTCCTAGAATTTCTAGAGGCTCCCCCCCCCCCCCGGCACAACACACAAACACAACAGCATCATTAGTTAGAGGCCAAGTCTTCAACACATAGACCTTTAGGGGAAGCACTGTATGCCTAAAGCATAGCACTGGCCTTTTGCTTCTTGAACTAATCCTACACACCCCTGCCTCAGAGTCTTTGCACTGTCTTCTTTCTGCTCATCGTGCTATGACACTGGTCCCATGTCCTTTCTCTTTATTTTGCTTGGGCCCTGGATATGCTTTTCCTTCATTTCCTTGATTTGTGGGTTTTTTCCCCTTTCTACTGTTTAACTTTTTAATCTTAGTACTAATTACCACTAGATAACCCATGCCAGTTTGCGACATGTCTATTTCCTCAATGCTTTCTCTCTGGGCTCTGTGTCAAACATGCTTACAACTTCACAGTCTCCTAAGTTACAGCTCCATCTGATTGTCCTTGCCTCACTACTCCATCTTCCCCTGTGAGCCTAAAGATTGTTTTTAGACATTTTTCTGAATATTGACATTAGGGTGTCATATTCATTACCATAACCTCAACGTATTCTGAAATTGAAATCATTGTTCATTTGTTTGTTTTGACCTGTCTGTCCTCTTCTAGTGGAAATCATTGTATGTAAAGAAGAGTTACCTTTATGTTTATACTCTCTCAACTAGTTGTACAGTTGTCAGTTAACTTCATGGAGTCAACTCTTTTGAAATCTTCTCACATTTCTATTCATGTTTCCCTTGTCTCCACTATCTCCTTGGCCCTTTGATACTCATGTCTTGTGAGTAGGACAGTAAAGGTAACACAAACCACCTGTATTTGAATCCAGACTCTACTTTTCACTCTGTGATCTTGACCAAGTCAGATGATGTATCTGATTCTCATCTGTGGGATGGAGATGATAATGGTTCCTGTCTCATAGTTGTTGGGGAATTCAATGAACTTAGATGTATAAGGCACTAGGAACGGTCCTGCCACGTTTTACACACTATTGCCAGCAGTGCTTGTGTGGCCTTCTGATGCGTCTCTCAATTCTTTTTTATGGATCCGATGACATCTTTACTGTTTCCCTGAAGTGCTGTCAACCTGCCACTTCCTTACTGAAGGTCTAATATCTTTGCCCTCATCTTTCATTTAAAAAAAAAAAAACCAAAACCAAAACCAAAAAAAACTAATAGCTGGGAATTTACCCTTTTCTAATGTCATCTGCACATTAGTATCTAATCTATTTCTAAGTATGGTTTAGATTTATGGGAATGAAAAGGGAAAGGGGGAAAGGAGGGTGGGGAACATGTCTTAACAGTCATAGATACAGTTTAGCTCCAGAGGGACGTGAATTTCAACCCCAGCTCTGTACCTGGAAATAAGCAACAGTCTGTTCAAGCTTCCTTTTCTTTATCAGTAACAACTCAAGAGTAGTAATTCTGTGCAGTGTGGTTATGGGTACAAAATATAGTATTGTACATTAACTGTTTCTTGGCCTTATTAGAATGAGTCCGCACAAATAAACATATGGGTTAATGGAATATAATGAACATACTGGAAAATGTGAGCCTGAACATGTGTAAGCAAATGAAATGTGCTGGAATACCTGGAATGTATGTGAGGTGCCCAAAGGTGTGCATGCTGATGAATGGGCAGAGTTGTCATAAATCAAGCTAGCTTGGTTCTTTGCCTTAATTAAAATTATTGTTTACTTCTTCAGCTCATCTAACCCTATCTTACCTTCTGCCTTAATTTACTTTCTATTGTTGTCATAAAATGTCATGACCAAAAAGAACTTGCAGAAAAGAAAGGGGTTTATTTCATCTTACATTTCCAGGTAGCAGTCTGTCACTGAAGGAAGTTGGGGCAGGAACTCAAGGCAGGAACATGGGTGCAGGAACTGAAGCACAGGCCATGGAGCATTGCTGACTGGCTTAGTCAGTGCTTTCTTATACAATCTAGGATCATGGCCCTGGCCACAGAGGGATTGACACTACCACATCAACTGTTTATAAAACAAAAAATGCCCCACAGATTTGTCTACAGGCCAACCTGATGGAGGCATTTTCTCAGCTGAGGTTCTCTCTTCCAAGATGGCTAGAGTTTGTGTCAAGCTGTCAAAAAACTAACCAGCACACCTTCCCATCTTAAAATTCCAACACTCACCTTGACATTTGAGAAATGCCTTTTCTCAAAACAGACTTCTCATTCTCATGATATTTTTAACACATATTGCTGAGACTGCTGTGCTTGAGATTTATATTAACACTCCTATGTTATTAGTTAAAAGTTTCTGTGCATGTATAGTCTGTTCAGCTGAACTACGTATGCTTTTGAGCACAGGAACTAGCTTTCACATTCTGTCAGCATGTAAAGTGGAACTTTCCAAACAGCAGACCCCCAAGTTTATGTTTTTAATTTGAAGTGCTGGATAAAAAGAACCCCTGCCATGCTGCTTGGTTAAATGGATGGCATGAGCTTAAGAGCATCTCTCCTCCTCTGCACAGAACTGTTGCACAACTCTCCATACTGCTGGGCCTCTAGAGGCCATATTGAAACTCACCACCCATGCCATCCCCAGCACTGTGTCTGCCGTCTGGCATTGATTGGTTTGAAGCATGTGAGAGTTGGTTGTCCCATATACAAATTAGCATTGCTTCCTCTTCAGTGGGAACATTTAAAGTGAATCTGGGAGAAAGTAAGGTCCAGCAAAAGTCTCACTATGAATAATACATAAAGTATTTAAAAATAATCCCCAGGCACTGCCTGCTCTTTCCTCCTCGGCCAACTTTGACTTGGGTCTATATGGATTTGATTAGTCTAAAATGAGATGCATTCACGGAGCCCCAACCTTGCCTCATTATTTATTTCAAAGTTCAGACTACAGAGACTGTGACGTAATATAGTAATCCTATTATAATATTTAGGTGGCCTCAACTAACTTGGGCTTTCTGTCCAAACACTTTACAGAAACTACCCTCTTCTCAACAGTTGCTAAAATAATGACTATGGTACCCTGAACCCATTCTCTGCATGGTCCTTGTTGGGGAAGAGACCATATTGGTCTTGACATGCCTTGAAGATTTTTTTCTCAAGTGATATTCGAGTGACAAAGAGTCCAGTATTATGTGGGGGAGTTTTGATTCATATGCTGAAGAACTTGAGATGAAAAAGATCGAACACTTGCATGTTAGACGTTCCCAATTAGATTAACCAAGTGACAAGTCCCTGGTACTGATCATTTAACTCCATCGCAGGCTTGCACCTGGTTGGGAGGTTCACAGCTTAGCACTTTGCTTACTAGTTGAAGATGTGGCGAGACTAACAGTGATGCTCGATAACTCCACGACACTGCAATTCATGCTAATCCCTGAAAGACTGAAAGCATACTAATCAAGTATTATCTCCATTTGCAGAGCATTTGATTAAGCCCCATTCTTGAACCAAATACATTGCCAAAGAGCAGATTGAATATGATTCTTAAGATGGTATTGCCTTATGATGGTGTGCCTTCAAATGGTCAATGTTTTGATGGCAGAGTCATTGACTTATTAAGGACAAATGCATGCACATGGTTGTAAACAATGTGTTAACACGTCTATTGTTACTTAGCCACATGCTGAAATAGGCACATTTTTTAAAAAAAAATGATTTTAAAATGTCACAAATTCATCTCGATTACATTTCTCTGTGTGAATAGATTATCTTTGCTTGTGACACCAGATATGTTTAATCTTTCAGTAGTGGCAATTTCAAATGAGTGCCAACTTGTACAAACAAAATCACTAGGATGTATGCTAATTGTGCTTGTTAGTCTTTGTCAACTTGGAACACACCTCTATACATCTGGGAAGAGATGTATAGAGCATTGCTGACTGGCTTAGTCAGTGCTTTCTTATACAATCTAGGATCACGGCCCTGGCCACAGAGGGATTGACGTTCCCAATTAGATTGACCAAGCGACAAGTCCCTGGTACTGATCATTTAACTCCATCGCAGGCTTGCACCTGGTTGGGAGGTTCACAGCTTAGCACTTTGCTTACTAGTTAAGGTTGTTTTCCTTGCACCAAATGGTTCAGTGCTTTGAGACACTGGCTGCCAAGCCTGAGGACCTAAGATTGATTCCCAATTTGTTGTAGAATCATATATTCATAGGAGAAAAGAAGAAGGCTCTTGCTACACTTATTTATTTATGTGTGTGCAAAGAACAGCTCGAGGAAGTTGATTCTCTCCTTCCGTCAGGTGGGTCCCCCAGACTGAACTGAGGTTGCCAGGGTTGGCTGCAGTCACCTTTCCCTGCTAAGCCAGCACAATGGCCCCAGTTGTTTTTTTTTTCAATTTAAAGAATTGTATCTTTTAGAATGCTTAGGGAATATCTTTAATATCAGTTTTCATTTAACCATTCCATCATTTCTTTGTTTATATCCAAATTTCTGTTATTCTATTTATTCTCCCCGAATAACTTTATTTAACATCTTGTGGTTTAGACTAGTTGAGAATGAATATTCAGTTTTTTGTGTGACTTAAATGTGTACCTTATTTTAAAATATATTTTCACAGAGTGAAGAAATCTAGATGAACAGTTTTGTTTTGCCTTTCCAGCCTTTAAAGCCCTCACTGTGCAGACTTATGACTTAGATATTTCTGACAAAAAGACTCTGGTGACTCAGCTCTGACTCTGTCTGTAATACTTCTCCCCCAACCCCATACCTTTATATCTGCTCTTTATTTTGAGTTTTCAGAGGTTTGAGCTGTGGATGTAAGTGTATGTGTATATTTGTCAATGTTTCATATTTATTCTTGGGATTCTTGGGTGTGTTTCTCCTCTTTTCTTAATTTTAGGGATTTCTCTGCTACAGTGGTCTCAGAAAATGTGTACATTCTATTCTGTTGGAGGAATTTATTTTCACTTTGAAATTTTGAGTTTCTTATTTATCCCCCACCATCCTTTCTAATCCCCCTAAAGATGATATTGTCTAAAAGGTGATTTGCTCCTGAAGGGTTCAGGAGAAATAGATTACATATTTGATTTCGATTTTTCTTGTCAAAAGTGGAGACAACACTTGCTTAGGAAAAAGAGACATTCTTATTATCCAAGTAAGAAATTTCAACTTAGTGTCAAGCATGAAACTTTCAAAGTTGTTAAGGGGTTGAGGTTTTATCTACTATAAGTTAACATGATGGCCTGCAATCATTTCAAAGACATTGGTCAAAGACACAAGACCCCTGGAACAGACACGTCAAAACAGATGCTCAGGCAGAGGAAGTGTTTAGAGCATCAACACTTCTTGTGCCTGTTTCCCAGTTGTCAGTTTCCACAGTACAAGAAGTGGGCCAAGCAACACAGACATTCAGTGGATTACAGCAAAAGGTGACCTTAGGGCAAGCAAATATTCCATAACAGACTAGTACATCTGACTTCTGGAGTAGAAGGCACTGTTTCCTTTGACTTTGATATGGGTAATCTTGAACAAAGGCAGTTTTTGCTCTTAAGACAGAACACAAGCCAATCACACACACACAAAAAAAAAAACCCAAAGAACAAAAAACTGTCACCCAATAAAGACAATATCACATGTGTTAATCCTTTTTAGACTCCATGTAGATTTGTCTGCATTGTAAGTGTGTGTGTGTGTGTGTGTGTGTGTGTGTGTGTGTGTGTGTGTGTGTGTGTGTGTTTATGTGATATATACCATGGACCTGCCCTGTATTAGCAAATGTGCCAGGTACTAGAACTCTTATAGTGGACAAAGCACAGGTATATTTCTCTCACATAATAGGATCACTGGAAGTTTTCAGGGGTTGATCTGTGTATGAACTGTTTAGTAAGTGATGAGGGAGTTCAGATATTTAACCCATAACACACTAATACATTTTGTATCATTTAGCTTTCATGATTTCTTTTCTAATCCAGTAGGCATTTTAATGCTAGATTATGAAGTTTAAAAAGAAAGGCTAGAGTTGTGTTATACTGTGTTTCTCTGGACATCTGTGTTTCTACTGGACATGAAACCCAGGACTTTAAGAATTCTAGACAAGTAGTCTACAACTCAGCTCCCTTGTGCTATAAAGTATTATGCATTCTGTTACTATGTAGCTGATATGAAGTGTGTGTGTGTGTATGTGACAGAGAGAGAGAGAGAGAGAGAGAGAGAGAGAGAGAGAGAGAGAGAGAGAGAGAGAGCGAGCGAGCTTGCTTTTAGCCTGCTAGCCCCATGTTTCAGTTGAAAATGGCAGGACATTTTTTCACAGGATAATGTGAAGAGGGCTACACAATGTTTTACCTGGATGTGTGTCACATCCAAAATCTATGAACCATTAGGCTTAACATGCAAATTCTGATATTTCTTCACCAGCAACATTTACAGCTCATAACACAGATCTGCTGCTTCCTATCCTGGTCCATGACGGTAAGAGATAATAAAACTGAAGGAAATTTGCATTTTCAAATGACTTGGATCATAGTTGGATCCGGAACACTGCTTTTACCACGTGTCCTTTTCAAAACAGACACAAAATATAATCCTTTCCTTTTTTTTCAGTGCCAGGAATATGAATATGAAAGCATTATTTCTGATAAAACATCACATGATTTTCTGTTCCCTGCTTCTCCTCAGTAGAGATCTGAATTAGCCAAACCAAGTCAACACATTTTTTTGCATTTTCCTTTGGCTTTTAAAGTTCATAAATACATATATTTATGCGTATTCATATGCACAAAACATATAAACTGTCGTTATTGATTTACACTTGAAATCATGTTTTATGTAGATGTTTTCATGCCCAGGACTTGGAAAGGTCTTTGTAAACACTGACCTTTGAACCTAGGTATGTTTTACCAGCCCTTAACTGGGGAAGGGCCAAAGATCAACTCTAAAATCTGTGTACACTGCTTGATTTAAAGCTGAAACTTGGCATCGTGTGCCTAGCTATTATTCTTGGAATGCAAACAGGTACATGTTTTTGTAATTCTTTTACAAGCTCCTCTATGGCTTTTCCAGGACTTGGGTCTGATTTTATTCTCAAGCCTCTGTTCTAACACTCCAGGTTCATGTTTAGCACCTCTCAGGTGGAGGCACATTAATTTTGAAATCCATACAGGTTTTCCTGTCCACTTAATGGTCTTTGTAACTACTACAGCATGTACTTACTGCATTTATACTTCCCCTGTTGTTTCGAGGGCTGTGATCTCCAAGCAGCATCAGAAATGGGGTAGAGAGTTAGCTCACATGCAGGTGGATGTCAATCAAACTCATGATTCCATTTCAGCATTTATTTGAAATCAATGGATGGCAGGCGTATAATGCCTGTAACTGCCTGTGCAGCCAGGGAGAAGGGAAGAAATGTGAAATGCTCCTGCATACTATGACAGTTGGTAACTTCTTATACATGCACAAAACTGTCTAAAAGCAAACTTACTCAGTAAAACCCATAATAACCAGATGAGGCCCTTCTTAGCAGGGCCAGTTATCACCAAGCATCAAAATCCAAGGATGAAAGATGTAGGAAATAACATGGGAGTGGAGAGTCCTGCTCTTTAAATGAAAGAAGTAAGATTCTTGTTTAAACATTGCAACTATCTTGGACATGATTTTGGTTCTCTGGTTCTCTTTCCAAATCTGTAAAGTAAAGCTATGGAAACTAAATGGTTTCCTAAAGTGTCAATTGTAAATGTGTGTGCAGATTTATTTCTATCTCTCATGCTCTCACTATATAGAATTGGAGATGATCTAAAGTGATATAGGCTCTACTCATTTAGCGATTCTCATTAACCTTCACCAATTTGTGGTGATAAGAAGGGAGAGAATGGGAGATTGTTAGGAGCCTGCTCTCCATCTGCACAGCCACCTGCTGTAGCAACCATGACTCTTTCAGTTGGGTCTCAGGTATCTGGTCCCTGGGGACTGACTTCTGGGACAAACAGGACTGTCATATCTAAATCTCATAATGGGCAGATTGTTGTTTTAGAGTGTTAACTACTAATCAGTCCTTGCCTTAATCTTCCAGAGGTGTGTCAATCTCTGACATTCAGAAGCAATCAAAAAATTGGCAGATCGTAACATGCATACACCCTGCATCAAGGAAAGGGTGAGCCTTTAAATGCTGGACAACTAAGGAGACCCAAAAGCCTCAGCCTGTTTCCTTGTCTGAAGCCCCAAGGAGAAAGTCCTTGTCCTTGCTGTAGATGCACCAGAGTTTCTCTTTATTTGAAATCATTAAGAAGCTACCATCAGGTATTAAAACAAACAAACAACAACAAAAAAACCCAAATGTTTCAACTGTACCTAAAGAGCTAAGGAGTTGGGGTGACATTGGGTTGATTCAAGCTGTTGTCCCACGGACTCTTAGCACTGTCAGGTTAGATATGAAATCTCAACATTGATGGAAATTTAGACTCAAGAGTGAAAGAAGCATGTGAAGTAGAGACAACAGTGTATTCAGGGGACTGGGGCATTTCTATAATAGAATTTGATAAGTACAGATTTTGAATTCACAAAGACGAAATTTAAAACATCAGTGACCAAAACTAGTCATTTGCCGTCTTCCCAAACCAACCCTTTTGCTAATCCACTCAGTATGTAATGTGGCCTCTTCTGTGCAGTCAGTAACTGGCACTTGCTGATTCTCTCTCTGATTAAAAAAGAAATCAGTCTCACCCTCCTATTTTCATCATCACAACCTGAAATAAAATTCTGTCTGCTTCTAGTCTTAACCTCCAATCATCTTTTTCTCAATCAGTAGGTTATCTAAGTAGAATTCAAATTTAAGTACATCATTCCTTTTTCTAAAACTCCACTACAGCTCTAGAATTTAAGCCATTAAACTTTGCAAAGAGTATATATATGGCATCCATTACCTCATCCGTTAAATGTGGACACACAGCTCACTGCCTTTCCATTGTCCATTTTCAGCCTGCTGTTCTGGTTTTACAATGTACTAGAACTAACCCATGTGTGTTTGTTTACATGTTACTTTTATATGCTTTTTCTCAGGAAAAGCATTATCAACAACGGACAGTTTATATCCGCCTCTACCTCAAACTAGAATTTCGTTGACTTTATGGAACAAATGTTAATGAAGTTCATGTCTTTCACTGGGTGTTGAGTCATTGAACCCATTATTTTGAATCTGGGAATTTTCAATGACGACAGACCCCTAATTTTCTTAAGGAAGCTAACAATAACCTTTATAAGCCAGGAAACTGTTTCTATTTCTACACTCTTCACAACAGACCATGCACAAGTTTGCTAAGATAATTGATTTATAGGCTCCAAACTCAGCAACAATAGAGGAAGAGTGTGGCAGCTGTTTGACAAGCCTGCTCCCTGCAGAGTATTTCCCTGCCTAGATAGTCACAGTTAGTGCTGGGGTGGGACAGTGGAGGGAGGCAATGGATGGAAGATGAGCTACTGTCCATGGTCCTGATATACAACTATACACCATATCAGATTGTGGACACACACCTTGCGCTTTCCTTCCTCTTTTCATTGTTTTCCTTCAGCCAAGGATTCTACCAACACTGCTACTTCTGCTTTCTGAGAATCAAGGTTCTATGTGATTTTTGTAATGGATTGTTTCTCCCTAAAAGATATATTGAAGTCCTAAACCCTAGAACCTATGACTGTGCCTTTGTTAGGAAAGAGTGTTTGAAGATGTAACTAACGAGAAGGTTACCCGGGATTAAGATAGGCACTAACCCAGTGGCCAACGCTGTTATATGAAGAAAGGAATTTGCAAAATGAACACACAGAAGAGAAAGGCCATGTAAATCAGAAGCTGAGGTCGGAATGATGCAGCTAGAAGCCAAGGAGAGTCAAAGATGTCTAACAACCACTAGAAACTAGAGACCAAGAAATTTTCACCCCAGAGCTGTCACAGAGAGACTTTAGGACTATGTGTGAGATAGACTTCATTTGCTTTGCGACAACCAATACTTAACACTTTGTTATGGTAGTCCTAGCAAACCAAGCCAAGAATACTAGAAATCTACATTAGGGGAAAAGTGCTCAGGGCCTTGGATATTTTTTCTTGTGCATGTTGTATTGTACTGTTTGTTTGCCTGTTTTATGGTTTAGTTTGGTTTTATGTAGATCTTTTGTAGCCCAAGTTGGCCTTGAACTTGTGAACTTCCTGCCTCAGGCTCCCAAGTGCTAGGATACATGTATTTTGATGGAAATTTGCTGCCCCAAATCTAAGCTACTCATCTTCATTTAAGAGCTAAGTTTTGACAAAAGAGGCCATAAAAGTAGAGGAACTTCAGAAGAGGGGTTCCAGCAGGAGGGGAAGGGATGCGAGAGGGTGATGTGGGGATATCGGTGGGAAAATGACTAAATTCATTATATTAATGGATTAAATTGTCAAACAGTAAAAATATGTGCTAAAAAAATCTGGTGTTAAGTGTATGCATTATTACACATAGAGGGTAATATTGTTCACACCTGAACTATGGTAAAGACTGAATGTGAAGGGCCTACCTCATGCTTCATGTCTGACTTGTCAACATTTCTCTATTTTGGCTTTCACTCAGGCAGAAGGGCACACATCTTCCACTTAGAGCGGTGAGTATTATCTGAGATCATACTGGTGATTCACAGGTCATTTATAGTGATGTCATTTCCTTCTTGTTTGGATCTTTCTTGTTATATACTTCTTTGAGAGTCAACCATGATTAATTACTTCTTTCTTTTATAAGACACAGTGAGGGAAAAACAAGAATAGAAATTCGCTCTTAAGATATTTGTTGTTCTGGGTCCCTTCTGCACTGGAGGAAAGATTATGATCAAGCAGCTTGAGAGAAAAGGTGCTGTAGTGGGCATACCACACTTTACAAATTGTCCAGGTCCCTTGAGACCTGGAACCTCATGAGCACATTAATAACTGGCTAACTTCTCCCCTTGAGCACAGAGTCAGCAGCCAAGGTGGTTATCTTCACTTTTCATCCACTGTGTGTTCCGTTTTGTTATTGAAGAGTAAACACAGATTCCTGCCTTTATTGCCTCCTTGTGTAGGAGCGTATGTGACCAAGAGGCATGTACCCAACGCTCTGATTACTGATGTTATCGAGACATCCTATCCTCTATAGGATGCTCTTACGAGTTTCCTGTTTGTTCAGAACAGTGTGTTTAAGTCTCCAGACAACATACTTGGGAGGGCAATGCTGACATTCAGCACGTTAACTCAGAAAGGGTCAGTATCAGGATTGGCAGCTCGGTATCTGATTCTTAAATTGTCTTTATATTTTAAGGGTGTGATGTTTTCCTGAACCATAATTGTCCTATAGATTTTAAAACACATTGTCTCTCCAAAAGTAAGCACAGATAATATCTCTATAAAACAGTTTCCCAAGATGGATTTTCTGGGCTGATGGATTTTGAGAGCAGGACCTAAATTTGTTTTATAGACAGATGGATTTTAGTGGAGTTGCTGTCAGCTGGAATCACTGGTTTATTAGAATTATATATAATATATACATACATATATACATACACACACACACACACACACACACACACACACACACACACACACACATATATCTCACATGCTAGGTGTAGTGGCTCATGCCTGGACTCCCAGTATTTATAAAACTGAGACAGGAGGATTGAAGTGAGTTGTAGGAGCTACAGGGTGAGAGCTGTCTTGAAAGAAAATATAATAACAAAAAAACTTGCCTACTTAATTTCTATCACTTGCAAATCAATAGTAATATCATGGCTTTGTCTAATTTTTTGAGACAGGATTTTATTATTTAAGCCCAGACTGACCTAGAATTCACTATTTTCCTTCCTCAGCTTCCCCAGTGAAGCTGGGATTATAGGAATGTACCATCATATCTGGTTCCCAAACCATGAAATTTTTCAAAGTCATTTTTTAACCAAAGTTAATCAACATAGATTCAAAGGCAATTGGCTTTCACTTGTAGAATATCAATCTAGAATAAGATAAATAAGAAAATGAGTCTTTCCTGATTGCCAGGAAAGGGCACCTTGGAAAGGGACTTACATTTTACTTAGTTATAGTAGAGCTGACAAGCTTAGTGTGAAATGAATACTTATGAGACTTTGATATGATCTGGACATAGAATTCCAGCAAGGCATGCAACAAAGCCAGGCTTATTGATGCTCAGTGACTTTCGCTCAAACAAATTAACTATTAGGCTGTATTCAAAGAAGCATAAGGGCCATATTATTTCTCTCCAGTTCTGGGTTCATCAACTCACTGATGAGCTTGTAAGTGCCTGGCTTTCTGAAGATGTTATATACAGACTTCTATGTTTCAACTTAATGATTTTTTTGTTGCTTATGAGGGTTCAAAAAGCTATGTAATTCAGTAGAAACAACACTTGGCTTCCCCCATCAGTGTGCACTGTTATGCAGTGTAATCATCTCCTCTGATCCATGCTGCAGTCATAGTGACATCCAGTCATCCCAATGATCAATGCGGGAGGATAAGAAGCACTCCACTGAGCTCTGTGGTGCTATTCTCTGATGCTTGGTAAGATGAAAGTCTGCAATGCGTTTGGGACTAATAGTGTTTTTACCATATGAAGGGCTTCTCGGTTGATAACCCTATCACCATGGAAGCACCCCATTCTTAGAACTCTGGGTACCATTCTTTAGGAACAGGTGGGGGATTTAAATGTGCCAAGCAAAGTAGTACTTAGCCACTTGCCAGGCAGTGCCTACATTGAGAAGATTAAAGGAAGGTATTAAAACTGCCTTGCATGTAGAAAGTACAGTTGTATCAAGGAATTAGAATCAGTATCTAGAAGATGCTGGAAGGTAGACTAGCTTTGTACCTCTATAAAAAGAGCTTAATGTGCTCAAGACAATCCAACAACAGGGTGGGAATAGTTTCCCTTTAAGTTCTCAGTATGAAGAACCTGCCTGGCCACCTGGCTCCACTGTTCAACCTGCCTGATACTTTCTCACACGGGCTTTGCACTTGTCTCCTAGAGAATGGAGTCACAAGTGCGTGCCCTACATTCAGCCTGAGTTGAGAGTCTCAGATTCTGATGTATTTTACTGGCGTATAATTTCATCTTTCTGAAAAGATTTGTTCCTTTCCACCTGTTTTGAAATTGTTTATTTCACCCTGTTGTTCCTGTAGATACAATTCTTTTTCATACAAAAGTCAGCTATTTTCACCCAAGCAAATAACTGCAGATTAAGTGTTCATTTCCCTAAGCTTGGTGGTGATACATCATTTTAATTGCTCCTAGCCAAATGCACAGTTTTCTCAATGGGGAACTATTGTCTCTACAGAAAAATGAAACCAAAAATAAGAATACTTGATTTTCTATTTTCAGAGACAAAACAAGAATTCTTTTTTTTATAGCTCTTTAAAGGAAATATATAAATAATCATCTATAAAGTCCAGGAAGTCCCAGCAGATCACTGAATTTAAGTTATGGCCCCATGAAGGCATGCAAGGGCAATTTATACCCACTCATAATACTTATATGAATTTCATTAATATTAAAAATAATTGTTGATGTCTCTCTGAGGATAAAGTATCTAGTGGGATTTGTAAATTGTCTTGGTACATAATGCAAATGGTTATGAGTGTCAAGATTTATGTATAAAAATCTAATGTGTATATATCACCCATTATTGGCCATTCATATTATTGTTGAAAGCAATAGACATTAATAATAAATCAAAGTGGTATGTATAGAAGTAACAGCAATGGGGATTTTTAAGACAGAAATCTTTATGGACTTATTAGTATTCAATAGAAAGATTCTAAAACACAGCTAAAGTTAGGAATTGATCAAAACATTGCAATAGACTCTTAAATTTCTTTCTGGATCACAAATTTACTTTCCAAATAGAATAATTATTTTTATTATTATTATTATTGTTGTTGTTGTTGTTTCTCGAGACAGGGTTTCTCTGTGCAGTTTTGGTGTCTGTCCTCGATCTTGCTTTGTAGACCAGGCTGGTCTTGAACTCACAGAGATCTGCCTGGTTCTGCCTCCCAAGTGCTGGGATTAAAGGCATGCACCACCACCACTGCCTGGCTAGAATAAATATTTTTGCAGTTTGGGGGAACTTATCCAGAAATCAAGACAGCTCCATTGGTATGTTTTATTCTAAATAATGGAAGATGATATAATTAGATGAATTTTTCACCAAACAGGGAAATTCATCACATTTCCCCCTTCATGTAGAAACTGAAAAATATTTTGAGACATCTTCTTGGTCTTTTCTAAGCCAACTTGGGATTCATGATTATATGAGCTATGTTCCTCAAGTGTTGGGAAGGGAGGTTACTCTTAGTTATGTACAGATAAATTGACCTGCATATTGATCTGTCTACTTACTGTGCAGCTCTGCCATTAGGACCGGAGAAAGAAAATTCTTACAAATAGAAGGAAAACTTTGGAGAGAATTATACGAAACCAGTGGATACAGAGGCTGATAGTTATTATCTGTCAGTTTGCTTAGCCTCTAAGAAATGCTACTGCTCGTGCTCAATTGTTAATTGATAAACTTAATTGTGCTTAATTAAAATGTGCAGTGCAATATGTATAAACTGACCATTTTCATAAAATTTCAATGCATTAGAAGTGGACAATTTAATTAGATTCTTTGTGGCTGGAAAAATACTGGAAAACTTTACTAAGGTAATTTTATACTAGAAATGTTATTTTACTCAAACCAAAAGAAGAATTTGTTCTTGGCTTAGTAGGTGCCTGAGGGAACTATTAGGGGTTCATTTTGAGGCTTGAGAATGTATGTACAATTTTTTGTTTTATTTTATTTTTTTTACCAAATTCAAAAGTGATGTTGAATTTGGCAATGTTAACAATTACCTCAAATGTACAAGGCCATCAGTGGTACAACTAGGATTCAAACTCAAGAGAGATTGTCTTAAAAACACTCCCTGTATTTCTGATGCTCTTCTCTGGAAATCCATCCAGCCCCTTGGCAGCCTTTCTTCCTTCCATGTCAAGTTCCTCGGGGTTGTGAACTAGGTCTTGCTTCGCTATCCTCTTTGTTGGCTATCTCATCCTTTTCCATAGACAGAAATACTTCTGTTTTAAAAGAAAAAATTTTAGTTACTTATTTGTTTATTTTACATTGCAGCCACAGTTTCCCCTCCCTCCTCTCCTCCTAGTCCCCCTCTCCACCCCACCCCCTGTTCCCACCCCCCAATCCACTCTCCCTCCATTTCTGTTTAGGAAAGGGCAGGTCCCCATGAGTATCAACAAAACATGGCATATCGAGTTGCAGCACTGCTAAGCATGTATTAAGGCTGGGCAAGGTGACCCAGTATGAGGGGTAGGGTCCCAAGAGCCTCTAAAAGAGTCAGAGACAGACTGTTCTCACTGTTAGGAGTCTCACAAGAGGACCAAGCTACACAACAGTCACATATATGCAGAGTGCCTAGGTCAGTCCCTTGAAGATTCCGTGGTTGTCAGTTCAGTCTCTGTGAGCTCCTACAAGGCCAGCTTAGCTGATTCTGTGAGTTTTCTTGGAGTGTCCTTGACCCCTCTGGCTCTACAACCCAATCCTCTGCAGGATTCCCCGAACTTCACCTAATGTTTGGCTGTGGGTCTCTACATCTGTCTCCATCAGCCACCCCATGACTCCTCTCTGATGACAATTTGACCAGGAACAATCTGGTCACAAGAGATGGCCAATTCAGGCTAAGTATCTGCTATTGCTAAGCGTCTTGCTGGGGTCAACTTTGTAGATTCCTGGAAGATTCCCTTGCACCAGGCTTTTACCTGACCCCCAAATGCCCTGTCTTTTTAGCAGTCTCTTTCAGTACTCTCCCCCTCTGCCCCTCCCCACAACCTGATGGCTCATGTTCCCATCCCCACCTCCCTCAGTCCATTCACCAAATCTCTTCTATTTCCCCTTCCCAGGGAGATGGCATTCCCTCATGAACCCTCTTTGTTACATAGTCTCTCTGGGTCTGTGGATTGTAATGTAGTTATCCTTTGTTTTACAGCTAATATCCACTTATAAGTGAGTACATGCTGTGTTTGTCTTTCTTAGTCTGGGTTGCATCACTCAGAATGATTTTTTTTCTAGTTTCATCCATTTGTGCTCAAATTTCTCAGTGTCCTTGTTTTTATCAGCTGAGTAATACTCCATTGTGTAAATGTTCCACATTTTTTTTTAATCCATTCATGGTTGAGGGACATCTAGATTGTTCCCAGGTTCTAGCTATTACAAATAAGACTGCTATGAATATAGTTGAGCAAGTGTCACAGTTATGACTGAGCATCCTTAGGGTACATGACCAAGGGTGGTATCACTGGATCTTGTGGTAGATTGATTCCCAGTTTTCTGAGAAACCACCACACTGACTTCCAAAGTGGCTGTACAAGTTTGCACTCCTACCAGCAATGGAGGAGTGTTCCCCCTGCTCCACATTCTCTCTAGCATGAACTGTCGCTTTTGTTTTTGATCTTAGCCATTCTGACAGGTATAAGATGGGCTCTCAGAGTAATTTTGATTTGCATTTCCCTGGTGGCTAAGGATGTTGAACATCTCCTTTAAGTGTTTCTCAGCCATTGGATATTCTTCTATTGAGAATTCTCTGTTTAGAACTGTACCCTATTTTTAATTGTGTATTTAGCTTGTTGATATCTAGTTTCTTTATATATTTTGGAAATCAGCCCTCTGTCAGATGTGGAGTTGGTGAAGATCTTTTCTGATTCTGTAGGCTGCCATTTTGTCCTTTGCCTTACAGAAAAATTTCAATTTCATGAGGTCCCATTTTTGTCGGTCTTAGTGCCTGTGCTACTGGTGTTCATTAGATGCTGAAAAATCCTTTGACAAAATTCCATAACCTTTCATGATAAAAGTCTTGGCAAGATCAGGGATACAAGGGACATACCTAAATAAAATAAAAACAATATATGGCAAGCCAATTGCCAACATCAAATTAAATGGAAAGAAATTCAAAGCAATTCCACTAAAATCAGAAATAAGACAAGGTTGTCCACTCTCTCATACCTCTTCAATATAATACTTGAAGTTCCAGCTAGAGCAATAAAACAACTTAAGGAGACCAAGGGATTCAAATTTCAAAGGAAGAAGTCAAAGTATCATTATTTACAGATGATGTGAAAGTATACATAAGTGACTCAAAAAACTCTACCAGGGAACTCCTATAGCTGATAAACACATTAGGTCAAGTGGCTGGATACAAGATTAGCTAAAAAAAAATCAGCAGCTTTCCCATATACAAATGATAAATGGGCTGAAAAAGAAATCAGAGAATCAGCACTCCTTATAATCTCCTCAAATAATATAAAATATTCTGGTGTAATTCTAACCAAGCAAGTGAAAGATCTGTATGACAAGAACTTCAAATCTTTGAAGAAAGAAATTGAAGAAGATATCAGATGATGGAAAGATCTCCCATGCTCATGGATCAGAGGATTAACATAGTAAAAATGACTATCTTACCAAAAGCAATCTACAGATTCAGTGCAATCCCCATCAAAATCCCAACACAATTCTTTACAGATCTTGAACGAACAATAATCAATTTTATATGGAAAAACAAAAATCCCGTAAGAGCTAAAACAATCCTAAACAATAAAGGAACTTCAGGAGGTATCACCATCCCTGATTTCAAGCTCTACTACAGAGCTATAGTAATAATAACAAAATGATATTAGCATAAAAATAGACAGGTGGATCAATGGAATTGAATCAAAGACCCTGATGTAAAGCCACACACCTATGGATACCTGATGATCAATGAAGAAGCCAAAATTATACAGTGGAAAAAAGAAAGCATCTTCAACAAATGGTGCTCCTTTAACTGGATGCTATCATGTAGAAGAATGCAAATAGATCCATATCTATCACCCTGAACAAAACTCAAGTTCAAGTGGATAAAAGACCTCAACATAAATCCAGTTACACTGAACCTGATAGAAGAGAAAGTGTGTAATAGTCTTGAATGCATTGGCACAGGAGACAACTTCCTGAATAGAGCACCAATAGAAATACTTCTTGAATGTTGGCAAGTCTTAACTTTTATTTCTAGATCAGACATTTCACCTGAGTTCTATATTTGTGTATCAAATATATTAGAGTCACCCCACACTTAAAATTTCATTTCCTTGATTTCTATACAAACACTATCATACTATCATCGCCAATTGTCCCATCCTTATATGTCACTTATACCTGTGTAAGTTCTCATGATGTGAGCTAGAGAGCTACTGTGGATTTGTATTCATTTCCAATTTTGACCTCTTACTACATTCCACTGAAATGTTTGCTAAATGCTCCTTGAATCCATCCACTTTCTTCTCCATCTCCAGTGACGATGATAAAGAACAAAGTTATGGAACCAAAGGAGGCTGCTTAAACCATCTTATTATGGTTGTCTTGGATTTTCTTCCTGTCTTCTGGGAACATATATGTCCATACAGTTGCTAAAACCTGTCAAGATCTTGCCTTCCTTGCTTTAAAAATAATTGAGAGCTGTTTCCAATCTTATGAAAGCATTGTCTTTTCACCTTAAACCCATCTTCTCCCTTCTAATTGAAACTTTTTCTGTCTTTTCTAAAAGCCCCTTCAAATCCTTCCCCTTCAAATCCTTGCTGGAATTTTCTTAGTTCTTCTTTTTATTATTTATTTTATTAGTTTATAAATATATATTATATAATATATACTATATATGTTATCTATATTTGTTATTCCTTATTAATTTTCTTAGTTATTCTTCTAGGGCTTCTCTTTCGTCAGACTCAAATTGGCATTTCCTATGGATTTTTTAAAAGTGCTGTTGCTTATTTAACTGAGCAGGTGAGCACATTTTATTTCAGCTATCTTTAATTACCAAACCATCATAATGTGAAAGGAGAAACTGAATGCCTTAGGAGATCAAGTCCTATGAGTCTGTGAGATTAGGGTTTGGAAAACCCGCAGAGGCACTTTCTGTTCTCTGGAAAGACCTAATCCTTCTGTTGGCACTTCACCCTTACAGGCAACAGCATACGTGACAAATGCCCTTACCTACTCCTGACTGCTGCCATAGCTTGCAGACGAGAGAACCGGAACCCTATTGCTGATCTGAGGCCTGACAGGAAGAGACGGTGGGCGTTTTTCTGACCAAACATGGTCTTCACTCTTTTAATACCCAAGGAACTTTACAAAGAGTGGATTTTAAAAATACATTATAGTTCCGTCGGGAGGATGCCTTGATTTTACAGATTCCAAAAATAAACATCAGAAGGCCATCTGTCAGAACAAAAGTCAAGGGTTAGATTAGATTTGCAGCAGTCTGTAGGCATGCTCCTGTGGCCCCAGGAATTGATAGGAATCAGAAAGTGAAAGAATGGATTTATGTAGGTTTTGCTGCACGTAATCACAACATCCCAGCAAAGCTCCCATTAACCCAACTTCTCATCTCTGGGTGGTTAAATACAATCTTACGTCATTGTATGAAGACATTCATCTTAAATATAAGGCAGGAAGAAACATTTCTTAAAACAAACATGTGATATTTGAGAATCAAGATCCTAGGACTGAAAGAACGTGTCATGGACATTTCCAGACTCAGGCTAAGGAAGGCGAACGCAACTGGTGGGTTTTGGATTCAGGGTCTTGTTTTGCAGCTTCCTATTTGTGAACTTGAGTGGAGTTCTTACTCCCTTCTTTTTCAACTGATGGCCTGTTTTACATTCAATAAATATTTACTGAGCATTTAAAACAAGCCATAAAATATGAGAGTGGGATTTGGATTATGTGGTGGTTGCAGCACACAGGCAGACAAAATGTGTTCCTGTTCTCAGGTGTGGGACGCTAAGCAAGGAACCAAGAAAATAGAAAATTTAATGCAGTTATGCTTATAACTATGAGTATGCGGAGTGGCACATTAAAAGAACTTGTTACTAGCTCAAACTGATATAATAAATGATATCTGTGATCAAGCAAATAAATGATACACCATGAAATGGCACACCTCTTAACCTGGAGTATTTTTTTTTATCTAACAAAGACACCGTAGATGTGAGTTTAAGTTCATGAGATGGAAAAATTGTTCATCTGGGCCTTAATGAAGTAAGGCACTTCCGTAAGAGAGGCAGGAGGAGATTACAGACAGATGAGAAAGACAAGACAAGATCATGGAGGCAGAAACTGAACTGATGGAGCTAAAGACAAGGTGGGCTGCAGCCACCAAATGCCAAAGAAGCAAGACGTGCTTCGCCATAGTGGTTCAGGGAATGGACTTTTGCCACTTGAAGTCAATCATGTACAAAAAGTCTTTGTTGTATAAGATGACAGTGGATCTGGATTAGGACACAGAATCATCTCATTCCTTGGTTTTCAGCCCATACAAATTGAGCTTTCCCTCCTGAAAAACCTGCTTCAGTAAGTTTCATTTGTTTAAGCCACCAAGTTTGGACTCATTTGTTACAGCACCCCTCAGAAATTAATAGAGCGTCCATATCATAGGCCATGCCAGCAAGAGGCACAGTGCCTGGAGTAAGCACCTAGCCCTCTTTTGTTCTTGTTGTTACCTAAAGCACCCCAATTACTGAAGTGCTCAGCCAAACCTTCTCCTATCCAGGCAGTAACAGCCATTGGGATTTGTCTTGTGTGAAATGTTGTGGACAGGTTTTATTAACCATCACTATATCACTTATCACATTATTTTTGCTCTTGAAGCATTGCATTCTAATCCTCTATACATTACTTGCTTTTATGCTACAATTTTATGTTTTGAGTCTGAATTTCTGCCAGTGGGAACCTACCATAATTTGACTTTTTATTCCTTGGCATATAGTAGGGAGTCCATGAGGAATGATTAATCGATGGGCTTGCCGAGTAAACAGTTGAAGATTTTCTGGTTATCTCCTTCATATTGCAGTTCACAATAAAGAAATAAATCATAGATATTATAAAGGCAAGAGTGTAAGCAAGAAACCGACTTCTGACGGACTCCTTGTTGTTCAGGACCATTGCTGGTGAGGGTGGGCAGCAGCCCAATCCGGAGCATCAGTTGACAGTCCGGACAGGCCAGTGCTGAGGACTCCTGGTGGGGTGAGGGCAATCCCAAGGGAAAGGAAGGACAGATCTGGGATCTTTCTTGGAAATAAAGCTGACAAAACCTTCTTATGTGATGGTTGGACATGGGGCAGATAAAGGGAAGAAATCAAGAACGATACCTAAGTTTTTATCATCAGCAAACTAAACGAATTGTGGGCAATTTGAATGAATAGCGGACAATTTACTAACATAAATAAGAAGGCTAATGGTTATAGTGCATGAACTACATTTTCTGTTTTGAGGTACCTTTTTAACATTTAGAGATAAGTTAAATGAGCCATCAGATATGCAGTGGGTAAGTCAGGCTTGGTCAGGGTTGGAGATAGCTCATGGGAATTAATACTGTGTATGACTGGTGGACTTGTTCCACCAGGCTGCGATATCAAAATTCCCCAAACTGTGCATATTGAAACAAACAAAAAGACCATGCTATCTCACAAGTGTAGAAGCTTAAATTGGAAGCCAAGATTTGTCAGCAGGGCTATGCTCTCAGAGTATCCAAAAGAGAATGCCTTTCTTCAGATTCCTTGATATTCCTTCACTGGAAGGCACAGCACTCTGATCTCAGTTGTCTCTCTGCCTGTCTAAAGATTTTCTCTCTTTAGAGAGACACAATCTTAGAGGTCCAGCATCCTGGCTCTAGAATATTCCTACATTTTGAGAGTAAACAGAGAAGAAAGTCTGAGACGATAAGAGGAAAACCTAGAGGATCCTGGCTTCACATGATACAATAGAAATGTTTGTTTTTGAAGTAGTAGTTAAACAACTTTTAAATGTAATATGATATGAAAGCCACTTTTAAGAGTAAGAAAGTGAGAGCGCCAGGACAAGCACCAGGATTGCTCTCTAAAATTACTTCCAGCTTGGTTTACACAATTTGTGCCAGGGAATAGATGGATAGATGATAGATAGATAGATAGATAGATAGATAGATAGATAGATAGATAGATAGATAGATAGATAGATAGATGATAGAATAGTTGGAGTGAGGGGTCTATATTCTGAATGGTTATCCCTATTAATACATCAAAGTTCTAGTTCCCAAGGTGCATTGTGATGGCAGAGTGGACCATTATGATGTCACAATTCAACATTGTGATGGTAAAATTAAAGAATATGACACTGTGATGTCACAATGAAACATTATGATACCACAATTCATCAAAGTGCTGTCACAGTGCAACATTGAGACAACACAATGTAACATTTTGAAATCACAATAGAGCACTTTGAAGTCACAGTGAAACATTTGTGAAGTCACACTGGAGCATTGTGAAATCATAGTGGAACGTGGAACATTTTGATGACACAGTGGAGCATTGTGATGACACACTGATGCAATGTGAAGTCACACTAGAGCATTTGCTCCCACATTGAAGGATTGTGCAGTCATAGTGGAGCATTGTGATGACACAGTGGAGTACTATGATGATTAATATCAGTGTTGTGATATCAAAACAGAAAATTATTAGGATACAATGGAGCATCGTGATGACAGAGAAGAGCACTGTGTTGTCACAATGTAGAATTGTGGTAGCATAGTGAAGCATTGTGATGTATCAATGGATCATTGTGATAACACAACTGATCATTGTGATTTCATAATGAAACATTCAGATGGCAAAATGGATCTTCGTAATGTCAAGCACTGTGATGAAATAATAGAGATTCGTGGTGTCATAATGGAGTGTTATAACATCATAATAAAGTAATGTGAAGACACGCTGGAGCTCTATGTTGTCACAAAGCATCATTGTGATATCAAAAAAAGGAGACTTAAGATACTACAATGCAACATGGTGACATCACACTGGAGGTTTGGATGTCACAAAATGGCATTATGATGGCACATTGGTCACCATGATATCATAACAGAGCATTGCATTGGTACAATGGATCATAGTGATGTCACACCGCAGCAGTTGTGATATGAGCTCACACAAAGGATCGCTGTCATTGTGCATTGATATCAGGAGGTATGGACTTGGAGACTGATTCAGTTATGTAGTGGTTTCCTCAACAGTTGCATTAGGACCTTTTTATAAGACATCACAGAGAGCTCATTTACCTCATTTACAGCACAACAAGAATACCCCGAGGAAGGTGCTGTCTCCAGGCACCATATCCGCTGTCACCTTGATTTCAGACATCTCAGCTTCCAGAATTTCAAGCAGTAATTCCTGTTGTCTACAAGTTATCCAGTTCATGCAATTTTATTTTAATAATCTGAACAAACTAAGATAATCTTAGAACTATCTCCCTCTGTGTTTGTGTTTTTGATACTCTCTGTAAACAAATTATACACATAAAATATATATGAAATAGTATCTGGATGTTTTAGATATCTCTCTCTCTCCCTTTTCCTCCCTCTCCATGTGTTTTCACAGAGTAACTTATGAAAAATTGACTTAGATCATATGTTCTGTATTATGGACATTAATATTAGCTTATTATCATGTGCCTACACCCTTTAAAGTTTACTTTTTGTTAATTAATCTTGCTATTTTTTTGAGGTTTTAAATTTTTATGTCATTAAATCTTAACCTTTTCCATTACTTTATACTTCATTTGCAAAACTGTTCATCCTTTCCTTCCTGGTGTTAAGTTGCTATTATTTCTAAGACCTTGCTCATTCATGATCCCATCTTTTATTACTATTCAAATCACATCCTGATCTTTGTTCATGTCTGTGCCTGAGTGTCAAGCCACCAAAAACTTCATGACTCTGTACTGCATAACGCAGACTCAGTATGCAAAGGACACAGTGTCACATGGAGATGAATGATCAAAGTCATTTTCTGCTCTTCATTTTTTTCTATAATTGCATTTTCAATGCAATTTTTCATCTGGGACAGTTAAAATTAGGAGTTGTAAAAGTACAGAAATCAAGTAAAGCACTAGATGGAAGTTGCTTGATGAGTCGAGGCTATCAGGTGCCTGGGACAAATGCTTGGAGACAAAAGCCCTGGAGTGGATTAGTGATGGAGAGCAAAGCTCTCCTGCCTGGGGCTGAGCCCTCCCAGGGCCAAGGAGAGCATTTTCCTTGGGGATTTGAAGGACTCTTTCCCGGGGTCTTTTCTGGGGCCAGAACAAGGGCTAAGGTCTCTTTTTGTCACATTTTACATTGGCTTTCTAACGAGAGCTCTGTTAGGAAGAACACTTCAGCTGAGAAAAGCCTGTCTGCTCTTGGGATGTATTTAACTTTTTGCTGACAAAAGCGTATGTGTGTACATCAGAACAACACCTGTGGCCTGAACACGTTTTCTTACCTGGCTGGAGGAGCCTGGCTAATGAAACTTTCTAGCGCACGGGATAATGAAACATAGGTTCATGAAACAACAAATATTGTTAAAGTAAAATCAAGACCCTGCTCCTTTCCAGGCTGTGTTTTGGAAGCAGGGGGGTCATCCTTTCTACACTCCTCTCTTCAAAAGAAACACTGTTTTTTTCTCAGTTTGAAGACTGAGACATCCACATTCCTTCAGTATGTTATCTTCCTTAACTGCTACACTGATGCTTACTGCCTGGTAATTATGTTCATTCAAAGTTCAGCCATTGCCCATTGTTGATATAATTATTATTATCACTATGATGCTATTATTAATAATATTAACAGGATGGAACAGAGGTTGATACAATACACCATATACAGTGTCTCTTTCAATTTTTCTTTTTTGCTATTTTCCTCCTCTCCTTTCCTCCTTCCTTCTCTCCCTCCATCTCTCTCTGTCTCTCTGCATCTCTGTCTCTGTCTCTGTCTCTCTCTCTCTCACACACACACCACCACCACCACCACCACCACCACCACACCTGGCTTTCACTCACTGTACTGCCCTTTACTACATTGCTAAGACAGCACACAACCCCTGCCCTTTCTTGGTGCAGATTTAGCTGCAGTAGAGAGTTCATGGTCTACTGTCACGTACGATTTTTGTTCTTTTGTGTAGTAATTGAAATGGATTCATGACTCAACCCCTTATTGAAATACCACATTGTCAGGCTGACACATTTAGAAAATGTTAGAACTCCTACAATAACCAAAGCTGTCTTTCTGGTCTCATGTTCCATTATATTTCCCATTAGTAGCTGTCTGTGCTTGGAGACTCCTTCTCCTACTTAATTCAGTTGCATGACTAGCAGTAATGAAGAGTCCCAAAGAATTGCAGGTTGGAGATGAAAAATTGTACCCTGTCTTCTGAACAGATTACTTAAAAGGTAAGGAGATGCCTGTACCAGAACTTACACCTGAAATTTTGGAGAAGCCAAACAGAGTTCCTGGGTATAAAATGACCTTGAACTCTGAATTCTAATTAATGAGTATACTTATAATCTCTTTTAAGTGGTCCCAACTAAGTGTGGACCTAGTGATAAGAGCCGCACCTTTTGAGATTTCCCATGTAAAACCTTATAGCTTTTTTTTTTAACCTGCTCATTTTCCTTTAATTTTATTCCATAGCACATTTTCTATGAAGACGTTGATACCTGAGAGGTAAATTGTCTCCTGTCATTTTAAGAAGGAGTGGGCTCTGGGGTTGGATTTGAGTGCTCCTGGGCTCTAGAACCAAGACTCCAGGTCACAGTGAGTGTACACTCTATTTCTATTCTTGTCATCCTAGCCAGTTGCCATTTCTATGGCAAGCTCTCAGTGGATGCTGGGCCTTAACCGCACAGACAATGCCATTCTCGATTTGAATGTTGTTCTTGTCATGCAAGTTTATACTCATTTGTTATATACACATATATGTCCAATCATACACATATGATTCTCCATGCCTTACTGTGTTCTTCCTGTCACATCTCTCCTCTCTCAGTTTGTGTCTCCTTCATTCCCAGTCCACCTCCCTCACTAAGGATGGAGCCATTCTGTCTACAACACTGTTGTCTCCTTTGATGACTCTGCTCCACTTTGCTTTGTCACTTTTTGGGCACTTTTCTATTTTTTTCCCCCTTGATGTCTGAACCTTCTACATCTTTGAAATTTAATAGAACTCTGGTGTTTTCAGTTTATTTGTTTGTGCCGCCCCACCCCACCCCAATCCACCCCACCCCCCAAAAGCTATGTTGTTGCTTTGGCACCTGTTTGGAAGCTTAGTGTTGTTCTGTGTGATCCTAATTCCAATGCAACACAGTTCCACTCTGCATGGAAGGCTGCTCCTTTGCTTTAACCTAAGGGAAGGTCTTGGAGAGACCCTTTAACCTTACAATTCCTGAGGGATTCACCCTGAGGCCACAGAGCCAAAGACTTCACTCATCACATTCCCTCTGGATTCATCTTGATTATTCTGAGTTTGTTCTTTGGTCCTGGTCCTACTGAGAAGATCCTAACTGGTCAGCTTGCATCCCTAGAATTCATACAGAGCAGCCCTGCCTCAGGGCCACAGAGTCTGCACAGTGGCTCTCAGATCCCTGACATCACCCTGTGGCTCCATTGACAGCCCTCAGCAGGCTGCGAGGGCTATTTATCTCTTCTGCCTGTCTTGTCTCATGGTTTTGAGTAGAAAGAAGCGGTCAGGCAGCACATAGACCAGATTTTTAACAAAAACAAAAAAAAATCCACAAAAAAACCAAGCAAGCAAACAAACAAACAAACAAAACCAAAACCCAGTCAATCAACCGACCAAACTGATTCTCACTCCATCGCCTTTTCCCACTCTTGATTTCAAATGCTCCTGTGAGGCCAGACACTCAGTCTCTTTTGCAGAATTCTGCCTGCTAGCTGAGGCTCCAGCAGAAGGCATGCACACTCTCTTGTCTACTGTATGGGTGACAGCCTGGCATATATGAACTTATTTTATTAAATTTTGAATCAGTCTAATTTGGAATGCCATTGTAGTGTGGACAAATAACCTCCTTTTATAGGATAAAATACTGTCCCAGATCCTTGGGAAAGAAGATGTCATCCTTATTTTTAGGCACATACTCTTATGAGCCCACACAGTGAACACAAGGTATTCAACTGTCCCTCAGAATCCAGATGTTCAAGTCACATATATAATATGGCATTAGCTTGTGCATGTCAGCTGTGCACATCATTCCATCTACTTTAAATTGTCTCTAGATGACTTACAATACCTAGCACGATGTGACTGTCATGGAGGGAGCTGCCACATTAGATTATCTAGGGAACAATAACAGCAAAAGAAGTCTGTATGTATTTGGTAATGATGCATTTTTCTAGATATTTGCATCCAAAGTTTGTTTAATCCACAAATAAAGAACTTCCATGTATGGGAAAGCGTATGCATCACTTTGTATGCATCACTACGAAGAGTAGACACACACTCTGCAACTCAACTCATTCCCATCTACCCCAGGATGACTAGTCAATGACTGACAGGTTTGCATTATTCACAAAGAAACCACTTTGATCTCAGCTGTGTAACTGTTCAAGTCAGCATGCAATTGACCTTGTCATAGTCTTCCAAATCAAATACATTTCGAGTCTCTCAGGTCCCTGTCATGCCCAACATCTTACACTAGAAGAACATTAGCCCCTTCTGATGCTTTGCTATTGCAGCCCACACTTCTTCACCCGAGCACCCTCCACCGTAGCTCCAGACCTCCTGAGCCGCTGCAGGTGATTTGTTCTAGGACCACCTCCAAAGGGTACTGCTCCCAGACTCTATAATGACACAACCCTCTCAGGGCAACACTACTGCCCTGAGAGGCTTAAGTCTGAGACTGAAGGTATTTACTTGCACAACTGTCTGCACATCACCCTGTGAGGTACTAGGAGAAATGGGACTCATCTTATTTTTCTCTATGTTCCAAGAGTGTATTTTAACACAGTTCCTGGAACCTGTAAAGCATATCCCTGGAATGACCGCCTGTGCGCATGATTGATCTGCAACTGATCTGTCACTTGAAGCCTGCATTCATAGGTTAAGCAGCAGTGTGACCATACATAAAGTTATAATACACAGTGGCATGATGCAGACCCAGCCTTAGAATCTCTCTGACAAAATCCTACCAGGGAGATCATTTGATGTAAATACTGCTTCTTGATGAGGTTGGCATTCTCCAATAGAACCGTGTATTTGGTTTATTAATCAGTCGCTGTCCTGTTTTAGTTCCTCAGAAAGTTGTCGTAAGCTGCCAGTGCACTGACATGACATTTTCTTTCCTTGGGCAGTTTGTTGGGGGTATTTTTCTTTGAATAGGCAGATCTGTCAGAGCGACAGGTCTGGGGAGTTGCTTGTTATTTGAGTTGAGGATTAGGAACATTTATTTAGTCACTAGTACATACACTCTGTTTTCTCCTGTCATTTCAGGGGAGGAATCAACGGAGACATCTTAGCATTCTTAATAAGTTACAGATAATCTCTCACGGTGTGCATGTTTTTCCACCTATAGCTTGGAGCCAATTGTTGTTCACTGAAAAGAATGATGTCTACTTGTTTAAGGTTAAGTCTATTTTGATTTGGGAATTTAAATATGCACCCCTCACACTCTGTACCAATATGGAAACACTCCTTTTACAATCATGGCTTGCAATCTTATCTGCTCTTGTCTGTGGTATGTTCTGTGTGAGTGGTTGTATTGATCGCCACATTATGAGCAACTGCAAAATTCAGGGTTGACTGTAGCTTAACTTTGAACTGCCTATGTGAGGTCCCTAAAGAAGCCTGAAGCATAAAATAGTTAAAAAGACACAGTGAATCTTGGATAAAATCCAGAAAAGTAGAAAGGGGCCCATGATATGGAATAAACAGTTCAGAGAGGCTGTGACGAAGGCACAGCACACATGCGCTATTCCAGTGGAAAGGGACACTCGAGACAAAAGTATACATCAGAGGGAAAGAGGGACAGGAAGGTGAGGAGACAGGTGAGCAAGGGAGAATCACCGAAACAAAGTGTATGTGCAAATTCCAAAATCATAAAAACGAAAAGAGCGGAAAATCTTCCTCAGGTGGCTGAGTTCGGAGAATCACACTTTCAAGCCCTGCCTGAGCTAAAAGTGAGATCAAAATCAGACGGAAACTTACTGAGAGTTTCATCTCAAAAAAAAAAGTTTCTCATCTCAAAATAAAAAGAGTCAGGAGGGCTGGAGCTATAGCTCAGTAAAAAGGGACCTGCTAGGCATACACAGAGACCCTGGTTCCATCTCAGTACTGAAACACACACACACACACACACACACACACACACACACACACACACACACACACACACACAATGAAAAAACAAAAGACAAAACAATGTAAAGCTCATTTTTAGTTCATGAGATCACAATACAATGGCTCCAGGGCTGGTTTGGGCCCCTGGACAGTAGTTTTGATGCCTGTGGTATGACGAGCTGTTGGTTTCTTGAGAGCATGGGGGCAGGTAGTCTTGAATAGCGGGAGTCTGGATTTTTTGTTATTTAGTATTTGAAATATTTTAGGGCTTTATTTTGGTGGTACTTAGTTTATTTTAGTGCTCATAGTGTAATACTAAATGCTTTCCCCATCAACAGATATACATACATGTGCACACACTGAGTTGAAATGGCATTAAGACACTTTCAAATAGAGCTACATGTGAGAAGGCTCTATACACAGAAACAGAGTATTTACTGAATCGGTCTCCGTGCTTTTCTCCAACCATGTGCTCTGTCTATATTTACACACTTTTGTCTTACATGTGATGATATAAGAATGTATACACCTCATTATAAGCATGCAAAATTCATATAATTTTGGAGGGATTTTTTTGATGGTTTTGTTTGTTTTAGAGACAGGGTCTCTATCCCAAGCTAGCCTCAAACCCACTATACAGTAAAAAATGACCTTGAACTTTTGATTCTCCTCCCTCTACCTCCTCAGTACTGGAATGACAGGACTGTAACTCCATGCCCACCCAGTGTATGTGGTGCTGGGGATCGAACCCAGGCCTTTGTGCATGCTAGTCAACCAGTCTACCAATTGAGCTCCTCCCCCAACCATCTCCAGATTCAAATAAGTTTGTGCTACCCATTTTGTGTCTATTTAAAATTAACATATCTTAAACATGTTCTGATGTAAACACTGGTTCTTCCAAAACAACTTTAGGCAACACGCTATCTTAACTAAATACCATCACATATTGATTAATTTTGTTAGATTACTTCCAATAAAAGGAATTCATTTGATATCACAGTATGAAGAAATAAGCAAGAAGCAACCTCATTAGTGTTTTTTGGAAATCTATGCTAATAAGAGGTAAATTTATGTTAGTAGAAGGGGTTGGCTGCTTCTTAATGGGAGAAAATGGCCTACATAGTTTATAATCTTGATGTGTTTTTCCTCTTTGCTGAAATGTGGACATGCTATGTTCTTTGTGGTACTTTTCATTTGCTTTGCTTTTTCTATTTTCCATTTTATTCAACCTTCCACCACTTCTTGAATTCTACAACCTGTACTATACTTAGGGTGTGCAGACTTACTGGAACTGAAAAGTGAAGGGCTGCTGCTTCTTCCTTTTTTCCTTTTTTGAAGTGTGGTGTTGGTAACCAGGTCTCATGTATGTCAGACAAACAACTCACCATTCACATCAGATTATGGCAAAACAAAAATTCAACTTCCAAAGGCAGAGTCTGTTTTTTATTATTCACCTCAGATGAATTTGTTGAACTTTACAGATTAAGAACATTCTATTAACCAAAGCACACTTGTTGTAGAATATTATTTTAAGATATGTTACGTTTGTTTATGCTGTGGAACATTTGTTTAATGATGCAAAGATGTGTTGCATTCTTTTATGTTGCATTTGTTTAACTCTGTGAAGCTGTGCTACTTTGTCTGTCTAAAACACCTGATTGGTCTAATAAAGAGCTGAATAGCCAATAGCAAGGCAGGATAAAAGATAAGAGGGGCTGGCAGGCAGAGAAAATAAATAGAAGGAGAAAAGGAGAGAGGAGAGAAATCAAAGAGTGAAAAAAGAAGGGGCCAGGCACACAGCCACACAGCCATCTATGAAATAAGAAGGAAAAGAAAGATATACAGAAATAGAGAAAGGTAAAAGCCCAGAGACAAAAGGTAGATAAGGGATAAATTAAGAAAATCTGGCAAGAAACAAGCCAAGCTAAGGCTGAGCTTTCATAAATAAGAATAAGCCTCCATGTGATTTATTTGGGAGCTGGGTGGCAGACCCCTCAAAGAGCAAAAAAAAAAAAGAGAGAGAGAGAAAAAAAGCCAACAACACACTCTGGTCTTAAATATTGGTAGTAAAACTTTTGATGAAGGAATCTAAAAATTTAACTCATATGTAATGTTTATCATGGAAGTTAAAGGTAACACAAGCCCAGGTCCCTTGAATGTCAGGACAAATGCTATAAAATAGCAATGTCATAGAGACAACCACAAGAACATTTGAATCTGAAATATGTATAGTATTATCTTTATCTAACAAACATATATGTTTTCAACAAAATAGGTAAGTAAGTAAGTAAGTAAGTAAATAAATAAGAGAATTTCCTGGAGGCAGCAACATTTAACTCACTGAAAATATTCACTGACAAACCACACAGCACTTGCCCTGAATGTTCAGAGCCAATATCATTTCCTATCTGCAAAATGCAAACTTCCACTCCCTTGCTTGCAGAATGGACGACTAACATTGCGAAAATGGATATACTGCCAAAAGGAATCTACAGACTCAGCACAATGCCCATCAACATTCCAATGACATCCTTCACAAAGACAGAAGAAGCATCTCAGAAATAGAATTATTTTTCAAATTTAAAATTCATATAGAAGCAGAAAAGCTAAAGCAATCCCGAGTAAAACGAATAAGACTGGAGATATCACTGTGCCTGATTTCAAGGTATACTACAGAGCCATGGTAGCAAAACCAGCATGGCATTGATACAAAACGGAAAGACAGATGATTAGGATAGAAGAGCCAGATACAAAGTACATACAGGTACAGCCACCTGATAGTGACCAAGGTGCTCCAAAATTATTAGAAAAAAAGTAGAGAAAACTCTTCAGGATGTAAGGACATGGAAGGATGTGTTGAATAGAAGTCCAGCTGCTCAGGACACAATGCCAACAACTGACAAATGGGATATCATGAAATCACAAAGCTTCTGTACACCAAAGGAAGCAGTTAAACAAGTGAAGAAACAGCCCACAGAACAGGGGAAAAGCTTAACTAGCTGTGCAGCCAACAGAGCATTATTATTTAAAATATACATATAACTTAAAAACAAAATAGCAAGAAATCAGATAACCTAATCGATAAGTGGGCTAATGAAATGAGCAGACAGTTCATTAAAAAGAGATTCTTTTACTCTTTGAGATTATAATGTACTTACACCATTTCCCATATCCCTTTCCTACCTCTAAGCCCTCCCATATACCCCTTTCCTTGCTCTCTTTCAAATTTATGGCCTCTTTTTTCATCAATTAATGTGTGTGTGTGTGTGTGTGTGTGTGTAAACACATAAATGCAACTGAGCAGACAATTCTTAAAAGATGAAATACAAATGGAAAATAAACATGAAAAAAATGTTCAATATCATCAGCAGTCAGAGAAATGCAAATTATAATTACTCTGGGATTCTATCTCACCCTAATCAGAATTCCAGTTACTAAGGAAACTAATAGTAAATACTTGCAAGGATTTGGACAAACGGGAACTCTTATACAGTTCTGGTGGGAAAGGCAACTGTTCATCCACTATGGAAAAGAGTTTGGGAATCTTTCAAAAATTAAAACATAGATTACAATAGACCTAGGTATACCACCTCTGGGTGTTCAGTTAAAGGACTGAAAGTCCAAAAATCACAGAGCTATTTGCCAGTTAATATTTATTGCATACCACTCACAGGATCTAAAGTAAGGACTTAATATAAGTGTCTATCAGCAGAGGAACAGATGAGATAATATGATGCAAATATAATGGAACCTTTCCAGCCATAGAGAAGAGTGACATTACATTATTTGCAGAGAAATGGATGCAACTGGAGATAAACAAACTAAGTAAATTAGGTCAGTGACAGAGAGAAATACTACTATTTTCTCTCATTTGTACTTCTCATATTTTATATAGATACATAAAAATATGTACACATGACTTGGAAGTAGAAGCAAAACTATCTGGGTTGGGGGAGACTAATCAAAAATGGGGATGGCTGCTCAGTGGGAGAAGGTATTGATGTACATTATATTCTTGTATGAGAATTTTTATGTAACCCAATACCACTTATGGAAAATGCATACCAATTAAAATTTTAAAGAAAACCCACTTTGCACAAAGAGAATGTCTAGATCTTTTTGGAACCTACAAGGTTGGAGATGATGCATGTCAATTATGAAGAAGCTTCCAGAATCTTCCTACACTTCATGCCATCTAATGTTTACAAAGCAGTCAAAAATACTGGTTTCTACTAGGATAGGTGAAAATCTGAGGTTCAAAGAGGATGTGAGTTATGTAAGTCCTGTGCCTGAAAAGTGAAACCACTGGATGGTGGATGCTTGGTTATGTAGGAAACCTTATTGTAGGAAGAATTTGAAATAACTATTTGAAGAATTTCTCAATCCCAACAAATTCATCAGAGTATTATTCTACTCTACCATAAGAGATATTGTCTCACTTATCCAGAGGGCCTGGTCCAGTTCCATGGGGGCTCCTCAGCCATTGGTTCACAGTTCATGTGTTTCCATTAGTTTGGCTATTTGTCCCTGTGCCCCCAGGCAGTGGAGCCAGGACCTGTCCTTGGTGCATGAGCTGGCTTTTTGGAGCCTGGGGCCTATGCTGGGACACTTTGTTCAGCCTTGGCGTAGGGAGGAGGGGACTGGACCTGCCTCGGCTGAGTCTACCAGGGCTGGACTAACTCCCCAGGGGAGACCTTGCCTTGGAGAAGGTGGGAATGGGGGTGGATTGGATGGGGGGGGAGGGCTGGGGGTGGGAGGAGGGAGGATGGGGGAATCCGTGGCTGATATGTGAAATTAAGTTAATTATAAAATAAAAATATTAAAAAGAGAGAGATATTGTTTCAATTTAACCCCTTTGAATGCGCGGAAACAGCAAGTATTTAAGGCACCAGTGAGAGAGAGCTCAATAGGTTAAGGCATTTGTTCCTAAGCCCATTGACCTGAGTTTGATCCCTAGGACCTACATGCTAAAAGAGGAGAATCGAACCCTTCAAGTTGTCCCTTCACCTCCACATCTATGACCCTGGCACTCGTGGCTGCATCTCACCACACAAAGTAAATAAATAAATAAATATATTTTAAGAAAGAATTTGTGGAATGCTGTTGCTTCAATTTAGCTCTGCAACCCCCTTCATTCTGATGTGCAGTTGAAAACACAGTTTAAAGTGGGCCCTACACAGGCCCCTATGAAGACATGTACTTGGTATTTGAACCCAGGGCTCTGACAGCAACTTTCTCTTATCTCTCTAGGAATGACTTCGAAATATGAATTCCCCTCCAGGCACAAGGCATTCCACACCTTTGGCAGAAACCATTTACCTGGCTGAGAATGCAAGGATAATTGGCTATAAAAGTTCAATGCCAGATGAAAAGAGAATTCCAGAGGTAGGTGCAGCACATTTAAATGAACCCTCCAAATGATGTAGCACTGGGCTGTGTGTATTCATTTGGGAGAGGGCGTTGGTGGCAGTGTTGATGGACATAAAGATAGTGTGTGTCCCAACAAGTTATAAAGCCTTAATACATCATATTTTCCTCATCTGTAGAGACAGTTCCTGCCTTCCAGGATTATTATGGAAGTGAACTGAAAGAGGTTATAAAATGCCAAATAAACTTGGGGCACCCATGACTAGCCCTCTAGGTGGACAAAATCTGTTTGCATTCTCTATTGAATCACTGAAACCCTGACTTGAAAACAAACAAACAAAAAAAATACCCAATTTGAAAATTCATCCTTAGCCCTTGAAATGGACCAAATGTTTATATTCTTCCTAAATTTTGTGTATTAAATTTTTAGCTCCCAGCATGATGATATTACAAGATGGAGCCTTTGGAAGGTGGTGGAGCCCTCATAAATGAACTGGGTCCAACTGAAGAAAACCCAGGGACCTCTCACTCCTTCCTCCATGTGAAGTTACAGTTAGAAGATGGTCCTTCCACACATGTCAGTGCCTTGATCTTGGACCTAGATGTGTCCAGAACTATGAGAAGGAACTGTTTTGTTGCTTATAAGCCACCTATTCTGTGGTAGTTTCATTATAGAAATCCAAACATACCAAAATAGCCATTTCTCCATTGCTGCTATGACATGACTTGGTTCCCCTTGGAGGGAAATCTCAAAGAAGTTACTTGCTCTCATGCTTTCATTTTATTCCACTCCTTTCTCTCTTAAAGCAACCCTACCCAGACTTTCAACCCCATGACTATGTTGAAATTAGAACTTGATGACAAGTTGCTCAATCCAATGACCCTTTCTCCATCATGATCCTGTGGCACAGGACCCGTGAAAACCACAGTTGCTGACTCCCTTATCTGTGGCAGGAATCTTAGAAGGCCTTATTAATAAAATCAAACCTGAGGCCAGTTATTGGGGTGAATGCTGGAAGATCAGAGAAGCAGAACAAGCCACAGCTACCTCACCTTGCCAATTCCTCAGCCGATCCTGTTTTCTCAGACTGGATGCCTCTCAGTCCTCGTATAGAATGAATCTCAGCTGAACTGTGCTGCTCAAAGCCTGAAAGCTTAACCAGCCAAATGCTTCTAGTTCCTGGTCTTCACAACTTATATACCTTTCTGCTATCTGCCATCACTCCCTGGGATTAAAGGCTTACTTCTTGGGATTAAAGGTGTGTGTCACTATGCCTGACTGTTTCCAATGTGGCCTTGAATTCACAGAGATCCAGAGGGATTTCTGCCTCTGGAATGCTAGGATTAAAGGTGTGTGTGCCACCATTTTCTAGCCTCTGTATCTAGTGGCTGTTCTGTTCTTTGACCCCAGATAAGTTTATTAGGGTGCACAATATTTTGGAGAACACAATACCACCACATTTCCCCTTTTTTGTCTAAAATTTAAAAAATAACTAATACAAGAAAAACTGTCCAATAAATATATACAACATATACAGTCAAAATTTACATAAACAATGTCTAGTCCATTAACATTTGATAGGTTCAGATGAAAAACTTTGTTAATATATAACAATGTCTAGTCTAGTAACATTTGATAAACTCAGACAAAATTTTCATTATCCTATTTAAAACAAGTAGTTCCTTTTTAAAAGTAGATTCCATAATCTCCCTTTTTATCTTATTATATCCATATTCTCTTTTTTCTTTTCATAATAGATTCAATAATCTACCTTTTGTCATTTTTATATCTTCCCCATTTTCTTTTTAGAGTAGATTCATTTATCTACCCATTTATCTTATTATTTCTTTATCTTTTTTTCTCAGAGTAGACTCAATGATCTACCTCATATCTATATTCTCTTTTTCCCTTTCCTTTTTCTTTCTTTTTTTTAAACAAAAACTCTGAATCTAATCTCCTTGTTCAGCTTTTTTCCTGACCATTAACAATTAACAACTTGTAACCAACCATTGTAAACAATGACAATATCTAAAACTCATTAAATGACCAAAAACCTCCCATCCCACCTCTTGGGAGTGTGGGTATCATTTTCTTAAAATTACTTCCTGCTTTCTGTGGGTGAAGACATCTTTAGGGGATCGTGAAAAGAAAATTTTTGAGTTAATTGTCATGTCCTGTATCATTTGTCCAGTCGCTACATAAAGAGAAAATGCAGGGCTTATTTCAAGTCCTTGTTCCAGTAATCTGTCAGGCTGAATCATCTCAGCTAGCCATTTCAAATTGTCCTGAGTAGTTTGTAGTTCAAAGTCAATCTTTCCCTGGTGTTAATCAGCTTAATGGTTTTACCATAGTCCATGTGAAATCGTCATTGTGGAGTCCCATCATCCTTTTGAAAATTTCAAAATCACTGATAGGCATGGTCATAGTTCCCTGTAGATTGCTACACTTCTCCATGATTAATTTTGTTTGTTTGTAAGAGACTTGCTTCTCTTGGTTTTTCTACTCCCCAATAAATCACCCCTTCTCTAGTTCCCCCAAGTCTGAGATGGTGAATGTTGGAGTATCAAGGAACTCAGCCATCTTTCATTCTCCCTCTGAGCTGGATAGTTTTAACTGTCAACTTGATACAGCCTGGAATCACTTGGGAGGATGTCTTAGTGAGGAGTTATCTTTGTTCGAATGGCCTGTGAACATGTCTGTGGGAGGTTGTCTTGATTGTTAATTGACATAGGAAGACTGAATCCATTGTGGGTGGTACCATTCTCTAAATAGGGGATCCAGAACAATATAAGAGCAGGAGTTAGCAGAGAGCAAGCAAGGATCCACATGTATATTCTCTCTATTATAGATTGTGGATGTGATGTTTCTAGTTCCTGCCTTGAACTCCCTGGAATAATGGGTTGAAACTCGGAATTGTGAGCCAAATAATATTTGTCACAGGAACAGAAATGAGACTAGAACACCCTCTCTACCTTGTCTTCCCTAAAGCTATGGGTTCAAAGGTCATTCATAAACTGACAACTGTAACTATATGCATCAATTCCACACACCTTCCAAGCTGCAGCTCCATATAGTCAGCTGTCTCCCGGACATCTCTTGGCATCCTAAACTCAGGCTCAAGAAATTGTCCTTTGCTGAAATAAACTTGTGGTAAATGGTATTGACCAAGATAAATTTCATCAGAAAAATAAAGATATTCAAGATGGTGACTCACAGCTATACTAAAAAAAATCAGGTCATATATGAAGTGAAGACACAGAAAACCAAGAGAGCTTTGTGGGCCATTTTTTTAAATGAAATTTCCTGTAGAAGTCTTGGGATAAATATTGATTTGAACGTGTCAAGTGGTTTGCAAGTAGCTTCAATTTCTGGATTTAGGGGAGGCCATGAGCACAAGCATATCATGTATTTGAGTACAGATGGAGGTGCTCAGTCTTCAGAATTTGCTTCTTTGGCTTCCAGCTGAAGCATATAGTAGGAATCCTTAAAATCACAGCATAGACAGCTCAAATCATTATGTGATTTGCATGGATTTTTTTCTTTCACATTATCACCAGGAGTATATTATATTTGGGATCTCCTTGTTGTATGCACATTTCTACAAAAAGAAAATAAACATTTAATGAGTTTATCATCCAAAGGATTTTCCAAAGCTCTGGGTATACACTGGTGCATTGTACTGATTTTTTTTTTTAGTAGTATCTTTATGAACTAAACCAGTCACTTGGAATTCCACTTATTCTAAAAGCAAAAACCTCCAACCATGATGGATTATAGACAGAACTCTATATACTATTAACCTGTATAATTAACAACAAAACTTACATATTTCATTCTTCTGTGCATTTTTGTCATTACTTTTCCAGACTTACATAAAAAATGCTAATGATAATAGGAAAATTATACTTTAATTCCTGTTTGTTTGTTAGTGAAATTGGCTTTCCATGATGTGAATGAGTTATAGTTTCACCTTGGAAAACTTTAATACCTATGTACACTTTTATCATATTTTATCTACGTTTCTCTTGTTTGCACACTGTCAATAAGTAAGTATGTATTCTTAATTAATTGTTAAATTGGTAAATGAAAGTTGTGTACCTTTATCTGGGTGCGAAGGTGTCTGTGTGGTATGTTGACTTGGAAGCCTTTGGGTAAAGGAGTGGTGTGTCTGAGTCACGAGGCAGATCTACTTTTAGTTTTTTTCAGGAACTCTGTACTGATTCTCATTGTGCTTGTATAAGTTTACAACTAGCTATGAGGACTCTGAAGACATTTAGGGGGTTTTGTTTTGTTTTATACACTGATATTCTGTTAGAAAAGCTGGCAAAGATTTTCTCCCTTCTGTGTGCTGCCTTTTCATTGGAACGATGGTTTCCTTTGTTGTACAGAAACAAAAATATTTCTATGAGATCCCCTTGTGAATTGTCTTACTGAGAAAGCCCTTATCCATCTCTACATACTGAAGCGACCTCCTTACTTTTCCCTCCCAGCTATAGTAAATAGTCATTGGATTTTTATTATATTATATTATATTATATTATATTATATTATATTATATTATATTATATTATATTATATTAATTATTAGGCTTGGCATCAAGTACTTTTATGCATTGAGCCATCTTGCCAGTTGTAAACTTATAAGTAAGGCTTCAATTCTTCATACAGCACTTTACCCATCTCAGTATCTTGAATGGGTCATGCTGCTCTTCTTTGTCATAGTCTTTCTTCTCTTTCCTTTCCCTCCCTCCCTCCCTCCTTTCCTTCCTTCCTTCCTTCCTTCCTTCCTTCCTTCCTTCCTTCCTTCCTTCCTTCCTTCCGTGCTTCCCTTTTAATGAAACGAATCCAAAAGATGTACAATCAGGCTCACATTGTGCAGTTCACAAGCATGAACAAAACAGACAGAATGACAGAGTTCCAACAGAAGAAGTTAACTCAAGACCAGGCTGGATTTGCTGCCAGGAAGGTTTTCCTGGATGGTGCTGGGGTCAGGACCACAGGGCTAGACACAAGAGCAGAAGAGGAGTGGGCACAGGCTTCTCTCCCATCTCCCCAAAGTTGACTTGGAAGTTTGTGTCCATATTGTCATGCATCTCACTTTCTCCCTTGAGTCTAAGAAGTCTCAGAGCTTGCTTCACAAGAGTTACTTCTCAGTATTCCAGGCAACTCCAAATCTTCCCTGTCTCCACTAGACTTGGCACCTGCTAACTTGGCCCCAAGATGGGGAATTTTCTTGCGTTGTCCCAGAGACGTTAGAGGCCATTTTCATTCTTCTGTGCATTTTTGTCATTACTTTTCCAGACTTTCCAGAACAGCACAGGCTGTTCTGTTGATTTATCAAAGCCTAATGAAATATTGGACCCACTACCTGGGGGCCTCAAAGCCTGGGGGCTGTTCCTGCAGTTGGGTCCACACCCTTGAAGGTGGTAGTCGTGGTCATGGTGCCAAGGAGCGAGGCAGGCTGGCGCAGGGAGGATGCTGGGATCAAGCGATGCAGAGAGCTAGGCAATCATGACGCACTGTACTTCATGAGCCTCTGAATACCCCTCATGAGGGGTAGTTAGTCCGTGTCTGCTCTCTGCTATGGCTTGTGCACCTGTGCAGATGGATGTCTCTTCTGACTTAGGAGTTTCCTAGTGAACAATGCTTCCACGAGGTGGGGGGGGGGGGGGGGTTGGGGGAGGGCTCAAACCCATTATCATTCAGTAAAGGAAAAATAAACCAATGTAATAGCAACAACGCCAAACCAAACCAGATGTAGAAATACACTGTAAATTAATTAAAGCCAGTTACTATGCCTTAAATGACCATAGACAACAAAATGGCAAAAATTGAGCCCCACATGTCTGCCACCATGATTTTCCTGTCTTGATGAGCTGTACCCTCAAATTGAGCCAAAATAAAGCCTTCTTTAAGTTGCTTTGCCTGGGTATTTTTGTCACAGCAAAGAGGAAAGTAACATTACAGGAGCCTTGGCTTTGAAAATTACCATCTTCTTAAAACTGTCCACACAGAGGTGGCTTGTGGGCCTGCCATCTATGGGAAAGACCTCATGACAATGAAGCGACAAGATGTCATGACCAAGGAGTAGCAGCTCTGGTCCTTCAATGAGTGGGTGCTGCCTTCCAGTCTGTGTGTCAGCTAATGGGGATGGGTAAATAACATGTGTGGTTGCTGTGAAACTTTACAGAAAAGCATTTGTCCCAGCTTGTTAAATGGCACAAGACAGCTGTTCCTACAGCTTCATGCTCAGCATTTCTACTCCAGCATGTTCTTGAAGATTTTTAAAAACAGAGAAGGTTCGTAGGCATGGCCTATCTTTTAATGCACAGGGAGAGATGAAACCAACGGAATTGAATAGTTAAGCCCCACCAATCCTTTTAACATCACCTGCATTTTGTGACATTCTTTGCATGACTATCAGGAAAGCAAGCTCCCTGATTATATATTCAGAGGGGACCTCAAGATGTGCCTTCATGCCTTATTCTGATCTTCTCTATTGTGTGTACGTAAGACAAAGTAGTCTCCTAAATGGTATGAACTGTCCTACCCCAAACCATGCAATCCACTTTTTTATTATTATGAACTCATAAACACATGTTCTGCAAGCCTCAACATTCTAGTTTGCTTTCTGTTGCAGTGGTAAAACACTGACCAAAACAGCTGGGGGAGGCCAAGGGTTTCTTTTATACTCTTATCACATCACTGAAGGAAATAGGGCAGGAACTCAAGCAGGAGTTGTGGTAGGATCCACAGAGGAATGCTGCTGACTGGCTCATGCTCAACCAGCATTCTTACATAACCCAGGACCACCTGTCCAGAGATGGCATCACCCATAATAGGCTGGGCCCTCCTACATCAGTTAGTGATAATAGAAAAATGACCCACAGACATGCCACAAGCCAAGGTGATGGAGGAAAATTTCCAATTATAGTTCCCTCTTCCCAGGCAACTCTAGTTTGTGTCAAGTTGACAAGAAAAACCTATCAGAATATTCAGCATCTGGGAACATCTGTTCTTTTTCACTTCCATTTCCAAAGTGATTCCTAACAGAGCTCCTTAACTTTCCTCCCAAGATTTCTGTTTCTTTGGATGATGAGAAAACTTGAACTTAAGTAAACGGGATGGGTTTGTTCTCTTAAGCTGCATGTGTTTTACTGCCTCTCTCCAGCCTGACAGGGAGCAGACAAGCTGAAAAGAGTATTTTGCCGTTGCCGTAGCAACCCCTGACTCACTCATTGCTAGCTGAGTTCAGAAGTCCTTAAACAGCTAAAGGCAAGGTAACCTCCTTTGGAAGTTCCCCTTTGGCCTATGCACACTGTGGAAGAGCCATTGGAAATGAGTTTTTGGTGAAGATGAGGCAGCAGGTGAGTACTTGACCAAGCATGACAAGGAAGGCAGCTCACCACCAGGATGGCTTACATGGGACTAGGATGCATGAGCGAGATGACTTGGGTTCAGGGACAAATACTGGTTGTGATTATCTAAACCAGGAAGCAGCATGGTCCCCATCCCACTGGCTAAGAGGTTCTTGGTAAAATAATGATGAATGTAAGTTCATTCTGTTCTCTAGAAATCATGAAATGATCCACAGAGGCTCCTGTTTGTTCGTCCCTTGTTCCCACGGGCACATTAGATCCTAGTTAACCTTCACTTTCTGATTGTCTACAGCAGGGAAGACATGTATTCGTATATACCGTGAGTCAACAGCTGTTTATCTCCTTGTTCTCATATGCTGTGTGATTCCTCAGCTCGGATTATGGCAAAAGACAGAAAATAAGGTGCACTCTTGGGTTTCAAGAAGACTGATGTTAAGTGATTGGCATGAGGATGATAAGGAGGATGGGGAAGTAACCTCCAGGCCTATATGCTTGTCAATCCACAGGGCGACGGAGGACCTTTGAGAAAGAAGTTGCTCTAGAAGATTTGGAGTTACAGGAGGTACCATGTGCCTGGCTCCCAGCCTGGCTCATGGACTAGGAGCAGCTCAGTTCTGCCAAAAGAACTGAAGACAAAAAGAAGAATAAGAAGACATTGATAGATGGGGAGGCAGATTCACAGTTTCTCTGAAACCTTGGTGACAGTGAACAGCCATAACAGGTATGGAGAAGGGAACATTCTCTACACTTACAAGTAGGGCTCACACAGTACAGTTGGGCATCTGCAGGTCTGAAGTGGGGACAGCTGGGCTCAGTGGTTGGGATCAAGGCCCCCACAGGGACAGGCAGCAGTGGATATTGTGTGGGACAAGCAAGGAGGATTGCAGACCATACAGGTGAGGCCCACCAAGAGGATTCCAGAAATAACTGGGAGAGACTTGGGGTGGCAGGGCGAGGTCTTGGTTGTGTAACTCAGTGCAGTGAGCCGGTAAATTTCACCTCATTACTCAGTGTTGGCTTCTTTGTACCCACATGTTGGAGATGATGCCCCTGAGCTGGCTGTTGAAATCTCTCCAACGTGTTTGAAGAAAATACTGGTGAGGCAGATCTTTTCAGGACATGGCTAGTCACCCAAGGAATAGGTTGGGTGGAGAGAGGAGAGGTTCAGAATCTGGGTTAGTCCTGAACAAGCTAGGTGGATAATAAGAGCGTCATTTTCCATTTCTTTTCTCTTTGTCCTCATTAGAAGGTTTCAGTTACTCACATGACTTAAGAGGGTTTTAAGCCCCTGGGTGGAAGAGAATGTCATCAAAGGAAAACATTCTAATAAGGGTTAGGTAATATCAGTTAAGTGGGATATTGCTCTTCCATGAAGTGCCGCATTTACTCGCAGGAGAAATTTCCAAGTGATCACATATCCTCTACTGCTTATGTCTGCTCTCTTTCACTGACCAAGTGAGGTAAAGGTTGAGTGGGGAATTGTAGAGTGAGCCAGGCAGGTTGTAAAGGGGAGACTCCGTTAAGACTTGCCAGTGTGGATTATCAACAGCTGTGTAGAATGTGCCCCGCTATCGAGAGATCTCCAAGTGAGGAAAGATCCTCACCTGTCTCAGTAAGCGCTTCAACCTCCACATTTTATTTCTCTTTTATCAGCTGATGTTCTAACCAAATCAAATTTATTATGTTAATACAGTGATCTGAAACCTGTGAGAACACTGGCACCTGGCCTTCTACTTGCCGCTGTTGCCACATCCTTGAGAATCTGTGGCACTGCCTTGTGCTGTAATGTCACTTGCTTTTGGAAAACGTGTCACCAGATTAAAGCTAATATGCAGGAAAGAACATTCTATGGTCATACAGGCCCCTGTCTTTAGGGATATTCCATTTCTGAGCTTCTGGAATAAAAAATCAGGGGTTAGACCATTCCTTTTCTTTGATATATGATTTTAAAGAAAATAGTGGTGTCTGTCAATGAGACCTCAGAAGAGATACATTATATTCATTTCATTATAATGTGCATTTGTTCAAATGAAACTATTTTACATATTGCATATTCCAAAGCACTAGGGAAAGGGAGCTGACCAAAAGCTTTGTGCTTTAAGAACTTGTACAAGCCTGAAGATCCTTGTTGGATGCCTGGAGTACACTGTGGAAGGCAAGAACAGACTCCTGAGAAAACTCCTCTAACTTCACACATGTGTGTCATGACATGCTCTCTCACAGGTCATACACACACAAAATAATTAATACTATTAAATTAAAAGAATAATGAACAACAGCTTAAAGTTTCACTCTAAGAGCAAGCTGAGGAATGAGTATGCTATAGTTCCTCAGATGTTGGCAGAGACACGGACTCTTAGGTCAGAGACAGGAAACTCTGGCCCTCACATCCTAGCACTGTGAGGGTACTGACATCTTATGGCTGGTTCCAGGATTGTGATTCAAAGAGTGTCAGCATGAACAGCAGACTTTACTACAGAAAATGAACCATGAGTTGTGGGAGATAGAATCTTTCATGAGGAATAACAAGCATACTCTTCTTTGATCCAGAGGGAAACTCCATATCTATCTTTAAAAACTATTTGTTATAAAAGTACTTGTAAATAATATTTCAAATTAAAGAAATCTACTCATCAAACATACAGAACATGAGACCTCTATAGAGACTCTTCCAAAACAAAAATGTTTGCTTGATGAAAGATAGTTCATCTTTCTTGTCAAGTTGCTAGGATTTAGAATCACCTAGGAGACACAGCTTTGGGAAACCCTGTAAGGGTATCAGAGACATTCAACTGAGAATGGAAGAACCAGTCTGCATGTGGGTATCACCATCCCATAAACTGGGATCCCAGACTAAAATAAAAGAGGAAAGTGAGAGAAGCAACGAATGTATCTCTCTGCTTGCCAACTATAAATACAATGTGAGCAGTGGCCTCCTCATACTCCCACGGCTGTGTTTTCCCTTCCAAGATGGACTGTACACTCAAATCACAAGCAAAAATAAATCCTTCCATCCTCGGGTTGTTTTGTTACAGCAATGAGAAAGTAACAGATGTGATACTGTCAAATTACATAGACTAAATGCAATAAATGACCACAAGTAACACTGTGACATGAATTTTACTTTAAAACATATCATGTTAATTCACATGATGCTATGATTCTGTTACTAGTTAGTATTTCATAAATGCTAATATATAAAGATAATGGTAACAAAATGAAGAGATGCCACTCTTCCCATTTATTTATTTGGAGTTTTTGAAAGAGAATCTTATCATAGGTCCCAGGCTGTACTTGAACTCATGATCCTCCTGTATCTACCTCTTCAGTGCCTCTTTTCCAAAGCACAAATGGCAAATGTAGCACTGGACATCTGGACTCTCCTAAAAGTATTGGTACAATGAAGATATTTATAGCATTAGATAGTAACCAGTATGTGTATGGGTGCACAGGAGTGGTGTGTGTGTGTGTGTGTGTGTGTGTGTGTGTGTGTGTGTGTGTGTGTGTTACAGTTAGAAATACTTAATTGCTGAAATGTAGGCACTTATTTTCTCTTTCACCTTTCTTACTCATTATTTTGAAATTCCACTCCAGCAAACTGGATAATTCTTCAAACTCTTTGTTCTAGTTTGATTTCTGGTGCTGTGACAAACACTCTGACCAAAAACAATTTAGAAGGTGATGAGGTTTATTTGGTTTACAACTGCAGGTCACAGTGCATCACTGAGGGAAGTAAAGACGGGAAATGTGCTATACTACTAGGCCAATTTTACTTTTCTTCTTGTGACATTTTTCTTAGGATAATTTGTCCTTTTGCTTCAGATGTCATATTTGTCCAGTGGCCTTCAGATTCCTTAATTAGATGCTTTCATTCTCACAGAAAGACAAAAACAGTACCCTTTCCCAACACTAATTTTTGAGATTTCCTTTTCTGTAAGATTATATCTTTGTTAAGATAAAATGGTTTGTGGAAGATTATATCTTTGTTAAGATAAAGCATTATCTTCTACTAATAAAAATTATTATTAATATTTTTATAACTGATCAAATGAAAAGCATTTGTTAGTCTTATAAGTTAGTTTAGATTAAATGACCAAGTTCTTTGATGAACTATCGCTCCTCCTCATCAGGAAGGCTCTCCTGTTTGAATCTAACCTTTATCAATCTTGCTGGTATCCATACCTTTTCTTCTCCTGTAGAAACAAAAGCAAAACCTCTTCTCTAATGTAACACATATCCTGGTTTCCATTCTGAGGTTTACATGTCTTTAAAATGCATAGGTTGATTTTTTTTCTATCTTTTTTTTTTTATTAATTTATTTTGCAATACAATTCAGTTCTACATATCAGCCACGGATTCCCTTCCCCCCTCCCGTCCCCCTCACCTTCCCCCCAACCCCCCCCCATTCCCATCTCCTCCAGGGCAAAGCCTTCCCCACAGACTGAGGTCAACCTGGTAGACTCAGTCCAGGTAGGTCCAGTACCCTCCTCCCAGGCCGAGCCAAGCGATCCTGCATAGGACCCAGGTTTCAAACAGCCAACTCATGCAATGAGCACAGGACCCAGTCCCACTGCCTGGATGCCTCCCAAACAGATCAAGCCAATCAACTGTCTCATCCATTCAGAGGGCCTGATCCAGTGGGGACCCCTCAGCCATTGGTTCATAGTTCATGTGTTTCCATTCATTTGGCTATTTGTCCCTGTGCTTTATCCAACCTTGGTCTCAACAATTCTCGCTCATATAAACCCTCCTCATTCTCGCTAATTGGACTCCCAGAGATCCACCCGGGGCCTAGTCATGGATCTCTGCATCCAGATCCCTCAGTAGTTGGATGAGGTTTCTAGCACAACAATTAGGGTGTTTGGCCATCCCATCACCAGAGTAGGTCAGTTCGGGCTGTCTCTCGACCATTGCCAGCAGTCTGTTGTATGGGTATCTTTGTGGATTTCTGTGGACCTCTCTAGCACTTTGCTTCTTCCTATTCTCATGTGGTCTTCATTTACCATGGTCTCCTATTCCTTGTTCTCCCTCTCTGTTGTTGATCCAGCTGGGATCTCCCGCTCCCCCAAGCTCTCTTTCCCTCAACCCTCGCCTTTCATTACCCCCACTCATGTCCAGGCTGTTCATGTAGATCTCATTCCATTTCTCTGTCATTGGGTGACCCCTGTGTCTTTCTTGGGGTCCTGTTTTCCAGGTAGCCTCCCTGGTGATGTGAGTAGCAGACAAGTCATCCTTGTTTCATGTCTAGTATCCTGCTATGAGTGAGTACATACCATGTTTGTCTTTCTGAGTCTGGGTTACCTCACTCAGGATGATTTTTTCTAGATCCATCCATTTGTCTGCAAACCTCATGATGCCATTGTTTTTCTCTGCTGAGTAGTATTCCATTGTGTATATGTACCACATTTTGTTTATCCATTCTTCAGTTGAAGGGCATCTGGGTTGTTTCCATGTTCTGGCTATTACAAACAATGCTGATATGAACATAACTGAACAAGTGCTCTTATGGTGTGGTTGAGCATTTCTTGGGTATATGCCCAAGAGTGGTATAGCTGGATCTTGGGGGAGATTGATTCCCAATTTTCTAAGAAAGCGCCATATTGATTTCCAAAGTGGTTGTACAAGCTTGCATTCCCACCAGCAGTGGAGGAGAGTTCCCCTAGCTCCACATCCTCTCCAGCATAAGGTGTCTTCAGTGTTTTTGATCTTAGCCATTCTGACAGGCGTAAGGTGGTATCTCAGAGTTGTTTTGATTTGCATTTCCCTGATGATTAGGGATGTTGAGCAGTTCCTTAAATGTCTTTCGGCCATTTGAGTTTCCTCTGTTGAGAATTCTCTGTTTAGTTCTATAGCCCATTTCTTAATTGGACTGTTGGGCATTTTGATGTCTAATTTCTTGAATTCCTTATATATTCTGGATATCAGTCCTCTGTCAGATGTGGGGTTGGTGAAGAACTTTTCCCATTCTGTAGGCTGTCACTTTGCCTTGTTGACCGTATCCTTTGCTCTACAAAAGCTTCTCAGTTTCAAGAGGTCCCATTGATTGATTGTTTGTCTCAGAGTCTGTGCTACTGGTGTTCTATTTAGGAAGTAGTCTCCTATGCCAATGCGTTCAAGACTACTTCCTACTTTCTCTTCTAGCAGGTTCAGAGTAGCTGGATTTATGTTGAGGTCCTTGATCCACTTGGACTTAAGTTTTGTGCACGGTGATAGATATGGATCTATTTGCAGCCTTCTACATGTTGATATCCAGTTTTGCCAGCACCATTTGTTGAAGATGCTTTCTTTTTTCCATTGTGCACTTTTGGCTTCTTTGTCAAAAATTATATGTTCATAGGTGTGCGGATTAATGTCAGGGTCTTCAATTCGATTCCATTGGTCCACATGTCGGTTTTTATGCCAGTACCAAGCTGTTTTTATTACTGTAGCTCTATAGTAGAGCTTGAAGTCAGGGATCGTGATGCCTCCAGAAGTTGTGTTATTGTACAGGATTCCTTTGGCTATCCTGGGTTTTTTGTTTTTCCATATGAAGTTGAGTATTATTCTTTCCAGGTCTGTGAAGAATTGTGTTGGTATTTTGATGGGGATTGCATTGAATCTGTAGATTGCTTTTGGTAAGATTGCCATTTTTACTATGTTAGTCCTGCCTATCCATGAGCATGGGAGATCTGTCCATTTTCTGACATCTTCTTCAATTTCTTTTTTCAGGGACTTAAAGTTCTTGTCATATAGGTCCTTCACTTGCTTGGTTAGTGTTACCCCAAGGTATTTTATGTCATTTGTGGCTATAGTAAAGGGTGATGTATCTCTGATTTCCTTCTCCGCTTCTTTGTCCATTGTATATAGGAGGGCTACTGATTTTTTTGAGTTGATCTTGTATCCTGCTATGTTGCTGAAGGTGTTTATAAGCTGTATCAGTTCCTTGGTGGAATCTTTGGGGTCGCTCAAGTGTACTATCATGTCATCTGCAAATAGGGAAAGCTTGACTTCTTCCTTTCCAATTTGTATCCCCTTAATCTCCTTATGTTGTCTTATTGCTCTGGCTAGAACTTCAAGTACTATATTGAATAAGTATGGGGAGAGTGGACAGCCTTGCCTCGTTCCTGATTTTAGTGGAATTGCTTTGAGTTTCTCTCCATTTAATTTGATGTTGGCTGTTGGCTTGCTGTAAATTGCCTTTATTATGTTTAGGTATGTTCCCTGTATTCCTGATCGCTCCAATACCTTTATCATGAAGGGGTGTTGGATTTTGTCAAATGCCTTTTCTGCATCCAGTGAGATGATCATATGGTTTTTCTCTTTGAGTTTGTTTATATGGTGTATTACATTGACGGACTTTCGTATGTTGAACCACCCTTGCATCCCTGGAATGAATCCTACTTGATCATGGTGAATAATTGTTTTGATGTGTTCTTGGAGTCTGTTTGCCAGTATTTTATTGAGTATTTTTGCATCAATGTTCATGAGGGAGATCGGTCTGTAGTTCTCTTTCTTTGTTGTATCCTTGTTTGGTTTAGGAATTAGGGTAATTGTAGCCTCGTAGAAGGAGTTTGGTAATGTTCCTTCTGTTTCTATTGTGTGGAACAATTTAGAGAGTATTGGTATTAACTCTTCTTTGAAGATCTGGTAGAATTCTGCGCTGAAACCATCTGGTCCTGGGCTTTTTTTGGTTGGGAGACTTTTAATGACTGTTTCTATTTCATTAGGGGTTATTGGACTATTTAAATAGTTTATCTGGTCTTGATTTAACTTAGGTATGTGGTACCTATCCAGAAAGTTATCCATTTCTTTTAGGTTTTCCAGTTTTGTCGAATAGAGGTTTTTGAAGTATGACCTGATGATTCTCTGGATTTCCTCAATGTCTGTTGTTATGTCCCCCTTTTCATTTCTGATTTTGTTGATTTGGATGCTCTCTCTGTCTTTTGGTTAGTTTGGATAAGGGCTTGTCTATCTTGTTGATTTTCTCAAAGAACCAACTCTTTGTTTCATTAATTTTTTGTATTGTTCTCTTTGTTTCTATTTTATTGATTTCAGCTCTCACTTTGATAATTTCCTGGTGTCTATTTTTCCTGGGAGACTGTGCTTCTTCTTGTTCTAGAGCTTTCAGGTATGCTGTTAAGTCTCTAGTGTGAGATTTCTCCAACTTATTTATGTGGGCATTTAGTGCTATGAATTTCCCTCTTAGTACTGCTTTCATAGTGTCCCATAAATTTGGATATGTGGTGTCTTCATTTTCATTGATCTCTAGGAAGTCTTTAATTTCTTTCTTTATTTCTTCCTTAACCCATTGGTGATTCAGTTGGGTATTATTCAGTTTCCATGAGATTGCAGGTTTTCTGTAGTTTTTGTTGTTGTTGAAATCCAACTTTAGACCATGGTGGTCTGATAGAACACAGGAGGTTATTCCAATTGTTTTGTATCTGTTTAGATTTGTTTTGTGGCCAAGTATGTGGTCAATTTTAGAGAAGGTTCCATGGGGTGCTGAGAAGAAGGTATATTCTTTTTTGTTAGGATGGAATGTTCTGCAGATATCGATTAAGTCCATTTGAGTCATGACATCAGTTAAGTTCTTTATTTCTCTGTTAAGTTTCAATTTGGGAGATCTGTCCAGTGGTGAAAGTGGGGTGTTGAGGTCTCCCACTATTAATGTGTGGGGTTTTATATGTGATTTAAGCTTTAGTAATGTTTCTTTTACATATGTGGGTGCCCTTGTGTTTGGGGCATAAATATTCAGAATTGAGACTTCATCTTGGTGGATCTTTCCTGTGATGAGTATGTAATGCCCTTCTTGATCTCTTTTGATTGATTTTAGTTTGAAGTCTATTTTGCTGGATATCAGGATGGCTACACCCGCTTGTTTCTTAAGACCGTTTGATTGGAAAGTCTTTTCCCAGCCTTTTATTTTTAGGTAGTGTCTATCTTTGAATTTGAGATGTGTTTCTTGTATGCAGCAGAAAGATGGGTCCTGCTTTCGTATCCATTCTGTAAGCCTATGTCTTTTTATAGGTGAATTAAGTCCATTGATATTGAGGGAAATTAATGACCAGTGATTGTTCATTCCTGTTATTTTTTGGTGGTGATGTGTGGGTACTTCTATACGTTGGGGTTTACTGCTGTGGCTTTATCTGTTGCCTGTGTTTTCGAGGGTGTATCTGACTTCCTTAGATTGGAATTTTCCTTCTAGTGCTTTCTGTAGGGCTGGGTTTGTGGATAAGTATTGTTTAAATCTGGCTTTGTCATGGAATGTCTTGTTCACTCCATCTATGGTGATTGAAAGTTTTGCTGGGTATATTAGTCTAGGTTGACATCCATGGTCTCTTAGTGTCTGCATTACATCTGTCCAGGTTCTTCTGGCTTTCAAAGTCTCCATTGAGAAATCGGGTGTTATTCTGATGGGTTTGCCTTTATATGTCACTTGGCCTTTTTCCTTTGCTGCTCTTAATATTCTTTCTTTATTCTGTACGTTTAGTTGTTTAACTATTATGTGGCGAGGGGACTTTTTTTGGGGGTCTAGTCTGTTTGGTGTTCTATAAGCTTCTTGTATCTTCATAGGCATTTCCTTCTTTAAGTTGGGAAAGTTTTCTTCTATGATCTTGTTGAATATATTTTCTGTGCCCTTGAGTTGGTTTTCTTCTCCTTCTTCGACCCCTATTATTCTTAGGTTTGGTCTTTTCATGGTGTCCCAAATTTCTTGGACATTTTGGTTCATGACTTTGTTGGCTTTAGTGTTTTCTTTGACTGATGAATGTATTTCTTCTACTGTATCTTCAACGCTAGAGATCCTCTCTTCCATCTCTTGCATTCTGTTGATTATACTTGCATCTGAAGTTCCCAATCGTTTTCTCAGATTTTCTATTTCCAGCATTCCCTCCGTTTGTGTCTTCTTCATTTTTTCTATTTCCCTTTTCAGGTCTTGGACTGTTTCCTTCATTTGTTTCATTGATTTTTCTTGATTTTCTCTCAGTATTTTATTGTTTTCTTCCAGGACTTTATTGATTTCTTCTAATTTGTTTGCCCTTTCCTCTAGTTGTTTACAGCGTTCTTCACATTTTTTTGTCTTTTCCTCTACGCAAGCCTCTAGCTTCTTCATGATGTCATTCATAAGGCTGTTTTCTTCTGCTTCTTCCAATTTCTGATGTTCAGGTCTAGGTGTTGGAGGAGGGCTAGGGCCTGGTGATGCTGTATTGCTATTCATTTTGTTGTATATGTTTCTGCCTTGACGTCTGCCCATCTCCTTGTGGTTCGTTCTTGGCCTTATCCGCACACTTGGTTCAGACAGACCAGTGTTCCAAAAGGGAAGTCAGTGTTCCAAAAGGGAAGTCCGGAGCAAGATGGGAGCTGGGGGCCGGCCTCTAAGTCTCAGGAAGAGGCTTGGGGCTCAGGCGGATGGGCGTGGGGGCAGGGCGTGGAGACTGCAGGGTCTGCCAGGGGTCTTGGAGAAGGGGATCCTTCCCGGTGGGGCTAGCAGGGAACCTGCCCGGTGGCCAGAACCTGGGGCCGAGTTGGGCAGGTCTTCCCTGGAGTGGCTGGTGCCCAGGGATGGGGTCTGGGGCAAGGAAGGATACTCACGAGTGTTCCAAAAGGGACGTCCTGAGCAAGATGGGAGCTGGGGGCCGGCCTCTAAGTCTCAGGAAGAGGCTTGGGGCTCAGGCGGATGGGCGTGGGGGCAGGGCGTGGAGACTGCAGGGTCTGCCAGGGGTCTTGGAGAAGGGGATCCTTCCCGGTGGGGCTAGCAGGGAACCTGCCCGGTGGCCAGAACCTGGGGCCGAGTTGGGCAGGTCTTCCCTGGAGTGGCTGGTGCCCAGGGATGGGGTCTGGGGCAAGGAAGGATACTCACGAGTGTTCCAAAAGGGACGTCCTGAGCAAGATGGGAGCTGGGGGCCGGCCTCTAAGTCTCAGGAAGAGGCTTGGAGCTCAGGCGGATGGGCGTGGGGGCAGGGCGTGGAGACTGCAGGGTCTGCCAGGGGTCTTGGAGAAGGGGATCCTTCCCGGTGCGGCTAGCAGGGAACCTGCCCGGTGGCCAGAACCTGGGGCCAAGTTGGGCAGGTCTTCCCTGGAGTGGCTGGTGCCCAGGGATGGGGTCTGGGGCAAAGAAGGGTACTCGCATAGGTTGATTTAATTCAGCAGTTTTTTTCTATTACCCAATGTCTCTCTGTAGATATTGTTCCTTTTTCATTAGCAATTAAAAAATTTAAAGTGAATAAAGCACTGTATAATCTAGCTCTGGAGATCTTCATTACCCCTTCCTGTTTATTAAACATATCTTTTTCATTTTTTTTTTTTTTTTTTCGAGACAGGGTTTCTCTGTAGTTTTGCGCCTTTCCTGGAACTCACTTTGTAGACCAGGCTGGCCTCGAACTCACAGAGATCCGCCTGCCTCTGCCTCCCAAGTGCTGGGATTAAAGGCGTGTGCCACTAAACATATCTTTTAAAGTGCAATTAGATCTTTCTATAACTTCTTGTCCTATAGTATTGTGTGATACACCTGTAATATGCTTTATGTAATATGCAAAAAACTGTTTTATTTTACTAGAGACATATGCTGGATCATTCAGTCTTAATTTGTCTAGGTATCCCCATAATGGCCATTACTTCTAATAAATGTGTAATTATGGAATCAGCCTTTTCAGAACTTAAAACAGTAGCCCATTGAAACCCTGAATATATATCTATAGTATGGTATACATACTTTAATTTTCTAAACTCTGCAAAATGAAACGTCCATTTGCCAAATTTCATTTCTTTGAGTACCTTTCAGGTCAATTCCTACAGGTAATGGAGCTTGATTATACAATGAAAAAGTTGAACATTTCCTTATAAATTCCTTGGCTTGTTGCCAAGTGATTAAAAAAAAACCTTTCTTCAAACCTTTGCTGTTAATATGGTGTTTCTTATGAAATTTTGAGGATTCTAGCAGATTTCCTACCAATAGCTGATCAACATTGCCTTGTGCTAGAGGTCTTGGTAGACCCATATGGGATCTGATATGTCTTATATACAATGGATGATTTCTATTTCTGATTACTTATTGTAATTGAATAAATAACAAAGTTAATTCTGAATTATCTGGAATAAGTTCTTTTTTTTTTTTTTTTTTTGGTTTTTCGAAACAGGCTTTTTCTGTGTAGCTTTCTGCCTTTCCTGGAACTCCCTCTGCAGTCTAGGCTGGCCTCGAACTCACAGAGATACACCTGTCTCTGCCTCCCGAGTGCTGGGATTAAAGGCATGCGCCACCACTGCCCTGCTGGAATAAGTTCAGCAATTTCAATATGTAAAACAACTCTTCCTGTAGCAGAAATCTTAGATGGTTTTATTAATAAAATCAAACCTGAGGCCAGTTATTGGGGTGAAATGCTGGAAGATCAGAGAGACAGAACAAGCCACAGCTACCTCACCTCACTGGATCCTCAGCTTGTCTTGTTTCCTCCGACTGGAGGCCTCTGAATCCTCATCCAGAATGGGTCTCAGCTGAACTGCTGCTAGAAGCCTGAAAGCTTAACCAGCCAAAATGCTTAACCAGGCCAAATGCTTCTAGTTTCTGGTCCTCACACCTTATATATCTTTCTGCCTCATTCCCTGGGATTAAAGGCTTGCTTTCTGGGATTAAAGGCATGAGTCACCATGCTTGGCTGTATCCTTGAACACATGGATTTCTGCCTCTGGAATGCTAGGATTAAAGGTGTGTGCTACCACTGCCTATCCTCTATGTTTAATATTGTGGCTGTTCTGTCTCCGACCCTAGATAAGTTTATTAGGGTGCACAATATTTTGGGGAACACAATACCACCTCATCTTCCTGTATATTGAGAGTCTAACTATATAAAGAGGTTCTGAAAAATATAATAATACCATGAGAATAGCATATAATTCTGATTTCTGAATTGAATCATAAGGGCTTTGAGACATTTTACTTATTTTTCCTGACTTATAACCTGCATAGAATGTAGGGACTCCAGAAATTGTGGTATCTTTTATTATATGAGGGAGAATCCAATTAGTTTTTTTTTAAATATATAAACTGAAGTCTCTTGCTTTGGGGACATTTGTTACTAATCTCTCCCAAAAAATTACTGCAAGCTCTTTACTAGTTTTCGTTTTCTGCTCATAATGAGGCAATTTCAGAATTAGTAAAAGATACCATAATTTTTTCTTGGTCTATTCTTGTTAACTGATGAACTCACAATTTTCCTTTCAGAACCAATTCAGAAACCTTTTCTACATAGGTCTTTAATTTCTAACACTATTTGTGTGGTAAAAATATCCATTCTAAGATACAGTCTTCTTTCTGCATAAGAATTCCTATGAGAGAATGAGTAGAGGGCAAAATGACTAAAATACAATCAAGCTTTGGATCTAAGTGATCCACATGTACATCTTGTAATTTCTTTTCTACCAGAACCAATTCTCTCTCAGCCTCAGCAAAATTTTTCTTTAACTATTTAAGTCCTTATCACCTTGTAAGGTTTGAAATAAATTACTTAGTTTTTGGTTATTAATCCAATTGTAGGTCATTGCTAGTTAACGTCTCTCAGCAAGTTTTGAAAACCATTAAGAGTTCATAATTAATCTTTCTTGAATTGCACTTTCTGTGGTTGAATTTTCTGTAAGCCTGTCTTATATCATAAATAACTAATAGAATCTGTTTGTGTTTTTTTTTTTCAGGAAGAATTTGTAATCCCCAACAAGGCAAAATTCTCTTTACTTCATCAAACATTTTTTCTAAAGTATCTGTATTTGAATCAGCCAATAAGATACTATTTATATAATAGTAAATTATAGATTGAGGAAACTGTTTAAGAATTATTTCTAATGGTGGTTGTAAAAAATATTGACATAAGGTGGGAATGTTTATCATCCCTTGTGGAGGAATCTTCCAATGGTATCTTTTTAACAGGCTGGGAATTATAAGTAGGCACTGTGAAGGAAAAATTTTCTCTATCCTGTTAATGTAAAGGCATAGTAAAAAAAAAAGCAGTGTTTTAGATCAATCAGTATAACAGACTATCCCTTAGGTAATGAAGAAGGCAAGGGAATTCCAGGATGTAAAAAGCATATTGGCTAAATCACCTTATTTATGGCTCCCAAGTCTGTTAACATGCCCTATTTTCTAGATTTCTTTTTAATAACAAATATAGGAGAATTCCAGGAACTGGTCAATTCTTCAATATGTTGAGCATTTAGCTGCTCCTGCACCAGCTGTTCTAGTGCCTGTAATTTTTCTGATGTCAAAGGCCATTGTTGTACCTTGACAGGTTTGTCAGTTAACCAATTTAAAGATAAGGCTGTTGGTACCTTTGAAAGACTAACAGCTGTTATACCCTGCTTATGTACAATTTGAATGGTCTCTAACTGTCCTTGATAAAACCTTTTAATATTTATATCAGAAGTATTCCTTATTTTATAGTTTGTTTCTGAGATTGGGAGAATGTTAATCTGTGTTTTCCATTGCTGCAACAAATCACATCCCCATAAATTCATTGCTGTTAGCCACATATGGTTTAAATTTTCCTATCTGACCTTCTGGCTCTATATACTTGACCCATCCTGCACTTCGTTTTACCTGAGATAAAGTTCCAACCCCTAGAAACTAACATTTACCTCCTGAAGAGGCCAACCTGGATGCCAAGATTTTGGTGAAATTATTATTACATCTACACCTGTGTCTACCAGTCTTTCGATTTCTATGCCATTTATTTGCATTTTTAGCTTTGGTCTTTGATTATTTATAAAAGTTTGCCAAAATACTTGCTTTATGTTTTTTCCTGAAAATTTTGTTTTATCTACTGGCATTCAGAGCAGTATGGTTTTTAACAACAGGCATTAAATCTTTTAATTGCTTTGTGGAGGGTTTTCCCTAATGCTATCAGGAAATGATTCTACAAATTTGATATTGGAGCCTGTGGGAGGCCCTCAGGGTGTTTTCTGATGACAAAGGCTTACCTTGCCTGTTTCTTGTTGATTTGCATTCATTAGTCCAATGCTGGCCTTTGCCATATCTTCTGCATACTCCAGAAGGCTGGGGTCTTCTGTTTGGATTATTTCTAGAATAAACATTGTTTTTAGGAGCACCTTGCCTACAATACCTTTTCATATGGCCTTGTCTACCACAATTAAAATCTAACATTTTTTATTTTTCTTGATATTTTTAAAAAGCAGTGTTCCTACCCAAGTATCATTAAAAGTGTGGGGTCCAATATCAACTGTATCCAAAATATATAAAGAATTCAAAAAGCTAGACATCAAAATAACAAACTCTAGATGTAACCAACCGTCTTATTAAATAAGAAACACAGAGCCAATTCAGAGAAGAAAGCCAAGAGGTCAGAACTAAGAGCCTTACCCTTCCTGCTTCAGCCAAGAGAGCTCTCCAAAAGGGAGCTACTTCCTGTGTGTTTGTCTTTATAGTCTTCCTGTTCTGCCTTCTCATTGGTTGTAAACCCAAACACGACTGCCTCATCATTGCCTGTCTGTAGAGACTTCCAGGTCTTCTATGGTTGGGATTGAGATTAAAGGCGTGTGTCTCCAATGCTGGCTGTATCCTTTTACACACAGAGATCTACCTAGCTCTGTCTACCAAGTGCTGGGATTAAAGGTGTGCCCCACCACCGCCATGCTCTTGCTATGGCTCTAATAGCTCTGACCCCTGGGCAACTTTATTTATTAACATACAATTAAAATCACATTTCAGTACAAGTAAAATACCACCATAACAAACAATCCAATTGGAAAAAATTGGCTACAGAACTAACCAGAGAATTCTCAACAGAAGAATCTCAAATGGCCTAAAGATATTTAAGGAATTGCTCAACATCCTTAGTCATCAAGGAAATGCAAATAAAAACAACTCTGAGATACCATCTTATACCTGTCAGAATGGCTAAGATCAAAAACACTGAAGACAGCTTATGTTGGAGAGGATGTGGAGCAAGGGGAACACTTCTCCACTGTTGGTGGGAGTGCAAACTTATACAGCCATGTTGGAAATCAGTATGGCAGTTTCTCAGAAAATTGGGAATCAATCTTCCTCAAGACCCAGCTATACCACTCTTGGACATATACCCAAGGAATGCTCAACCAAACCACAAGGATACATGCTCAACTATGTTTATAGCAGCATTATTCATAATAGCCAGAACCTAGAAACAACCTAGATGCCCCTCAACTGAAGAATGGATTAAGAAAATGAGATACATGTACACAGTGGATTACTACTCAGCAGAGAAAAACAATGACATCATGAAATGTGAAGGCAAATGAATGGAACTAGAAAATATCATCCTGAGTGAGGTAACCCAGACTCAGAAAAACAAACATGATATGTACTCACTCATAAGTGCATACTAGATGTAAAGCAAAGGATAAGCAGACTACAACCCACAACTCTAGAGAAGCTAGCTAACAAGGAAGATCCAAAGAGGAACCCATAGATTGCCCTGGGAAGGGGAAATAGATGAGATCTCCATGAGTAAACTGTGGATGAACAGAGGGTAATGGAGGATAGGGGATAGGGGATGAAAACATAAGGGAATGGGATGGTCAAGCTGGAACAGGGATGGAGTGGGAAAGCAATGAAAGAGATACCATGATAGAGCAAAACATCATGGGGATAGAGAGAAACTAGATGCTAGGGAAGTTCCCAGGAATCCCCAAGGATGACCCCAGCTTAGACTACTAGAAATAGTAGAGAGGGTGCCTGAACTGAACTGGCTTACCCCAGTGACCAGATTGGTGAATATGCTAACTGTCATCACAGAGCTTTTCTCCAGTGACTGATGGAAGCAGATGCAGAGATCCATAGCCAAACACCAGGCAGAGCTCCAGGAGTCCAGTCAAAGAGACAGAAGAGGGATTCTATGAGCAAGTGCATCAGGATCATGATGGGGAAACCTGCAGAGATGACCAAACCAAACTAGTGGGAACTCATGAAAGTTGGATCAATGGCTATGGAGCCTGCATGAGACTGGGCTAGGCCCTCTGCATGGCGAGACAGTTGTGTAGCCTGATCTGCTTTGGGGGAGGGGTTCCCTCAATCCATCCCTGGTACATGAGTGAGCTTTTTGGAGCCCACTACCTATGATGGGACACCTTGCACAGCCTTGAGGCAAGGGGAGGGGCTTGGACTTGCCTCTACTGGATGTGCCTCCCCATGGGAGGCCTTACCTTCTTGTGGGGAGGAGTGAAGTGTGGGTTGTGGGGGGAGGTTGGGGGGGCAGGAGGATGGAAGAGGAGGATCTTTGATTGGTGTGTAAAATGAATGGAAAATTTTTCTTAATTAAAAAAACAGTGTTTCTATTCAATTGTCATTAGAAGTGTGGGGTCCAATATCAAGTATATTTTGGATCCATTCTTCTATGGGTGCTGCTCTTTCCTTTAAAGGCCTAATCACCCTTTTGCATTCTGAATTAGCATTTTCAAAAACCAAAAATTCAATTTATATTTGTGTAACATCTGGATCTGATCTCATTCTATTTACAGCTGATATCAATATTAGTAAAAAAATCATTGAAGGCTTTTTTTGGACCTTGTATAACTTTAGTAAATGCTTTAGTCCTCTTTTCCTGATTCTTCAACTCTGTCCCAAGCATTCAAAGCTGCTACATGGCATAGAACCAAGGTATGATTATCAAATATAGCCTATCTTTGTAAATCAGCATATTGACTCTCACCCAGCATTCGGTCTTGGGAAATCTCATGACCTCTAGCCCTTCCTTGTTTTTCCACAGCCGTAGCTTACTCTCTCCACCATGTTCACCATTGTAACTGAGGGACAGCTTCCAATACTGCTGTAACTAAATCCTTTCAGTTTTGTGGAAAGTTCTGTTCCTAGTTGCCCATTAATTTAATGAATTTAGTTGTCCATCTGTTTTACAAATGGTGAATGCATGACATATGAAATGACTGCTTCCTTAAATCTTCTCAAATCTAACATTTCTACATGATTCCAATGAACTTCTGCATAACTTTGGGGGTTCTTATCATCTAGTGGTCATTCTTGTATGGTGACTGGATATATTAAGGTTGGTGTTCTAATAACCTTAGATCACTCCTCTTCAGTTTCATAATGCAATGGTATGGTAGGTTCTACTCTAAATCCCTTTGTCTCTGTGTGAATATTTTTCTTGTTTTCATTAGTAGGTCTTTCTAAGGCTTGTATCTTATCAGTATTAAGTCTCTCTAAAGCTTGTATCTTATCAATCAAATTATCATATTTGGCACAGTTATCAAACCACTTTTTAAAGGAGAAAATATTAATTACCATGCTGAGAGTAATTACAATCAACATTATGTCAATCCCAGGTAGGTCATTTGTCCCCTCATTTACAGTTTCCATCAAACTATCCATAGTAGCCCTATATAGAGTCCTAGCATCCTGCATTGTGATGTTTCCCATTCTTAATATGGGAAAGATCTTTCTTAAATGATTTCCCAAGTATCTCACCAAATCTGCCAACTTCTTCATTTGTCCTAGGTGTTGGCAGCAAAGACAAGCGCCTCCAGCACTTTCCAAACCAGAGCCTGCTTTTCAGAGTCCTGGCAAGTGGCAGCCACCTGCTGTGAATGCTAGTTCAGAGACAGCAACTGCAGCCTGTTGGTGTGACCCCTCTTTCCATGCGGCTAAGCCCTACATTGGGTGCCAAAATACAGTTTTACCTTCTTCACTCTGGCTGTACTTTAAACTACTACTGGCCCAGCTGCTCAGGCTGGAGCCCAGGGGGAATTCTCTTCCCCCAGACAATGGCTCTGTTGCTGCCACTAAAGGTAGCATTAACTAAATCTCTAACATTCTAATAAAACTAGCTTTAACTAAATCTCTAAGGTTCTATTCTAATAAAACTCAAGATTCAAAAGCTAGGGTGAAAACCTGTGAGCTCAGAGTTAGAGTAGCAGCTAGTTAATGTTCTCTCTTTGCTGGCATTCCTAGAAGCCTCCCATCTTCCACACCATCCCAACTAAAAAACCCATGCTATGTTCCTGTCAACCAATTGCTAGCCCTGCCTCTCTGAGCCCAGGGTTAATTTTATTTAATTAATGCAAATGCAAGAAATCTTTACATAGTTAAACAAATGCAGCATAAACAAATGTAACACTTCTTTGCCTAGTTAAACAAATATTCCACAACAACCTCTGACAAGCATGTCAGTTCATTTCCAGAGAAATATAACAGGGACCATGGAGGATGCTGCTTGCTAGCTGGTTGGTGGGTAGGCTTATGCTAAACTAGCTGTCTTGCTCCATTCAGAATACCTACCTGGGAACAATACTGTGCACAATGAGCTTTTCCCTCCTACATCAATTAATGATCACAACAATCCCCCACAAACATGCTCAGGGGCCAATCTGATCTAGAAAATCTCTCAATTGAAACTTTTCTCTTGGAGGAGTCTAGGCTGAACCACATTGATAGTTACCACTAACCAAGACACCCAGACATGCAGAATTTACTTAGATAATGAAAGCTTCCCTGAGCTATGTTTCCAGTTTCTTAAATTTGATAAAACCTTACACACTGGGCTATTGAACTTAGTCTGGATTTAATCTCTTCCATCTCTTCCATTTCTTTAACTCCTGAAATGGCATTGGCATAGTGTACAATATAGATAGTTTACATTTATTTTAGTAGTCCTAAAAAACCTTTATGACAGTTCAAAGAGAAGAAAACACTTGTTATGAGTAGAATTTTGTGCCTGATTTATACAGTAAAGCCAAATACAAATAGACTATATAAAATATAACTATAATTCTTACTTAATAACTGTTTCGTTATATATAATTTTACTATGTTGAAGTTGAAATTTTCCTTTTGTATACAAATAAAGGGGAAATGATGGTGGTGTCGTTCTGTATGCTGTGAATATGTGTTGCTCTGATTGGTTGATAAATAAAGCTGCTTGGCCAATGGTAAGGCAGAATAAGGTTAGGCAGGGCATTCTAACTAGAGAAAGAGAAAGGAGAAGACAGACCAGAGGAGATGCTGCTAGCCACCACCAGGAGAAGCAAGATGTAAAGTACTGGTAAGCCACATGCCACGTGGCAAAGTATAGATTTATAGAAATGGGTTAATTTAAGATGTAAGAGCTAGCCAGTGAGAAGCCTGAGCCATTAGGCTATACAGTTTGTATTAATATAAGCCTCTGTGTGTTTACTGGGCCTGAGCAGCTGCAGACTGGGTGGGACACAGGAAACCTTCTGACTCTACTTTGAGCAGGCTTTTAATACATTCCCTGAAATTGTTTTAGGTCCAGAATATATTTCCAAGAAGGTAGCAGGAAGGTAGCCTATGTGAGATTCGGTCACCTGGACAAGAGGAGACTAAAAACCATTGTTTACAGCAGCAGTGGTGATGGGGAAGAAGGTGAAATCCAGGAGATATTGACATTAAAAACCGATGGGACTACAAAGCACAGGGGCACGGATCAAAAAGGGAGTCTGCAGTATCCCTCCATGATGGTCAAGAGCTGTTGGGTCAAAGGCCTCATAGGGATGTCCAGGAAAGAGTAGAAATATGATTGGCAAAAGCTCAAGGTCATCAATTTTTATATCTGACATGGTTGAGGAAACTCCTGTGTTCTTTTGATACATTAGAACTGAAGTTCTTGATCTCCTGCCTCCTGAAAAAGATGTTAATAAGCAGCAGAACTGTTATCTTCTTAATCCTGAATAGCTGTGACTTAGTTTTTCTGTGGGGCATGTGTGTGTGTGTGTGTGTGTGTGTGTGTGTGTGTGTGTGTGTGTGTGTGTGTGTATGTGTGTATGTGAGTGTGTGAGTGTGTGTAACTAACTTTGAAATCTCTACAGATTTTCACCTTAACTGACTACATTGTGTGTTCCTTTGATATTCAGGGATGTTCACAATGTTTTTGTGTCATTGTTTGAACACCATCCCATGGAAGAGTTATTTTCTAAAATAAGTATTGTACGAATTTCTAAATGGTCTTATAATAAAAAACCTGGGGACAGATATTGGGGTAAATGCTTAAAGATCAGAGAGACAAAGGAACAAGCCACGTCTTACCTCTAGGATTCCTCAGACTGAAAAAGCTTCAGTTCCTGTCTCCTCATACATTATATACCTTTCTCCACCCAGCCATCCCTTCCTTTTTAGTGCTGGGATTAAAGGCATGCGACTTCCCAAGCAAAGGCATGAGATCTCAAGTGCTGGAATTAAAGGCATGTGACTCCCAAGTACTAGGATTGAAGTTGTGTGCCACCACTGCCTGGCTCTGTTTCTCTCCTAGACAGAGTCAATCTCATGTAGTCCCGGGTGGCTTTGAACTCACAGAAATCCAGATGGATCTCTGCCCCCGAGTGCTAGGATTTAAAGGTGTGTGCCACCACTGCCTGGCCTCTATGTTTAATCTAGTGGCTTTTTCTGTTCTCTGATCTTCAGGCAAATTTTATTAGGGTACATAATATATCACCACAAGTAAGATCATAACCATAATGATGATGATGAAAATTAAATACATATTCAAAGAGGAATCTATTATTTGGGCAATATTTCCCCCAACATTTCAGAGCTAGATGAGAATTATGGTCATTTTTGTATCAAAGATTAGGTTCTTCTACTGGTGGATAATCGCTGTAGGCTAAAGAGGGGCTAATTAGCAGCTGAGATCTAAACTGAGCTCTGCCTCTTGTGAAAACTAAGATCTGAGAGCTGCACAGACATTGGGACATTCTTCACTGCTAGAAAGGAAGGCTGCCTGCTTTCTACTCTGTAAGCACTCGGTGGCAGCCGCCATCACTGTTGTTTTCTTGCTGCTTTTCGTATATCATGGCTTTTCACTCACCCCAGGCTAGGCGGCTTTCAAACCGCGTTTCCCGTACTGAGATGAGGGGTGCCACTGTTTCCGCCTTGTCTTAAGTTTGGTCTGTTCCCCACGCTACCCTCATGTTATTTCATTTTTATGAAAGACTGAGAACATAAAATGTACAAGAGCTTCACATATTATAAAATGCTCCAAATGACAATACCCTTACAATAAGAAAACATCATTGGAAGTCCAGAACGTCAGATCCAAAAGCAGAGAGTGATGCCATACTAGTGAAGGTATGATAACTAGAGTTGATGATCAAGAATTTTGGCTGATTGCTACGCATCATGAAAATGATGATCATTAATGATAGACAAGAAAAAAGCATGCTCAGCCCTCTCACACATTTTGTGGCTTTGACTGAAATCAGGTAGAGGACCCTGTAGCCATGGCATTCCATGTAGCTCCTTGGGCTCTTCTTCACCATTTTGTGGTTGTGTCATTAATGTTCTCGTGTGTTTGTTTACAGGGACTCCTGCAGCCCAGGCCACCCTCTGATTTGCTATGTAGCTGAGGACAGTGACCTTGGACCTGAGTTCTGGGATGCCAGGCATGCTCCGCCATGCCCGGGTTGACCTTTTCTAAAAGCAGCTCAACTTTCCATTTTGGTCACTTAGTCAATATCTTCTGTGGACACAGGCTCTCATTCCAGGCCCATAGTCCTCAAGCCGGAATCTTTGGAAGAAAACTGTCTTCTGGGTAATAATCCTGGCGTCTGTGATATTCCTGACCTTGCTTTTCTTTGTAGTTCCCACCCTTGTGTGGCCAAATCTACATTTTGCAGAAGAAGTGCACACATTTTGGAGTGAAGCTGTGGGTACACTTCCAGCTTCCTCTGTGACTTTTGACCTCTGGCAAGCTGCAGAAGCCTTTGGTGCCTTGGAAACACGTTCTTCCCCTTTAGGTTTCTCTGACAGGTGCTGTCAGCATCAGAAAGGTCTGGAAGCCGCCCCTTAAACCATAGACTTGGAATAATAATTAAAAGTAATAACAGTAATTAACTCCCATCATGGTGAGTCACCTTTAAAGACTCGATAGTTTTTTTCAAGGTGGCCCCTTGATGGTACCTTAGTGACTAAGTCTCGTATATCTTAAAGAGAAAACAGTTTTAACTGTTGAAGAGAGAAGTGAGAAGTTTTTCTGGTTCCTACTTCGTGCATTTGGGTGGGCAATATTAGTAACATTTGCTTGAACCACAAAGAAAAAAAAGTACACGTTTCAAAGGCCATTGATAGCCATGCCAATACTGACATGTTTGCCCTTAAATTCCTTCAGCATTCTGACAGTAGCTTACCTATAAAGTATGCTTCCTTTTTCCTTGTTCAAAAGCAAATGATGGGAAGTTGAAACCTTTGTGCTTTTTCTTTGAAGCAATTATAATAAGTCATTTACAGCCACTTCATTGCTACAACTTGGGAACACAGGCTAAGTCTCTCTTAAGGTCATGGACAAGATATCTATCCTTCAACAACCATATCTTCAGGAAGCCTAGCTAGAGTTAATTCATTCAGCTAAACAAGCTGTTCTCCTCTCCACTGCCCCTGTGACTTATTGCCCAATTATTTCACATTCTTGTAGCATAAAATAAGCTTGTGGGGCCTATTGAGATACTGCTGTGATTATTTATTTTTCAAATTTAATAAGAACAAGGGGAAGATCTTTCCTCCTAGGACAGGAAACAAAATTAGACCTGACAGTGATACATTGTCAATTTTCATAACTGTGAAAATTTTCCACAAAGCAGCCAATTGGTTCTCTGTGTACTCAGAGGACCACGGAGGCTGCTAGTGCTATCAGGAGACCCAGTCCTTCATAGACTTGAATGAATGGTCTATTTACTTGCAAAGTTTCATCTATTCTGAGATTGATAAGCATATCTAATGATATAAACATCAAGTTCCACTACCCATTTGTGGCCTAAAGAGACCTGTAATCTTCTTAAAGCAAGGAGGATGATGAAAAACCAGAAAACAGGCTTCACCAAGGGACATGGCGTCAAAAATCTTCTTTGGAAGACCTAGCTAAATAAGGTTATTTTTCCTTTCCTGGCATTTCTCATTCCGCCACAGGTAACAGAAGCAGGTTCGCATCCACAACAGTGTAATACCAGGAAGATGTGCAATAAAGAAAATGATGATGATGACATCTGTTCATATACAGTAACTAACCCCAAATCTGTACATCATCTTCAGAGAAACTCTCAGGAACTTTCAGGGTCTTCCTTTGTTCTCTAGCCATTGTGGTATGTTTTGTTAGCCTAGGGACATTCTTACAGCCAAAACCTTAATATTAATTTTTTATTATTAATATTAACTGAAGGCTCAGAAACACTATCTAAGGTTAAAGAAAAATGCTTTTCAATCTTGTATAAACACTGCAGTTCTGCAGATAGGTAAAAGTTAAAACGCAGTCTGTACTCTCCCTTGAGTATTTAAAGGGAGGCCCTTCTTCCTATCAATAATATTTTCTCATGCTCACGTCTGCAGATTCTTGGTTTGAATGATAGTTTTGTCTTGTTATAAAAGGGTTTGGTCACATTAGAGTTTTCATAAGTGAAATGAAAGGCCAATTTTGATGAAGGCTTCACAGGTCTGACTTCACTGAGGCCATGGTCACTCCCTTCCAGGTTTATGGCAGAAGATCTGCTAGCTGTATTTAAGCATCATCATAAAAAGTAGTCCAGAAGAGTGGTAAATACATGATTCTAAGACATTGTCTGGTGGTGAGAGGCCTGTGAGACAGAAGTAAGCACGTACTAGAATTGGGCTTTCACTCTGGAAATGTGTATCTCCAAGGCTGGGTACCATTTACTGTGTGTGGATGCAATTGAGACGGAAGGTGGCCTTGGGAGAGCCAAGGAAAAACACACCTGTGCCAAACCAGATCCATGACATCACTTCCAGTTTATGACGATTACAGACAGGCATGTCTGTTAGACACTGTTAACAGTGGAGTGAGCGAAGTGGTATGTCAAGGATTGTGTTTCCTTTCAGAACCTAAACAATAGATGCTCTCCGACTAGTATTAAAATGCCTCTTTTCGGTGCTGTCAAGGGTGCTGGAGATTTCATTTTCTTTTCATCATCTCACTGTTGGCGACATCCTAAATCACTTTACATACAAGGCCAAGTTCTCTCGAAGGAATGAGCAGAATGTTAGTTCTCTTTGGAGACAGATTTACAGATTTCTGTTTAGAAGTTCAGATTTATTTACATGCTTTTGTCTTACTGCTTTAAATGTCAAGATTGAGACTCTTTCCCAACCCTAGTGAAGGTGTTCTCATTGCCAAAATAGTCACAAGCCTTAAAAAAAATCAATAAACACTTTTTACCAATGCAACCATGAGCAAACAATTTTGTTTACATTTCTTCTGTCAATCACTGAAATCCCCACGTGTTGTGAGTTGACACTAAGGAATAGAACATCTTGATTGTCAGGCCATGTGACTCATCTTTTCCCCTGTGATGTCTCTTTTGCTTATTTTTATTTCTAATCTGAATAAAGCACTCAAAAATAGCCCTCATGTAGGAATAAATTTTACTGTTAAGACAGTTCCCACCCACCCCACCTCCCAGGGATGAGGTAGCCAATGAAAATTCTTCTAGCTGCTTTTAATTGAGCAACAAGAGTGGGTTTCCCAACTGTCCACCAAACAAATACTCTTTGGTCCAGTGTCCTCCACTCTGCCTATCTAAAGATGGCTGTTAAGGGCTGGAGAGATGGCTCAGCAGTTAATAGCACATACTGCCCTTGCAGAGGAACTGAGTTGGGTTCTCAGCACTCACATCAGGCAGCTCACAAGGACCTGTCACTCCAGTTCCAGGAGGGTCTGATATCTCTGGCCCCAATGGACATCTGCACTCACATGCACAGATGTGCTTGCCTGCAGGTGTGCATGAGCATACACACGAAAATTTATTAAATCTTTAAAAATAAAAGAGTGCTGTTGGGAGGGAAAGAATGTTTGAGTCAATCCTGTGAGTTTGGGGCATTTTCTTTTCTTTTCTTTTTTTTTTTTTTTTTTTTTTTTTTTTTGTTTGTTTGTTTTGAGACAGGGTTTCTCTGTGTAGTTTCGGTGCCTATCCTGGATCTCGCTCTGTAGACCAGGCTGGCCTGGAACTCACAGAGGTCCACCTGGCTCTGCCTCCTGAGTGCTGGGATTAAAGGCATGCGCCACCACTGCCCGGCCTAGTTTGGGGCATTTTCTTACAAGACAGCTCCTTGGCCTTCTGAGAAGGTTTTCAATGAGCCAATCTGGAATTTCTCAGTTGAGGATTTATTTGGTTCTCTGTGAGCAGAGAGGAACGCAGTGAAATACAAATTACTATGGAGGAGCTGGAGAAAATAGGTAATAAATTGTTTTTTTTTTTTTTTTTTGTCTTTGTTGTGAGTTTTACACTCAGCCACATTTCAACATGTCCTTAAGAACACTGGCCTGCCAAGGCCTTCCTTCTGGATTTCTGAAGACAGGATGCAGAATATGTCCCTGGAAAGAAACTGTTCTACTTCTCTGGTGTTGCTAGAGTTTTCCTGCCTGGCCCACAGTCAGGACAAATCTCTGTCACCCACCAGTCCCACAGCTGCTCAGACCCAAACAAGTAAACACAGAGACTTATATTGCTTACAAACTATATAGCCATGGCAGGCTTCTTGCTAACTGTTCTTATATCTTAAATTAATCTATTTCTATAAATCTATACCTTGCCACGTGGCTTGTGGCTTACCAGCATCTTCACATGCTGCTTGTCATGGCGGCGGCTGGCAGTGTCTCTGACTCAGCCTTCCACTTCCCAGAATTCTTCTCCTCCTTGTCCCGCCTATACTTCCTCCTGCCTGACTACTGGCCAATCAGTGTTTTATTTACTAACCAATCAGAGCAAAACATTTGCCATACAGAACATCCCACAGCACTCTGGTCCCCAGGATCTCTCCAGATAGAGTTCTATGTGGCATGTTAGAAATGGGCTGATCTAGAATGTTCTCAGATAGACATTCCTAAAGCAACAAGTACCCATTATTACTCAAGATTTGGTTGGAAATGATTGAAACCTAACTCAGTCTAGCTTAAACCTAAATAACACAAGATTGGAGTGTGTTATTTGAGCATTTTCCTTAGTAGTATAAACACATTTCATTCTTGGGTTCACAGACAGGCTGAAGCAACTCTGAGACTATGTCAGTCTTACAACTTGTGATCTAGAAAATGAGGTGCCATCTCCTACAATAGCTGTACAGGAGTCAAGAGAGGGTTGTGAACGTGAATACATCCCTAAGTCAGTGTCTGTGGCCAGCAAGATGAGCAAATGGAACTGAGTCATTCCCATTCCTGATTGGTGGTTGGGGTTGAGAAAGAGGCATTATGGGGTCCCCTGAGTCATTGGACTGCAAAGTATTAATGACAGTTGAGGAGCTTCACTAAGGAAGTTTCAGAAACACAGAGAACAACTACTATCTCATAGCACCGACATCGCTTTAAAGGTTGAAAATACCAAACACCATTCGGTGGGTTCACTGTCACACAGAGAGAAAAGACCACTGTCTGAGAACCACAGATGTGTCACACAGTTTAATGACAAAAGTTTTGACATCATTTTATGCCACCATGACCTCACATTCTAAAGATAAAGACATTTTCTATGATTAAAAGGCAGCACAATCATAACAAGGCCTTGAGTTCTATCCCCAGCACAGAAAGAATTAAAGAACAGACAGAGAGGGAAAAACAGGAAGGAAAGGGGAAATAAACATTTCAACATGGAGTCTAGGCAGCATAGTGAAAGGCCATAGGGATGAATAAATCTCCAAACACAGGCTCGTGAACCAACTTCACAGCTGCTTAAGAGATCTGAATGAAGCAGGCTCTGAGCATCCTTCCACCTCTATCGAAAGACCAAGGAAGAAGGAAATCTAAAACCCAAAGGGAAGCTGGGTGCTAGGTCAGGACAACATAACACTTTCAGAGCTTTAAGAGCCTGAAAGAGGAATCTCAGACTGAGTTCTGGGAAAAACACAGAGTGACTACTAGGAATACAAAAAATAAGGGAAAACTTCAAGTTCTTCAATGATTTCCAAGTGCTGAACAGTGCATTAGGCTCCGGTTATCTCGTTCCTAAACTGAAATCTTGGGGCAAGCAGGACAGACATTGAGGTTCTGCCCAAGCGTTTCTTCTGGGCACAGCAGCCCCGAGCTATGGGAAATCACTGGTGACAGCATCAGTGACTGAAGCAAATGAAAAGCCTCTGTGACATTCATAATTAAACTTTCATATCTTTTAGGCTGAAAACAATGCTCGGAGCACAGGCATTCCTGGAAATTCATTAAATGAACCCTTTTTTTCTGGGGTCAGTGTTTACTACAGTCTTGATTGTTTTAGAAAGAAAACTTTATGAAAGGAAATCAGGAGCATTTCTCCAACTCCATGCGGACTGCAATAACAGGAAACAAAACTCCTATTTCTGTAGTTGCTCAGATAAGAACTCAATAGTAGGCCTTCAGAAGGCCTGTGGTGAATGTTGTGAAAGACATAAATTACTGTCTATTGCATGGTTTTGACTGGGCAACTTAGATTGTGGCTTCTATTTCTGGTGGCAGGGACTCTCATAGATCTGTCACCTACTCCAGAAAATGGTTAAGTTGGCAAAGAAGAAATTCTTGCTAATAGTGTGGCCATGCCGGGGAGCTGCTGCAGACACTGAACCAGACAGAGAGTAAAGGGAAGCTTCCTCAGCAGAGGCCACTGAAACTAAAGAAGACTGCATCTGCACTGCCCCCACAAGTCGAAGGAACAAGGGCAAAGAGGCTAGCGTGTCTGGGAAAAGAGGGAAGAGAGTCTCGTCTGTTTCACTGTGGGTGCTTCCTGGTCTCTGGAAGCACAGGGTATAAGCAGAGGCCTTGGTAGATGATGATGGGGCACCCTGATCTTGAAGAAATGACTCCACAGAATGCTCACGAGAAGATCGGGTGTTTGGGGATTGAAGCAAAGTCCACTCAAGGGTTGCGAGTGGGTCTTTTACAGTTGAGACTCCGCTGTCATTTCCAGCCCTCTCTCAACTGAGCTTTTTATGAAAACTAGAACCCAGTGATCTTAGATGGAGTTTTTCTTTGAATAGGTAAAGAAGTGGATGGCCTAGTTTAACCCATGGCCTATTTGCTCATTATACAGCTTCAAATACATGCATTTAGCCAATTGTTTTACTACAACGCTCTCCCCTCAAGTTTTTGCCAGTTACATTGCAGTGGCAAGCCTGATCGGGAAGATGTGCAGGCTTCATTTCATAGTGCATATCCTCTTCGGTGCCTTTGAAACAGCCAGGAAGGTTAGGAGTATCTGGCCTATCAGTCAAGTCCAAGTATGTCCAATGCGTCTTCCAAGTGTAGGTGGCGTGGAGACACAGACATGGAGGGCTTGCTTCGGTTGGAGTATGATGGTCGCTCCATGGTCATGATCTTTAGCTCTTTGATCATGTTGACCCATCATCTGCTTTCTTGTTTGCTGAATTATCATGATGTCATGTCGTGTTGACAAGGCACAGAGAAAAGAATTTTAGTGTGTGGTTAAGTCAACAATTATGAAATGTTTCTAAGATGATTCAAGTAGCAGAGGGCGGGATCAGCACCTTTGTCTAATATCATTAATACAACCCTTGACTGTGTCAGGATGTGTAATACCATGTGGTGATCCAAGCCCTACACCCAGAGGCAGTCATTGCTGACATTTTGCTATTCATTTGCCTTTTTGACTGCCAAGGCATAACTTTACATCCATTTTTTATTTCATTTAAAATGTAAGTATGTCTTATGCTATTAAAATTCTGTGCAAAGGTCATTTTCTGTGAAGAGCGTCCCTTTCCAGTTGTGTAGGTAAACTGTAACACATTACGTTTGTTTGCTGTTGTTATGGTTTGCATCAGAAATGTCCCCCGAAGGTTCATGTTTTGAATGCTGTCACTCATTGGGTAGTGCTATTTGTGTGTATGGTAGGGACAGGCTGGTGAACTTTTAGATGAGGCTTAGCTACAGAAAGCAGATCCCTAGGGTTAGACTTTTAAAGACTATATCCTGGATCATATGTTCCACTCTCTCTCCCCTCCTCATCCAGTGTGATATGAACAGCTATCTAAGACATGCTCCCTGCCATGATATTCTTCCCAAGCACATGGAGCCAAGCAACTATCAACCAAAAGAGCCTCTAAAACAGTGAGCCAAAATAAGTCCTTCCTCTCTTAATGTTGTTTATGTCAGGTATTCTTGCCACAAAAGTAACTAATTAAGTAGTGGTTTTATTATAAGTCACTTTGTACAAAACATTTATACAACAATCCTCTATTCTTTTTATTTTTTATTTCTTCAGACTCAGGAATAAAATGGCATGGTCAAGAGTATAATTTATCTGGAATTTATGACATTCATTGTCACGTTGTTAACTAGAAAGATTATTCAAGTTTAACCCCAATAGAAATTTATGAACATATGAGAGGATTATTTAATATTCCTTCATTTGATTGTGGTCCTGGAAGGGTTTATGCTTATGGTAAGTAGATAATGTATTAAAGATAATTAAATAAAATATTTTCACTTGAGATACAATGAAGGTGGAGGCACCTTTAAATTATAAATAAATACTGTGAATTTAAAAATATGCTAAAAAAATTTATGGCTAGCAAAACATTGCAGCCAGTTGTATAAACTCCATTTCTTTAATAATAAAAATAATCGCTTATATTCTCAGCCCGCTAACAGCTGCCAAGTGCTCTATTAAATCATTCTTATTAATCACCATGAACTTTAGCAAATTCTTCTGAAATAACTCAGGGCCTGTCAGAAATCTTCAAAGGCAGGCACATTAAAAAAACACACCACAAAATTGTCCTGCACTGTAAATTTACTTTCTTTATTAGCTCTAAAATTTATATTCCCAAGACAGATCTCTCTTCCAGGTAAAGATAAATCCTATGGTATGATTGTTTTACTTGCTTGTAGCCCACAAAGAGAGTCCCAGGAGGGAGGCTGAAGGGTGTCTGTATGCTATATGCTTGCTCATCTTTGTTTCATGATGGCATAAGAACTAAGAAAGAGAATCTATTGCAGCTCCCTAACATAGCATGCGCATCCCCACTTCAGGATTCTTCTATGGACCATTCCTTAGGCTGTGGTGTTCTGTCTCATAGAAAACTAGGATATTTCCTGACTTAGTTTGAGTGTCTATTGCTGTGAAGAGACACCATGACCACAGCAACTCTTATAAGGGAAAATATTTAATTGGGGCTGGCTTACAGTTTCAGAGGTTTAGTCCATGATCATCAAGGGGGGACCTGGTGGTGTCCAGGCAGACGTAGTGCTGGAGAAGGAGTTAAGAGTTGTACATCTTGATCCTCAGGAACAGAAGGAGAGAGTATGTACTGGGCATAGCTTGAGCATATATGAGACCTCAAAGCCTGCCCCTTTAGTGACACACTTCCTCCAACGAGGCCACATGTGCTCCAACAAGGCCACATCTCCTAATAGTGTCACTCTCCATGGGCCAAGTATCCAAACACATGCGTCTACAGGGACTATACCTATTCAAACCACCACATTCCCTTTCTCTTGCTCATCCTCATTTGAGCATCAGCTCAGCACAGCTCCCCACATACATTATTCAGAATTGTGACCATCCACTAACCTCTTCCCTCAACCCTCTTTCTCTGTTTTTTTTTCCTCCCTAATTCATTTCTCTAGCTAGTTTCTATCAACTATATTATTACCAAGGTATGTGTCTGTTCCACTTGGTTATTTGGCTTTGTCTTCCCTTTATAAGATTATTATTTTCTAAATTATGTGTGTGTGTGTGTGTGTGTGTGTGTGTGTGTGTGTGTGTGTGTGTGTATCATCTGTGTGCCTACAGAGACCAGCAGAATTGAATTAGCCTGGAGCTTGACTTAGTATTTATGAGCTACCCACTGTAGGTGCTAGGAGGCAAACTTGGGTCTTCTACAAATGTAGTATGTTCTCTTAACCACTGAGCCACGTCTCCAGTCTGTCTTTGTTTGTTTTTTTTTTTTAAATACAAAAATATAAGCTCAGGGATGGGGAGATGGCTCACCAGTTAAGAGCAATACTGCTCTTGCAGAGGATCAGAGTTTAGTGGCCAGCACCCTGAGAGGTAGCTCACAATCACTGCAACTCCAGCTGCAGGGAGGGAGCCTCCTCTTCTGGCCTCTGCAGGCTTTTATTGCTCCATAAGGAAGGCTTTCTTCTTTCTGACACCTGTGTCCCGAACAGGCAGGGAGAAGTAAGGCCATTAACCAAAACACACAGGCACAAGGTTAATGAAGATCATTAAAGGTGGAACCCAGTTAAGCACAAAATTAGAAACACATCAATAAATGAAATCTGAGGCAATTTTACTTTAGTCACTGAGGAGACCTGGAAATGTCAGAATATTGAGTGAGAAAAGGAGAAAAATGAATTTCTAAAGCATGATAGGGCCACCACTAGTAACCTAGGGTAAAATTTATAAACAGAAATCACCGTGAAGCAGGCAATATGTTTACAAATATTTGTAGCTCCCTTTCTTGGAGATGCTCTCTTTGGTTTCTGAATCAGCCCCAGACTCAAATCACTCATTTAGTTTATTTTTGAAACCTGAGGCCATGGGGTTCAGAGATGAGAAGAGAGAATTTTTGATAGATTTGAAATTTTTATTTTATTGGCAGTGAGAAAAAAAATACATCTCAAGTAAGAAAATAATATTTTAGGTTAATGGGATCTTTATCGCCAATATTCAGCAAAGATCCCCTTAGAAGGGAGGACAAAAGGGGACATAATGCAGAAGATATGACATGAGAGAGATATGTCCCAATGATGCCAAGACAGATCTGCTCAAGTCAGATAAGTTGAGAACAACTTTGCCTTTTCTACTAAACAAGACAAATACAAACAGAAGATGTGTCTTAAAAGTTGGACCGTAGGTCCATCTAGCTCATCTTATATTACGGTAGTAGTCATATTACGCCCCATGAGGTCCCTTAATCACAGTACCAAAAGAAGAGCTCATAGAAATACTAAAAATGCCCTTTTCTTTGTCGTATACCTTGATGAGAATGCTCACACCTCCCTGCTCTGTACTGATAGAGACTTTACTAATACAGACGATTCTATAAAGTCTATCCACAATCCTTGTTTACTTGATTATTTGTTTTTGGTTGTGAATACAGTAGATATGTCAGATCAAACAGGACTTCTGGGCATGCTTTTATGTGGTGACACGGTGCCAAAAGTTCCAAGTCACCATCAACACCAACAGGGATTGCTAGAAGGAAGAGGAACTATTGCTCCATGTTCACCACAGGCCGAGCCCTAGAAACAGCAGAAAGATGGCACCCAGTGCTCTGGATGACTCATTGCCCTCTATAGCAGCAAAATACCTTGAGCTTCTCAAATCCCAGTTGAGCAGCCCTAGGGTGTGGTTGGGAAGAAGGCATTCTTTATATTCTTAGGACGTCTTCAAAGGATAGCCATATGCACGTTTCTAACATGTGACACATTTGAAAACAACTAAGGAATCTGGTTTTGCCAAAGATGCATCTGGTCAAGCCTTGCAGTGCCAGCCTCAAGGACTTGGAGGACCTGAAGCACAATTATTCAGTGCTGTTTATACACATTTTAGACAAGGCAGAACTATTTATTTTGAGTCTCTTTATCTCCAAGCAACTGTACACCACAAGGCATCTTAGAAAAGCTTCTTGGCAGCGGCTGAGGAGAATGTCCCATCCATCTAAATACACACATGGAGATAATGGGCATGAAAATCCATTTCAACTTCTGCCACTACTCACACCTGATCTTGCCTTACAAAGAAGCCAGAGTCCTGGCGGCAAGCATCGGCTTGTTCTACCCAACACCAAAAGACAGCCAAGTATTTTACTTTTTCTCTTTAGACATGTGAAGTAATTACTCACGAAATAAACAACAGAAGCAACATTGCACAGCAGTCCATTTATGAGACTAATTTCAGTTAGGCAGTTGAGGTTCTTTGTACAAATACCTGTTTGGGAATATCTGTGAAATTTCATAATGATAGTGATGAGTAGAAACAGACTCCACAGAGTACAAGATACAATCTGAGACTATTATTTGTGAGTATAGTTCCTTGGACCTTGCTGGTGAAATTTCTAGAGATCTGCGAGGTGACAGTGAAGTGATTGTACAATACAGCCTATTCAAAAAAGGATGTCATGAGATCAAGAAACTGATTCTCTCTCTCTCTCTCTCTCTCTCTCTCTCTCTCTCTCTCTCTCTCTCTCTCTCTCTCTCGTGTGTGTGTGTGTGTGTGTGTGTGTGTGTGTGTGTGTGTGTGTGTGTGTGAATGTGGAGGTCAGAGGGCAAAGTCCAGTGTCTTCTTCAATTGCTTTCTACCTTCTATTTTTAGACAAAGTTTATAACCGAACCTGGAACTTGCTGATCCAAACTGCCTGGCCAGTAAACCCAGGAATCCACCTGCCTCCACCTCCCCAGCACTGGGGTTAAACAAATATTCGTTTTTCACATCACTTCTGGGGACTGGAATCCAGGTCCTTATGGAACAGGCACTGTCTTAACTGAACCACCTATCTAGCCCTCGGATAACTCTTGAGACTGGGCTGTTATAATAAGGTTTTAAATCAGTTGACAGGGTCTAACTTGGAAAGCTAATTGTTGGCCTGTCCACACCTCATAGACTTGCTTGTATTTGGATCTTTTTTTCGGCTATCTGATCAAGCATAGTTTCATAACCTTTATTTGGACAAGAATCACCCTTGAGTTGGAAATGAGTCTTGATGGCATTCTGTGTCTTAAACAAACCAGAAAACAATTCCTCAGTTAAGTGTAATTCCAGCTTTCTGCATTCATTCACAGCAGCTCTCGTGCCCTGTCTAAGCAAATTCTGACTGCAAAGTGTTTTCCCATGGAGATTTCACTACAGGAGGAGAGTTCACTAATGATGTCAGCATGAGTACTCAACTCTGATGACTGTCCATCTCTCACTGCACTGCCATACTTTGGAGTCACATGACTGAAACTCAGCATTGGTTAGTTCAAGTCTACCTGTTCTGTATATTTGACAAAAATATGGTCTCAGAGTTCACAACACTGTTTACCAAACACTGTACCATACTAAGCCACTTCTCCAAGGCTCTTTCCAGAGATCTGAATGATGACCTTTCCCCTGGAGCCAATTCTCATGTTCCTTTGCATGTGTACATGTGTGGAAATTTTAGCTCTCAACTTGCATTTTAGTTTTAAAAAGTTTAAAAACATTGTGAACATGGATGGATATGTTGGGGAAATTGAAGTGATGGTAACATGAGGGGAACACTTGCTTTGAAAGTTGGGTCACTAGGTCAATCCAGGAGAGTTTCTATATCTTTCTATAGACTGTTGGCAACATTGTTGGCATACCACTGCAGGGGAAGAAGGAAGGCTTCCACGGAAGGGAATGTTTATTCAATGATAGCCAAATTTTGGAGGATTGGGAAAATAACAGCTCCCTATCTATATTAGCTTGGATTTGTCGCTACCCTGTATCATTAATCATTGCTCAAAACAAAGTTAATGGGAATGTTATGGCTCAATTTCTGTGGACTGGGGAAGTTTATCAATGGGGCTGCCACTTCCTCGCTACTTGTGGAATTCATCTGTGTTGAATGGGTTTACTCAGGGATGTCACGATGTTATAAATTCTGTCCTGTGAAGATAATGAAATATTTGGAAATAATCACATAATTGGAGGAGAGAGTGTGAACCTAAAATCTAACTTCTGCCCTCCATTTTTTATTATTTATCACTTAAAAATAAACATAGTAATAGATATTAACAGAGCTTGTTCAAATTCAAATCCCTAATGCTTCACAATACAGTTTTTCAAATACAGGTTGTCATTATAAGAGGTCATCTTTTCTTTTTTTTTCTTTTGGTTGTAGGATTCATTTGTTTGTTTGCTTTGATTCAGGGTCTCATTTAGTTCACAGAGTAGTTAAATTCACTTTGTTGTAGAAAATAACTTTGAACTCATAAGCCTCCTGCCTCTACCTCCCAAGTGCCGGGATTTTAGGCATGAGCCACCACACACAGCTAAGGTCACTTCTTTTTAGGAAAGAATTACACAAAAGATCATATGTGATTAATTAGAGATATAATTCAAATTGCTATGTTGAGAAATAACTTTGAGCAGCTAACAGTTTGACTGAGATATGCACATTTAGCCATTTAAAAATATATGAATGACGCCGGGTGGCGGTGGCGCACGCCTTTAATCCCAGCACTTGGGAGGCAAAGCCAGGCAGATCTTTGTGAGTTCGAGGCCAGTCTGGTCTACAGAGTGAGATCCAGGAAAGGTGCAAAGCTACACAGAGAAACCCTGTCTCGAAAAACCTATATATATATATATATATATATATATATATATATATATATATATATATGAATGAAAAATAATTAATTAAAGAGTTAGTAGTATTACATTGTTCACTTTTTCCTTGAATTTACACTGTTTCCTTTCTATTTTCCCTCAGAGTTTTAGCCTAATCTATATGTATATAATTTTATTAGTACTTTGAGAATTTCATACAGTGTGTTTTGATCATAGTTACTTCTCAACTCTCCTCAGATCCAATCTGCCTTCCCCATCCACTCACCTCTGTGTTCTTTTTATTTTTAACATATCAAAACTAATATGTACTGCTCAAATATTCTTAAAAATGTGCTCTTCTCCTGGAGCATAGTTAATTTACCAGGGGCTATGCTCTTAGGGGAAACTGACTCTCCCCTCTCAGCAGCTAACAGCTGCCAATATACTTGGTTTTTTACTCTTTGAGGGCCCACCATCCAGCTTATGAATAAAGACATGGAGACTTTTTCTTACTTATAAATGCTCAGGATTAGCTCGGCTTATTTCTAGTCAGCTTTTCTTAACTTAAATTATTCCATCTACTTTTTGCCTCTGGGCTTTTACCTTTCTTTATTCTATATTCCTCTCTTTCTTTCTTTCTTTCTTTCTTTCTTTCTTTCTTTCTTTCTTTCTTTCTTTCTTTCTTTCTTTCTTTCTTTCTTTCTTTTTTCCCTGGCTGGTTGGGAGGCTGAGTGGCTGGTCCCTAGTGTCCTCCTCTCCTTCTCCTTTTTTGCTCCTCTCTCTTTGCTTCTCCTATTGATTCTCTCTGCCTGGCAGCCCCGCCTGTTTCTCTCCTGTCTAGCTATTGGTTGTTCAGCTCTTTATTAGAAGGATCAAGTGCTTTAGGCAGGCAAAGTAACACAGCTCTACAGAGTTAAACAAACACAACAGAAAAGAACGAAACACATCTTTGCATTGTTAAGCAAATATTCCAAAACATAAAGAAATGTAATATATCTAAAGCTGATAATCCACAATAGCCAATAGCTCCTCAGCTAGGGGTGGGACTTCCTGTCCTTCTGTCCTCTCCTGGGTTTTGTTCCTGCTTGGACTTTCACAGTTCTTGTGCGTGCTCTCCCAACCTTTATGAGTACCAGAAGCCACTGCTCCCTTGTATTCATTTACCACCTTTGGCTCTTACACTCTTCCGCTGAGCCTTGGGAGGAAGTGGTTCAGTTTATAGATTCCTTTTAGGGCTGGGCATTCTGTAGTCCCTTATTTTCTGCACCTTGAAAAGTGGTGAGAGTGCTTTAATTAACCAGCTATTGCAAAAGAAAGATTCTCTGATGAGATTTGAGAGATGCATTAATCTATGGGTATAATAATAAGTCATTAATAGTCAGTTTAATATCATGTATATTGAGCAAAATAATAGCAATAGGCTCTCCCCTAGGGCCTATGACCTTTCTAGCCATAGATTTGTGACACAAAAATTGTTCCAGGTGTGAGTTTCAGCTTGCAGAGTGGGACTTAAATCAAAGAGAAAGTGGTTGGCTGCTCTCATGACATCCATGCCACTATTGCCTAAAATCTGTCTTGCCTGGCCAGCCATTACTGAAGCTCACAGTGTTTACAGCTATGTAATAATGGTGATTTTTCTCCTCAGTAGCATGCACAACACTTTCCAACAGTGTGAAACTAGCCAGTAGGAATAAATCGTCTAGGTCAGGACCAGCTTGATTTATTCATGTGCTTTGATGCAAGTATGGGATGTCTTCAGCAATAAGGCCTTACCATGAAGTTCTGGAGGTTAACTAAGAACACTAATAATGTCCTGAAATGTTTGGGGTGTCTATTGTTAGCCAAATAGATACAGAAGGGTTTGGGTTATGTTTTTACTGTAAAGAAATCTTTGATTTCTACAGCCAAGGAAAAAAGGCACATCAACAACACCATAACTGAGATATGAAGCACTGTGAATTTCAGAATACTGGTAGCAGAACTATTTTTCCTGTTAAGGATATACTCACTGAGTCCACCAGACAGCCTTATGTTTTAATTAAATGATACTTTGGGCAGGAAGACATAAAAATACCTAAAGTAGTCTAAAGCTATACAGCATCTCCTAAAGGAGCAGCCAGGACTCCCACAATTTGTCTTTACTAAGCTCTATGCTATTTGCCTGAATATCTGTGGTATTGACAGGCCAGGTAGCTTTAGTCATTTTATATGTTACCACAAGGGTGAGGGAGGATTAGGCAAGAAGACAGCTCACTAAAGAATGCCACACACCCAGGCTTCCCTTAAAACTTTAATTTTTTTTAAAAGAAGAAAGCAACATTTAGATTGAATTTCTTAAATATGCTAAGATAGGCTTTGGGAGGAGATGTGTAAAAATAAATTGATTATTTCAAGTACCCAAGTCCCACAATTTTTAAAGAGACTACAATATAATGGCTTAATTAACATTTTTAGAAAAAAATTGTCTTCCCATCACACCAAACCTTGATTTCCACAACATTCACAAAAATGCATGTGGGCTGTGCAGGCATTAGAGTAAAGTTTTCAGAACTAAAAAATTTTTTTTAGAGAATGTTCTTCTATAAATATGGAGGAAGAGGAGATTTATAGTGATAGAGGAATGCAAACCGTGAAGTTACTAAGGTGTCACTATGTCCTATCTCAGGGACACTTATATATCCATTCTCATTGCTGCTGTTCACAATAACAAGAATATGGAATCAACCTAGATGCCTATCAGCAAGTGAAGTGAAAGTGAAAATGTGGCACATATACACAATGGAAGTTCATTTATCCATAAAGAAAATGGAAAAAAATGAGTTTGTAGGAAAGCAGATGGAATTGGAAAGTCCAGGGATAGAGAGACAAATACCATTTGTTTCTTCTCATATGTGAATCATAGTTTCTTATTTTTGCATATGTGTACTTATGTGAGAGTGAATGTGGGTAGAGGCTATGAAACTAGAAAGGGGTGCATGAGAGAAGAAATGTAGGTTTGAGAGCAGGGGTTAGAGAGGTTAAAAGAACACATGGGACATGAAAATGGAAAAGAGAATACCGGGGTGATATGGCACAAGTGGGGAGTGGGGGTAGGAGTGTGGAGGTGTTAGGGAATATTATTTTAGGGTGTGTTACTTTTGTTTATGTTGAATTTGTTTACTTCTGTGAAGCTGTGTTCCTTTGCCTGTCTAAAACACCTGATGGTCTAATAAAGAGATAAATGGCCAATGGTGAGGCAGGAGAAAGGATAGGTGGGACTGGCAGGCAGACAGAATTAATATAGAGAGAAATCTGGGAGGAGAGAAGAAAAAGGAAGTAGCCAGAGAAGGAGGAGGACACAAAAGGGTAGCTATCCAGCTACACAGCAAGCCACAGAGTAAGAAATAGTGAAAGGTATACAGAAATAGAGAAAGGTAAAAGCCCAAAGGCAAAAGCTAGACAGGAGAATTTAAGTTAAGGAAAGCTGGCAAGAAACAAGCCAAGCTAAGGCTGGATATTTGTAATTAAGTATAAGCCTCTATGTGTGATTTACTTGGAACTGGGTGGTGGGCCCCCAAAGAGCAAAAGAGCCAAAGCAACCAGCAACATGGAGGAGAGAAACAAAGCCAAGAATCAACCAAAATTAAGTAACATAAAGATGACATAAGGAAAATGGTTATTCTAGATGCTATCTAAAAATAAACAACAAATAGAACTACTGTATGATCCACCTGTACCATGCCTGGCCACATCACAAAGGGTTCTCAGCCAGTACACCATAGAGATACCTGAAAATCCATACTTGTTTTCATGCTGTTCACAATACTCAGGATATAGAACTAGCCTGTACTTGGAGTTATCTCCAGTCCTGTCCAGGCCCGCAGCCATTCAGACCCAAATAAACACACAGACGCTTATATTATTTAAACTATTTGGCCTAATGGCTCAGGCTTCTTGCTATCTAGTTCTTATATCTTAAAATAACCCATTTCTATTAATCTATAAGTTGCCACATGGCTTGTGGCTTACTGGTACTTTATATCTTACTTCTCGTGGTGGCAGCTGGCAGCGTCTCCTGCCTCAGCCTTTCACTTCCCAGAATTCTCCTCCCTCTTTGTCCCACCTATACTTCCTGCCTGGCCACTGGCCAATCAGCACTTTATTTATTAACCAATCAGAGCAACACATTCACAGCATACAGATATCCACAGCACTAGCCTGGATGTCTATGGCAAATATAATTAATGGAATCTTGTTCAGCTGTAAAGGAAAATGACACTATGACATTTACAGGAAAATGTATAGAACTGGAGATTATCATGTTAAAATGAGCCAGACTCAGAAAAGCAATTATCACACTCTTTCATAAGTAGAATATATGTGTATCTACATATATATATATATATATATATATATATGTGTGTGTGTGTGTGTGTGTGTGTGTGTGTGTGTATGTAGATACACATATAGTATCTACCTGTCTGGACATGAAGTTATGAAGGAGATTACTAGATGCGAGGATGAGATCTAAAGGGAGGGAGATGACAAAAGAGGAAAATGAAGATATGCATGACATGAGTCAAAGGAGACAACCTGCAGGGTAGAAGGGGCCTATCGAAAGGGGCGGGAGGAGAACAGGGAAGGCACAGGGAGGGTGAAAATGAGAAAGAAGACATAATCTTCTGATAAGCAAGATGCCCAAATATCCCAAGTAAGATGCATGACTGACACATTTTCCACGTACTAAAACAATGGTTTGTCTGATCTTGAAGTGCTGTGGCCAGATGTGGGGTGGGCAGAAGCTCCTGTGTGTATAGCTAGATAACCTTGGGATGCTGTTTCAATGACACAAGTTTTAGTTTCTTCACATATCCAAACGATTTGTGAGTCTTGCCATTCGGAGTTGCTCAGAGGGTTAAACTTTATAGAACACACACATTGTGTGGTGATCAGTTTGTAAGAGCTGAACATCATTTGCATTTGTTCTTCCTCTGCTAGATTTTAGGTCTTTTATGGTGGTCACTAACTTTGTCTATGGTTAATGGTTGTAGTTCTCAAAGGACAGTACACAAATTACTTTTGATCAAGCATACTTGCTATAGCCATTATTGAAAACAGTGTGTTAAATAGGCCTTTGATATTATTTTTCCTAACATGGAGCACTTATTAGCATGTTTCTAATTCTTACACACAGTTCGGCATGGTGCCAGCATAAAAATCAAACACATTAACTGATGGAATAGAATTGAAAGTCTCCACATGAATTCATGTGTGGGCAGCTAAAGGATTTTTGACACAGGAGCCAAGAATATACAATTAGAAAAGTTCAGTCTCTTCAGTAAATATGTCTGGAAAACTGGAAGTGCACATGCAGAATGAAATTGAGTCTTCATTTTACTTCACACACACATATGTATACACACACACACACACACACACACACACACACACACACACACAGATATACTTATATGCACGTGTATAAAACATGAAATTACTCACCATCAAACTTGAGACAATAGGCTATAAAAACACCAGAAGACACTGGGAAAACATCTCAGTGTTCATCTGGGTGATAGATTTGGTTCCAAAACCACAGAAATAAAGCAACAGGTGAAAACTAAAAAGCTCTACCTAGCAAAGGAAAACAACTAATAGAGCAAAAGAGTCAAAACCTACCATTTGGGAAAAAAATTTACGAGCAAAAGTCCAGTGAGGAGTTAATTGCCAGCACATAGAAGCATTTTGACAACATGATAGTAAGAAAAACAATCTAGTTTTGAAATGAACAAGAGACCTGAACACTTCTAAAAAAAATAAGAAATGAAAATTGTCAAATGATTTATGAAAAATGCTGAAAATCACTAGTAGTTAAGAAAATTCAAGTTAAGCTGTGATGAGATGTCTCACATATCAGAATGGCTATTATGAAAAACAACAAAGATACATGTTGATGAGGATGTATAAAATCAAACTCTTGTATACGGTTGGAGTATGTGTAATAATACAACTATTATGGAAAAATACTAAAAATAGAGTCACTGGATGAATTTAGAAATTTTAGTTCTGAGTAATCACCCAAAAGGTTTGATTGTTTTGTCGATCATATTTCTGCATTTCTTTGTTCAATATAACACGACTCACAATGGTTAAGTTACTGAATCTACCTAAGCAGCCATCAACAGATAAGGAGATACAAACTGTGGTACATAAACGCAAACAAATGCTTTTCAGCCTTTCAAAAGGAGGACATTTTTGTCATTGCAACATTGTGGATAGGACGGAAGAACATTATGGTGAGTGAGAAGTATGAACATTATAATAAGTGACATAAGCAAAGTACAGAAAAACAAATACATATCCCAGAATCTCATTTATATATGGGCTCTAAAATAATTGAACACAGACACAGATAGCAGTTCCCAGAGGCTAGGGATGGAGAATGGGGACAAGATGGCCACTGGGTACCAGGACTCAGATGTCTTAGGTAGGAAGAAAAGCGTTAGCAGATTTGTTACATTGTATGCTGGGTATACTGATTATGCCATACTGTGCACTTCAAAATTGCTAAGAAACTAAATTTCAAATGTTCTCGCTACAGAATAAAATGACAGGTATTTGAGATGATGGATATGTGAGAACTTTAATTTAATTTATTTTTCACTGTATTCATAAACCATAACATAACTTTGTACTCCATAAATATGTAAAATTATAGATTGTCAGTTTACAATAGGTAGAAATACATGTTACTTCCACTGGAACAAACATTTTATTAAAAGATACTACACATAAGACAAGTAAGAGGCGGCTGGAGGGATGGATTGGCCATTAAGAGCACTGTTATTGCAGAGGATCAGAGTCTGGATTCCATCTTGCACTCTAGGTGGCTCACAATCACCTGTGACTACAGCTTCAGGGGATATGACTCCCATTTCTGGCCTCTGTGCCTGACACACACACACACACACACACACACACACACACACACACACACACGCATGCACACATGCATGCACGCAGACGCACGTGCACACACACACACAGACATGAAACCAAAAGAGGAGGAAGAAGGAGGAGGAGGACAGAGGAGAAGAATGAGGAGGAGGAGGAGGAGCAGGAGGAAAAGAAGAAGGAGAAGGAGAAGGAGAAGGAGAAGGAGAAGGAGAGGAACAGGAACAGGAACAAGAATAACAGGAACAAGAACAGGAACAGGAACAAGAACAGGATCAAGAACAAGAAGAGGAAGAAGAAAAGGTCTCAGCCATCACTCATAGGGTTTTTCTACCTCAAAGTCTATACAACTTTACTCCTTTCCTGTGTTGCATACACAATTTCTCCACCTTATGGACTTCATGGTGGAATTCTCTGGCTGTAGCTTCTGAGTTTCAGAATTTGGTATGAGACTGCCAAAAACAAACACATAAAATGCACAATTTAAAAGATGGAGAGAAATATGTTTGGGAGAAGTCATCTCAACTATTCAGTAAAGCTGAAATTAGATTATTGGCTGCTCATAGCCAGGTATTTCTATACCTGTTCAAATGATCAGGTTAAGTAGAGCTACTCAGAATAAATGAATAAATAGTAAAACATTCTTCAGGTATACCCACTATTTTTGTTTATATTATCTTCAGATATCTTCCAAGCGCTGTATATAGTGTAACACATTGTCTTCTGTTGACTTTATTACCAATGTGTACTAGCAGTCACCATAAAGGCCTGTGAAATCTATCCATTGGAACTATTCTCTGGGCTGGGGTGATAGTTTGGTAGATAAGAGAGCTTGCTCTGCAATCTTGAGGGCCTGAGTTCAGATTCCCAGAACCCAGGTGAAAACAAAGCCATGCGTGGATACAAGTGCCTGTAGTGCCACTATTATTGGACAGAGACAAGGTAGACACGGGGAGCTCACCACTCAGTCAAATCAAAATGATGAGTGTCAGATTCAGAGAATCTGTTCAGGGGACTCAGGTAGAGAGCTAAAGAAGATAGGTGATGTCCTCCTCTTTCCTTCACAGGTACACACACACACATACACCACACACACACACAAACACACACACACACACACACACACACACACACACACACACACACACTACACAAATATAAGAAATGTTTTCTTAGGCTGAGGCTGCTCATGGTAGAGCATGTGCCTTGCATCTAGGAAGCCCTGAGTTACATCCCTGCCCATTAAATGTTGAGCACTTTTTCTTGGTATCTTAACCATTCGTGGATCTCTGCATTTAATGGCTATTTGCTACAAAGGGAATCTTCTATGGGGATAAACATAAGCATAAGCATCTAAGAGATATCAATTTAGCAAATTAGAAGTAGTAAGTTAACACTTAGTACCTATGACCTCTCCCACCATGGGCCTTTGACTACTTCCACAGCACTGGGCTTGAACTCCCACCTGCCCAGTGGGTCTCAGATATGATCAGAAATCAGTTGGTTACTCTCCAAACAGTCATACCACTATTGCCCTGATAGGTCTTCCTTGCCTTGCAAGCTGGTATTACAGTATGCAAAGTCCAAAGCTGTGAAAGAGTATTGCTTGGGTTTCTTCTGCGTTCTGGCACTATGAAGGCTGGGCAGCAGGGAGGAAGTTTCAGATTATGGTTTATCTGTGTTCTAGGTCCAAGATGTGCAGTGTCTTTAGCAACAGGGTTTAATTGTCCAGTTCTTGTAGGAAACTAAAGTAAATAGCCAAAATCTGTATAGTTTGGATACTTCTAGGACTTTTCTGTCCAGCATATCCTAGGGAGGCATCCCATATCCAACACTGGGATTTTCATTTAATAACTCATGCAAACTGAGTTTTTTGGGTTTTATTTTTTATCTGTGTAAAACTCTGTGGTATTTAAATTGAAAGTGCTCATTCTTTTTAAGCAAACTTATCTGAAAGCACAAATATGTCTTCACTGAATACAGCATCTTAATTAAGAAAAGATTATATGTGGCGCACGCCTTTAATCCCAGCACTCGGGAGGCAGAGCCAGGCGGATCTCTGTGAGTTCGAGGCCAGCCTGGGCTACCAAGTGAGTTCCAGGAAAGGCGCAAAGCTACACGGAGAAACCCTGTCTCGAAAAACCAAAAAAGAAAAAAAAAGAAAAGATTATATGATAGGTGTATAAGAAAATGTATAGTGAAATCATCTTGAATAATTGAATTGTTAAGTGAAGGAAATTTCATGCAAGGACATCCATATTTGGAACTCTATGACTTTGTTGTTTGAGGTGAGATGACAGGATTCTGCTCTGAAATAGATTTTTCCCTAAAATGTTTTTTTACAGCTGGGCAGTGGCGGCGCACACCTTTAATCCCAGCACTTAGGAGGCAGAGGCAATTGTATCTATGAATTTGAGGCCAGACTGGTCTACAGAGCGAGTTCTAGGACAGTAAAAACTACATGGGAAAAACCCTGTCTCAAAAAAAAATGTTTTTAACATCAACTTTCAAGGCACATTGTGAGAACAAAACTTTGCGCTGTGATAGCTATGGATGGAGAATTAAATGTTTAATGGATTGAAATTTCTAGAAATGTTTACATCTTAGATGCTTGGAAATTTAGTTAATTCCTCAATGACCTAGCAGTTCTGTGGAAGCACCGGGGTTCTTCTGAAAGGACGCATGTCTGTTGTGAACTTTTCACTGTTCTGCCAAACTACAGACATAATGGAAGAGAGCACAGGATAGAAATGCAAACAAGGGAGAGAAGAACGGAGGCAGACAAACCACCAAAGGGAAGGGATTTTCTAAAGTGTTCAAAATGTAGAGAAGCACTCAAGTAACAGAGTAGGAAATGTCAGAAATCAGGGCCCCAGCAGAAAATGAAAACTGCACCAAGACCCATGGCACGGCAAACTTCCCTCAGACCCATTCCCATCCTCTCCACTATGTCCTCTTCTACTGGGAGGTTTTAAAATTGAAAAGGACATTCCCCAGACTCCCTTACTCCTAAGATTTATGACCATGCTCAGAATTCTATCAATCAGAGATGGCTATGAAGACTTGAATTTAGAATTTAGCACCAAAGGAAGACTGCAGTAGCTCAGACATCCATTTTCTTTTTGTGTTTATTTTGAGACAGAGTTTCTCTGTGTTACAGCCCTGGCTGTCTTGGAACTGGCTCTGTAGACCAGGCTGGCCTCAAATTCACAGAGATCTACCTGCCTCTGCCTCCCGAGTGCTGGGATTAAAGTTGTGCACCACCACCCAAACCCAGACATCTATTTCTAAGCAGGTGTTAGAGGTGCTACTTGGCTCAAAGTCCATCTGTAGTGAAGATTCCATCTTTCATTCCGAGATCAGAGTTCATTCCATATGACCAGAGAGCCATGTGCAAGGTAGTTACAATCTGAGTCCTGAATTACAGATAAGCTTAAGACACTGGCTTCCATGGGTCCCAAATTTGTTTTTGATTGTAAAAGAGTTATAGTATGGTCTTCCAGTGTCTGATTCTGTTCCGAATTCTTGATTACTTAAAATAGGCAGAGTGTGCCAGGCAGTGGTGGCACACGCCTTTAATCCCAGCATTTGGAAGGCAGAGCCAGGCGAATCTCTGTGAGTCTGAGGCCAGTCTGGTCTACAGAGTGAGTTCCAGGACAGGCACCAAAACTACATAGAGAAACCCTGTCTCAAAAAAAAAAAAAATACACAGAGTGTGTCTATTGTTCACAACTGCAAGCCGATAGGCACCATTTTCACTCCAGAAACTGTAAAGAACTTGTGAAGAAAATGAGAATGAACACCTATGAAATAAAACTTCACCTGATTGCTCTCAGTGTTGAACAAGTACGCAGTTAATGAGTGTTGCCTTGCTATTGGGAAAGACAATTAGCTCCATTCTTCTAAGACAAATCCATCTCCCTTATCTCCTTCCCCATTATTATCCCTAATCCTGGAACTAAGGAAAAGCAAGATTTGAGTGGACTATCTGAAAAATGTTTACAGGTCAGTACTCAGGGTGTTTAAATATAAGTTAACTTGAAATCAGAGCAAATCTACTATTCTCTAAAAAGTTTACTACAGCTGGGTGGTGGTGGTGCACGCCTTTAATCCCAGCACTCAGGAGGCAGAGGCAGGTGGATCTCTGTGAGTTTGAGGCCAGCCTGGGCTACAAAATGAGTTCCAGGATAGCCAGGGCTACACAGACAAACCCTATCTTGAAAAGCCAAAAAAAAAAAACCTCCAAGAAATGAAATTTAATATGCGTGTTTGTGTGTGTGTGTGTGTGTGTGTATGTGTGTGTGTGTGTGTGTGTGTGTGTGTGTGTGTGTGTGTGTGTGTGTGCTGATGAGTGGAGTCAGAAGACAACTTGTAGGAGTTGTTCTTTCGCCACATGGGTCCTGGGAACTGATCTCAGATGATCAGGTTAGCTGCAAGCACCTTTACCTCACAGATCTCAACTTATGATTTGTTTTTAACCTTATAGGAATTTAGAAACATGTGGGAAAGAGTGGCCGATACACATACAAAGAAGTAAAAGGCTGAGATGGGATGAGAAACATGGAGGAATAAAAGAAGAGATGTATATCATACCCCTAAACATGCAATCCAAACAGAATGCAGAAGCAGCAAGAACAAATTGGGTCATCATAGAACCAAGATATTATTTTAGTATTAAAGTCTTGTGTCTCAATGTGGTGAAAACACTTCATTTCTTATTGAAAATAGACTTTTTTCGTAGAATATATTTTGATTACGGTTCCCCCCACTGCAAATCTTTCTCATCTTCCCACCCACCCACATCCACACCCTTTTGTGTGAGCTCTCTCTCTCTCTGTCTCTCTGTCTCTCTGTCTCTCTGTCTCTCTGTCTCTCTGTCTCTCTCTCTGTCTCTCTCTCTCTCTCTCTCTCTCTCTCTCTCTCTCCCTCCCTCCCTCCCTCCCTCCCTCCCTCCCTCTCTCATTAGGAGAGAGGCATCTTAAAAATGCTGCATAGTAATTCCCTTCTCACATTTGGAGAAAATGGACAGACAGTGTCGGATGTGTGTTCTGCCATCACATGTATTCATTGAGAGGATTTAGATGAATACTAAAGGAGCCTGGTAATCATTCCCTAACAGCCAATCAGGAGTCAAGACTGCTTTGCAAGTTAGCTTCCTGACAGCAAATATAATCATGTGATAGTAAATTATATGCCACATTAAAATTTTCCCACCACTTTTTCACATAAGCTACTCGGCATGGTCACTAAATCAAACCTGTGAGGTTTAGCCACCCCTCCCTTCCTGGCTTTCTAGTGGAGTCCAAGAAAACAGCCTTTTCCTGGATCTTTGGCATCAACTTCTTAATAGGTCATTGTTCTTCCGTGCCCTCTTCTTTGAACTCAAAACTTGCAGAGATAGGAAGAAAGAGAGAGAGGGAGGGAGAGAAAGAAAGAAAGAAAGAAAGAAAGAAAGAAAGAAAGAAAGAAAGAAAGAAAGAAAGAAAGAAAGAAAGAAAGAAAGAAAGAAAGAAAAAGAAAGAGGGACAGACAGACAGATAGATTATAGGCAATGACTAGATAGGTAAAAGATGACAGATGCTTGATAGAGATAGATAGTTGGATAGATAGATGATATATGAATGAACGATAGATTGATAGATCTATAGATAGATAGATAGATGATGGATGGATAGATAGATAGATAGATAACAGACTAATAGATAAATGGATAGATATATAGATTAATGGTGGATAGATGATACATAGGTGGATAAATAAAAAAGCAGCAGGAACTCAGAACTAAGAACATAAGACAACAAAAGGCACAGAAATGTAAGAAAATTCCAATCTTCCTGGCCTCTTTGGTCTCTAGATGGAAGTGGTCACCAAATCCTGTCATTGTGACTTCATTCTTATCTTTAGAATTTGCCTGTCTCTGGAAATGACCGTCACAGACTGACTTTTCCCAGCCTAGAAACCATCACCTTTCCCCTCCCACTTTGATTGAGACTTCTGCATAGTTTCAAAGCTTCTACTTTTACTCATTTATGTTGTCTCACTGTAGGCCCCAAGGGCAGGGGCTATAAATTATTTGCTCTTGTGTATTTCTGGGTTTAAGGGTCCATAACGGATTCTTATTTGTGAACTTTCTAAAACCTATAGAAGCCTTAAAATTAACTATTGCTAAAAGTAAGAGCTGAGACATCCCAGTCAATAAATGGGCTAATGAAATGAACAGTCACTTCTCAAGAGACAATCACAAATGGCCATTAAACAAGACCCCATTAGCCTTCAGAGGAGTGTACATTAAAACCACATTGAGATTTGATTTCACTCATCACAATGTCAGCCATTAAGAAAACAAACAATAAGAAATGATGGTAAGGATGCTGGGAGAAGAGGATGTTGGAAGACAGTGTGGAGGTTCAAGACTAAGAACAGCCCCTGTGCAAGACCCAGGTACACCACTTCTGTGTGTTTATACAAAGGACTCCATGTCAGTATAACCAACCTATATGTCCAACAATAGAGTAATAGATATAGAAAATGTGGTATACACACACACACACACACACACACACACAGAGAGAGAGAGAGAGAGAGAGAGAGAGAGAGAGAGAGAGAGAGAGAGAGAGAGAGAGAGGGAGGAATTTTTTTTCAACCATAAAGAACAATCAAATTATTTGGAGGAAGATGGGTGTGCCCGAAGATCATCATTTTAAGTGAACGAAGTCAGTCTCAGGACAAATACCATGTTTTCTCTCATATGTGGCTCCTAGGTTTTCTATAGGTCCATAAAATCATGTATGCATATGTAACATGAAAATAGAAGTCTCCAGGAGGTGTGAGAAAGGGGAGAGTAGGAAAGGGTAGGAGGGTATACTCAATACACAATACACACTTTTATAAAATTGTCCTCATGTAGCACAATACCACGTACAGTGAACACACACACTGAGTTTTGCTTAAGAAATTGGTGCTTGGAGGAAGAAAGACTGGAGTTTAAAGTGTAGCCTGTCATTTATCAGTTCCATGACAAGCTGACTTCATTCGTGCTGGGAAGAAGTGCAAAATGAATCTGCTGTGCAGCACTGACTGCAGTAGGTCATCCCTGTGCCCACCAACTCTGAAGGCAGTATGCTAATGGTACCTAGAAGGGGGCCTGCCCGTGACTTGCAGGGCAGTGTAAGGACCATGGATAAAAGCTACTGCTGCCTTTTCAGCCTCAAGGCACATGCCCTGACACCCAAGGGCATATGCCAGGACCCCTTTGCTCTACCGCCATGTGTGCTGACAGTAATAATGAAACACAGATCTCCAGGGCTAGAATCACTTTGGTCATGTCATCAAAGCAGCAGTCACAGGAAGGGCAGTGAGAGGAAGGCCAGTGGCATCTATCTAGGTGGTGAGGGGTAGGACCACTTTCTGGTTGAGGATCTATGATCCTGGGGAATGAATGCCCCATGATCCTCTTAGACTTTACTTACAAAAATGCAAATTAAATGAAAGAAACAATCATGAATTTAAGGAAGGGACCAGAAAGCTTTGATCTTACACATGGGGCTTTGCTGACTGTTGTATCCTATGTGGCTACCAGAGCTGGTTACAATCCCATGAAGTAGGTCCTGATTCTGTGACCTTGAAAAGAGAGGCCACCATCTTCTGTGAGCCTCAATGTCTTCACCTATCAAACAGACACAAGACTTACCTAACCAGGTTGTAATGAGACTTAAGAAGCAATGTACCCCAAACTCTCAGTGATCAAAAATGAAGGGTGAGGAGAGATGGCTCAGCAATTAAGAGCACTTGCTGCTCTTACACAGAACCAGAGTTCAATTCCTAGCATCCTCACCACATGGCTGACAACGACCTATAATTCCAGATCTAGGGGATCAGACATCCTCTTCTGGCTTCTGAAAGCAGCTGCACATACAGATACATGTGCATATACTACATCTTTAAAAGAAATGCTTTCAAGATTCACTCAGTTATTCAACCTTTATTCTATCAGAATGTACTGTGGGTTTGATTGTGAAGTATAAGAAATGGCCAAGGGGTACTTTCACATTCCTAGCCTGTTCTTGAACCACACCATGAAAGTGATCCTCAGTATACACTTCAAAGACGTCATTCATGTTATGTCTGGAAGTTTATCCTGAGCCCCATGATCAGAATGTCTAGAGATCTGTACCAGGAGTGCATGATTTTTGCAAGTTTTCCAGGTGATTCAAATGCATACACTGTTTTTGCAGTTCAGTACTTTTCTGTGGTCTTCCCCTCCACTCTGCCATTTCCGTTCTGCCTGCTTGAACTCCCACTTAGTCGGTCATCCAAACCTCATCATCAGTCCTGCTCCTTTGACTTTTCTAATGCATCTCAGGGTGTTGATGTTTCATACCCAGCAGCAGTGTGCCTTACCACAGAACACACTCAGTTTGTAGAAGCATTTGTGATGTAATCTGAATCCGTATAGATTTGTGAAATGTCATCACCCTAGAAAGATGACTCCTGCTCCTTCCCACTAATTTTTCCCAACATCAATGCATTTGCCTATTTTAGAGCTTCATACAAGGAATATTTTAGTGTGTACACCTGTGTGCAGAGTTGCTTTCATTTGTACGCGTTTGGGATCCTTTGCATTGCACAGCTCACCATGTATCCCGTCTCAAATGTTGAATAGCATCTCTACAAATCCTACTGTTTGCTCGTTCACCACCCTGCAGATAGACACCTGTGCTGTGGACATTGCTAGCCCAGCCTCTTCGTGCAAACGAGCTCTCATTTCTCCCTGGTCCATACTACAATGTGGAATTTCTGGGTTATGAAGCAGGTGCATGTTTAGTTGCTGAAGAACATGGTGGCTCTTTCCCACAGCAATTTTTCTGGGTTATCTTCTCATCAATGACATCTAGGCATTCCACCTGTTCCACAATTCACCAGCATTGATGAAGTCGGTCTTTATTTAATTTTGAGCAGCCTGGTCTATTCTTGCTGAGAATTCATTGCAGTTTTAACTTGCTTTCCTTGATGACTCTTCACCATGAAGAAGTTGGAGGATCCTGAGTCCTTCCTTGCATGTTTGCTGGGCATTTGAGTATCTCCTTCGATGAGGTTGCCATTCAAATATTCAGCCATTTTGACAGAGCTATCCTTCCCGCTTTGATTTTAGAGTGGGAAGAGTTATTTACACCCAGAGTGACCTTTCAGTAGGCACATGTTTTCTAAATACTTTCTCACCTTCTAAAGATTTTCATCTCTCAGTCAGTGTCTTGAGGAGCAGAATCTTGAAATTTTCATTGAGATCAACTAAACCCTCTCTTTGTATATGGTTAATGCTTGCTGTGTGGTATTTTCCAACATGGCTCTGAATTCTCTCTCTCTCTCTCTCTCTCTCTCTCTCTCTCTCTCTCTCTCTCTCTCTGTCTCTCTCTCATGCTCGCGCGCGCGCGCGCGCGCACACACACACACACACACACACACATACACACACACTTGCTCTTTCCTTTCTTCCTAGCCAAAGCATTATTTGGGAGGCCAACAGCATAGAGAGCCCCCATCTCCCCATCTCCACCCCTCCTCCCTCTGAGGCTCCCTTCTCCACCCTCTCTGTAAAATAACATGGGAAGCAGATGGAACCTCAGAGGATCTTTTGAAAAAAACTTCCCTGTGTGTGATGCCAGCTCTAAATAATTGTAGAGTTTTAAGAACTAGGTTGTTTTTATTTCCTGTTACAAATGTTTTTCAAGACACAAACTCCTTATGTCTAAAGGCTATACCTAATAGTTTGTACCTAGCTCAAGGCCATTATTTAAAATATTGGTGGTTCTTCACCACCATGAAGGGAGAAGGAAAGGACAGGGGTGACCACAGCAAGCTCCTTAGGTCCCTTCTTTGTGAAATGCCCTGCCTTTAGAAAAGTCACCTGCAGATCTTATGACATCTGACAGAGTTCGGCTTTAAGGTCATTATCTCCCAGGAGAGAAAAAACAGATGCAGGGAAAAGGAGCCTTGCCTGAGGCGACCAAGGAGGCTGGAACAGAAGCCAGACCCCCCTCATATCAGGAGTTCCAGGCCCTCAAAATCCCACAATCCAGACGGGCAGAACACAAAAGAGAAACCCACCACGGAGAGGAAATGTTTTCCCACAAAAGCAATTTCCTCCAATTTGTATTCCAGCAACAAATTCACTTCCAGTTTCAGATGCCACTATTCAAAAGTGACCGGTTGCCTTTTGACTAGAAAGAAATTGCTCTCATTCTTCAATGACTTGCTTGTAAATATTTACTGACGCAGCCCGGCCCTTCACCCCTTTTCCCTGAATTTATGAGGCCAAGCCCCCAGACCTGTCAAGGTTGATCTGGGTTTGGTTGCTGTGAGGGCTTTCACATGGGTCTATGAATTTGCTCTTCTGGCTTCAGAAATACTGTAAGGTTTATTACTGAACTGTCAACATGGAGAAATACATGGTTGCACGTTTTTACAGCTCACTCTCCTTTATTAAGCTTTTCTATGCTCTTGCATTTTTAGATTAGTTTATTTCAAAACCTGGAAGTGATAGGTTAGATTACATTATATATAAGTGTCCCAGTGCCAAGGGCACTAATGCCCCACATCTGTCCATCCCCATACTGTTATTCGCAAGGAGTTTTCCTCTCTTTGGAATCTGAAGCCTTGGTTAATGCTTCAGTCTTCCCCCCATTGACAATTACAGTTTTCTAAAACCATAATTCTAGAATGATCTACGGCATCTGCCGCCAGGGTGTTTGCCTCACAAGGTCTAGGTAGGGCCCAGAAACTTGCACTTCTAACAATATCCTTGGTAATGTTGCTGTGTGGTCTAGAAATCTAATGCATCTTGCAACCGTTTGGATACAAAGTCCTCTCCAGTAAAGACCCCTGTGCTGAAGGGTTAGTCCCAGTGCAGCAGGGTGTGGAATCAGAACCCTGTGGGAATGACTCCATTGGTAGTGGATTCACCCATCAATGGATTCATAAGTGGATGGTGTTACTGAGAGAAGATGCGCATGTTAGGAGGTAGGGACCAGCTGGAGCAAATAGGTGAGTGGAGGCAAGCCTTGAAGATTTATCTTATACCTTGGCTCCTTCCTTGTTCCCTTACAGATTTCCATAGCCATTGTGAGGTGGGTACCTGGTCTGTCACTTGTTCACACTCCCATGATGCCCTGTCTCACATCAGGCCCAATGGAGCCATTGAGCCGTGGGCTGAAACTGTGAGAGAAATTCAATCTTTTATCTCTTAAGTTATTTATGTGAGGTATTTCATCACAGCAAGAGAAACTAACACTCTAATTGGTTCTTCCCTCCAAAGAATGGAGTGGGGATACTTGTTTACTCCTCAGTGTGGATTTCTAGCAAGTGACCACCATCTTCCTCTGTTCTGAACTGTGACGAACGTTGTGGCCTTTGTCTTCACTGGACATGGAATGCACCTCTGACAAAATTAGGGAAGAAGTTGTCCTCACACATGAAAAGGCATGGTTGAGGGTCCCAGAGCTGCCTGCTAATCTCAGGGGTGTCCAACACCACTGTCCTTCCATTCTTTCAAATCCTGTGGAAGAAAATTCCAATCTGCTCTGTGATGTCTCCACATCACCGCTTCTTTCTACCTGCCTGAAAAGCTGCATTCAAGGGAACAGCATTAGCCTTCCATTGCTGTGATAAATCACTTGAAACTGATCAATTTACAGGAGAAAAGCTTGTTTGGGCTCTCAGTTACGCATGTTTTAGTTTCTGATCACATGCTTCAGTCACTCTCTGACTAACAAGGACAGATAGCATGGTGCGGTACGCAGGGTTATCCACTCAGGAGAACAGACAGGAGAAAGGGAGAGGCTGCGGTTTCAATACACCCTCTGAAGACACACCTCCCACTTCTCTCAATTCGGCCTCCTAAAGTCACCACCATGTCCCCATCATGCCATCATCTCATGGAAGCTTTGGGGGGACATTAAAGGGCCAAACCACAGTAGACAGATTATTGAGAGCAGACTTTGGGCAGACTGTCCACGAGACAAACTGTTTAACAGACTTCCACATGAAACTCAAGACAGCCCCACCCCACTTCATCTGAGCTCCACACCACTCCATCATAACCCCACCCCACTCCATCATTGCCACACACCACCCATCATAACCCCACCCCACTCCATCATAGCCACACACCACCCATCACAACCCCACCCCACTCCATCCAAACTTGACCCCACTCAATCAGCATTCCACCCCACCCCGTCACATCTTATCACATCCCATCACAGGCCCCTCCCACCCCATCACAACTAGGCCCTACCCCATCACAGTCCTACCCCATCACAGCTCCACCCCATCACAGCCCCATTTCACCCCTTTACAGTCTTACTCCACCCCATCATAATCCTATCCCACTCAATCACAGCCCCACTTCACTCCATCATGGCCACACCGCACCCATTCAAAACCCCATCCCACGCAACTACAGCTCCACCCCATACCTTCACAGCCCCATCCCACTCAATCACAGCCACACCCTACTCCATCACAACTCGGCCCCACCCCATCACAGTCCCACCCCATCACAGCACCTCTCTGCCACATCCCAGAAATTCGGTCCTTATCTGTGATAGAATATTTTCATTACCACATAATCCCTTAATACATGATCTTGTACTTTTTGGCTTGTGGGTTTTATCTTCATGAAATGTGGGGCTTTTCTAAACAGAACAGTGTTTTATGTCTATCTTTGCAAGCTTACACACAACAAATCACAAAAAGAAGAAAAAACATGGGAAGGGGGAAGTGGAGAGTGAGTTCTTCTCTTGGGGTATGATATGAATACAGCAGGCTGTCATCCACAGTTTCACTTCTTGTGATTTCAGTTACCCACACTCACCATGATCAGGAAGCTTGACTGGGAAATTCAAGAAATAAGCAATTCAGAAGTTTTAAATATTTTTATTACAATGTACTATTAAAATTATTCTATATTGCTTACTGTGTGTTGTGGTTTGAGTAAGAATGGCTGTATAGGCTCATACATTTGAATGCTTAGTCACCAGGGAATGGAACTAGCTAGGATTAGGAGGTGTGGCCTTAGTGGAGAAAGTTTCACTGGGGGCAGGCTTTGCATTTCTGAAAGCCCATGCCAGGTCCAGGCTCTTTCTCTCTCTCTGTTCCATATTAGGATGTAGCTCTCTGCTAGCACTGCAGCACCATGACTGCCTGTGGGCTGCCATGCTACCCCTCTCCCCCATGATAATGCACTAAGCCTGTGAAACTGTAAATGAGCCCTGAGTCAAATGTTTTCTTTTGGAGGAGTAGCTTTGGTCATAGTGTCCCTTCACAGCAATAGAAGGGTGATGAAGACAGAAGTTGGTACCAGGAATGGGGTACTACTATGACAGGCCTGACCATGCTGCTTGTTGGTGGAATACGGAAGACTCTGAGACATTTATAAAAGTGGCTGAATGCTTTAAGCAGGGATTACTGGGATGTCCTAGTAGGAACAAGGACATAAGTGATAAGGACAATGTGGGCCCATCTCAAGAGGTTTAGAGCAGAAGAATATTATCAGCTGGCCTAGAGACCATTTTTTGTGGTATTTTTGGCAAAGAATATGACTGCTTTCTGTCCTTGTCCTAAAAATTTGCCAGAAGCTAAATTGAAGGGTTTTAGATTAATAGCATTGATAGAGGAGACTCCAAGACAGCCTGGTGTGGACTATATTGTGTGGTTATTAGTGGTCACTTTTATGCAGATCTATAACAAAAAGGAGCAAGCTAAACAAACAAAACAAAATAAAAAATGTACAGTTTGAGGAGAAAAGGAGCACCAGGAAATGGAATGTTGGAAGTTAAGTCCAGTGCTCAAGGATATAAAACATTTAAAGAAAGCCTGATGCTAAATGGAATAAGTGGAGTGGTAACCTCAGGGCGAGATTCTACCCAGCTAAGCTTCCAACTTGTGAAAAGGAATTAAAGAAAAACTTAAGTGATAGGAACTATTAAGAACAGGACGCCTGTGTCTAGGAGGAGCATTGAACAGTGTATTTTCAGTTTGGGCTGTTATATGAGATAATCAGCAGAGTCCTGCAAACATGCTTGATGCTTAGAGACTGGGACTCAAGACCCATGAGAACCATTTTGAAAATTATCTCCAATTCCCACATACCTGTACAGTGTGTGGCTCTCAAGAAGGAAGCGCAGCCGGTGTCTTTTGAGGCAGAATTTTAATTTCTTTCTCTTGACATACATTATATGGTATGTGGAAAACCAAACTATTGGCTCATTACTTCCTCTTTCTAGTCCTCTCAAATCACAAATTATCTATGAGTGAAAATATTATGGGCTAGGTGTTTGAATTCCTGGCCACTCCCCAAACTATGTGACCGCACATGCACAATTCAGTAGCCAAGTAAGGGGCCTTACGTCCTACATAATCCCTGCAGTGCATGATTGCATAATTTGTGCATAGTGTGATCAAGCAATCTATGTGCATGCGTGGCGCAGTTCCATAAGCCCATATGCGCATGTGCAGGGGTATCCATAAGAAGCGGATCACAGACTCCTCCCCCTTCTTCTTCTCCTTCTCCCCACCTTCTCTCTCTTCATGTGTCTTCCACAGGCCTGGTCACACTCTCTTCTGTTCCTCTCTTCTCCTAATAAAGCTCTGATAGTGGGTTTTGTCGTGCTTCGTGGTCTTTCTTGCACAGTAACAGAGCTGCTTAATGAATAACACAGCGTCGCCACGTTAAAACCAACACTAGGGATGTAGCTCAGTGGTACAGAGCTTGCCTATCACTCACAAGGTCCTGGGTTCAATCCCCAACACTGCCAAGAAAGGAAAAAAGGATGTTGTTAAATGCCTTGGAGTTTCATAATTTGCTAATAAATCAAAATTTTACACAGCATCCCCAAATCACGGAGCCACTATATTTTACATCAGTCTTTTGCCTAGTTATGGTGCATGGATTTTTAGTAGTCATGTCTGTAAGTGTTCATATTCTGCCTCCTGTGTCTTTCATGAAGGCGGGAGTCCCTCTAGTCAGAGCCTGCAGGGCTAGGCCATATGTATTGTGTCTTTCCCTTGAAGACCTAGAAATCCTGTAACACATTTTGTAGTAAAGGCTGCTGGTCTTTGAAAGAAAATTCTCCAATCTTAGCAGTGGTCTTTCTCTGAGAGGGAGGCTGGAAATGCTGGGGAAGCCAGCATCTATGAGGGGTTTCTGTGCTGAGGATCATGGAAGGCAGGTGGGGCGGGGTGGGGATGGGGGTGGGGGAAATGGACTTCTCACTAACTCCACACGTACGCAGCCAGCATCACCTACTAAAAGAGGAAATGATTTTTATTTAAATTGGATTTTACTTAGATGGGATGCTCTGGGGATGAAATTTTCACTTTGAAAAATTATGTCTTCCTTTACGACAAGCAAAACTGAGATCAGAGGTCCCAGTGGATTCCTGTGGCTGGAAAGGAGCAAGGTACAGCTCTTTACTTACATACTCCTGATGGAATAACACCAGAAAAAACAGTTTATACAAAAGAGACAGTTCTACAACAAAAGTTAATAACATTTCATGCTTTTAATCTTCCTTGACTTTCACCTATAACAAGGATTGTGTCCAGTGGGGTTTTCTTCATTCATCTTCCTGAAGACAATGAAAGTCTTTAGGCTGTGCTGTATAATATTGTGGGATTCAGACAATATAGTATTGTCTGAAGCCTCCATGTCTCTGAAACCCCTCCTAACTGTCCAGGGCCCTCTTCCTAAGACTCACCTAGAACTGAGCCACCTCAACAGGAAGTCAAAAGAGAAATCCTATGACAGGTGCACTGGGGAGGCAGAGACAGGAGGATTCCTTGGAATTCACTGCCCAACCAGTCAGTGATGTCTAAGTTCAGTGAGAGACCCTGTCTCCAAAACTGAAGTGGAGAAGCAATTGAGAAAGACATCTCACACACACACACACACACACACACACACACACACACACACACACACACACATTCTGAAATGAAATGTGTATACTGTATTCAGTCTGGAGGAATACTCACCTATTCTGATAGACGAATTCACATTTAATCGAGTTAAAGAACTCCCGTAATCAAAGATTTATGGATGTTGGCCTCCTAGTTTTATCCCTTATTCTTACTACAGGGCTTGATTGCCCGGTCACTTAACCACTCCAAGGTGATTCTTTAAAGTGCGACAATGTGTGTGGGGAGACGGACTGAACAATGTAAAACTCCACACTGGATGACTGACATTTAAAACTTGACAGAAACATTCCTTTTGCAGCAAAATAAACAGTTTTCTCCTCTCCTAGATAAGGCAGGGGGAATTTCTCCTCTTTATCCCCTTTATAGGAAACCACTAAAGACAGTTTTCCACATCTCTTCCTTCAAGTTTTCATTATCAATAGCTGCTTGTGATATCAGCTGGGGTTGTTAGCCCACACATCCGGCCTGTATCTTAATTGCAATAACTTCATGTCACAAACAGCCAAGGCAGTGATATATGGAAAGACCTGAGTTTTTCTGCCCTCTGAACTCCCTCCCCCAGCCCCCTTCTCTTCTTCCCCCATTCCCAACCTTACAGAGGCCGGAAACTCTTTCGGCATTCCTGAAAAGTTACATAAGACAGCAGAAGCAGATAACATTGTATGTTTCGAGTTTAAAATGCGGAATGTTTATGCCTGTGGGGCGAGAAGAATGAAGGAATGTCCCTTTCAGAATCCATATCTGAAATGACGAGGAGGCTGACAAATGTCTCCCTTGCAGTTAAAAAAATAATAATAATGATGTTTACGGCTTTTCAGTGTTCTTTACTACCTGGTAAATAGTGAGCTCTCTGATCCTTAGGAATAAATCACAGACACCCCAAGACACATAGCACAGCCAGGTGGGTTGAGTATTCCAAGTTTCACTTAAGTAGAAACAGATTTTGTAGATCCAGGGGTAGCATCTTCAACCTGAGATTGCCTTCTGGAATGGCGTGGAGGAACGGCATGGAGGGTCTGCATTTTGCATGGCTTCCAAGGAAGGCAAACCCGGGTCTGATGTAGACATGTGAATGTCCCTGATGCTTTTCTCACTGCTAAAACTGAGTCTGTTTCTGCCCTTGTCTATCTCTCCCAGTAAGCTCAGACAAGCCCCCTTGAAGAGCAGCCTTGACTGAGTGTCTATTTAGAAGGGAGGATCTTTTTTTTTTTTCGAAAATGGAAGTGCCAAAAAAGGCACTGCAGCGTATCAACATATTTGCCCAAATCAACACACTGCACAGAACTGGTCCTTTCCAGGCCTCCTGACCTTGCCCTTCCCTTTGGCCAGGTCACCAGCAGCAGGCACGCAGCCCCTTGGCTGATTTCAATACATGGCAACAGTCTCCAGGACAACCCTGACTCAGGGTCATTGCAGGGCTGTCTCATTTCCAGGAAGCCTCTGTTCTATGTGGGACAGTGGAGTGTTTAACCTGGACACAAGGGGCAGCCAGTAGGCTTCTACAGAATCTCTGTTCTTTCCTTTGGTGGGTTGGGTCTATGAACATGGACCGGCCCCCACCTCTAAAGTAAATATTTTTGAAAGGCTTATAGAATGTAGACATGACCTCTGCCCTGTGGATTTACCACCCATCTTGATAACTCACAGCAGAAAGTAGATGCTTTAGTCTCCATTCTCTTGTCCTTAGAAGGGGAAAGAGCATGAAAAATAGTGATGTAAGGAGGAATAAATAGCACAAAAATGTTTAATGCACCCCCCGCCCCCCGCCGTCTCTCTTGGCTTCTATTCCTGCCTTCTCTTTGGCATCTGCTGGCTTTATTTGTTTTGTTGTCTTTCATAGTGGAGTTGTGCCCCAGGAAGGACCACATGCTGCCAAATACAACTGAAATAAAACTCAGGGTCTGCCATGGAGTCTTCTCCCAGCATCGACTCCACTTTCTTAAACATATTACCCAGGCCAGTTCTTTACCACCTGTGTACTTCCTGCCTCGTGTTCTTGATGGTATTTATTCTTGCAGGCATTTGTTGAAAGTTGATGCAGCCTCGACTATGCACCACATACTGGGCAATCCCTGGGACAAAAGAATCAGATAGTGCTAACAGTCTGTCAGGACCACGGGAGTCAGGAAGACGTCTTTGATTCTACCTAGGTAACTCTGCGATGCTCTTGAATGCCAAGTAACTCAAAGGATCCTGAAACTGGCATAAGGTTCAGTTGGGCACAGATGGAGCATTTCTGTCCCATTGTGTGAGGACTAGTTTTAAGGACACAGGTCCTAGGTGACATGTGGCTCAATCAATCTGCACTCTTTATAGAAATCTTGAGAAAAGGAAAGTTCACTTGCCTGGTTTTGACCCCGATTGACCCAAGTATGATGAGGTCATAGGACAGTTTCACTTTGACAAACAAGATCTTATCTCCAATGGTTCCATTTCAAGTCACCATCCCTCAATATGGTGGCCCATACAAAGAAATATTCTAAAAGAGGGCTTTGATTGCTGGCCAAACCAATGAACTAAGAACTAAAACTTGTAAAGCTTTTCTTTCAAAGAAGCTTTCCATGTCACGAGACTTCCATGTACAGGCTGAAGCCTTTACCTGGATCAAGGTAGAATGAAGAGGTTGGAGAGGAATGACCTTAATGTCCCAGAAATCAGGGAAATTTCACACTCAACATTGATGACCTGAGGAGCCATAAACATTCGCTAAATAGAATGGCATGAAATTAAAAGCTTCTGCATCTGCAGGGCAAAAAAAAAATTGAGTGAAGTGATAGCCTACAGAATGGGTGAAAAAAGATTTTAGGTACCTATACCTGTACACAGGGGATTAATATGTATAGTATAAAAAGAACTAAAAAAAAAAACCCTAAGTATTAAAAGCTAAAGAGCCCAATCAAAAATGGCCAATGAAATTCCCAAAGATGAAGTACAAATAGCCATGTGAAAAAACATTTCAACAATTGTAGACATCAGGAAATTCATATTAAAAGTACTTGAAGATTGTGTCTCACTCCAGTCATAATGACTATCGTTAAGACAACAAAATAAATATACATGCTGTTGAGTGTGCAGGAAAGGGGACTTCTAACATGCTGCTGGGGAGAATGTGACTGGCTCCAGTCAGTGTGGAAATAACTCAAAAACCAGAAGGCAGGCCTTCCATAGGATCCAGCTATACTACTCCTGGTTACAGTCCTAAAGGTCTTTATGTACCATAGAGATAGCTGTACAACTGTGTCTATTGTAACAGCCAGATTTCAGAATCAGGCTGGGTATCCATAAAAGATGAATGTCTCTTAAAAAGTCAACTCTCTCTCTCTCTCTCTCTCTCTCTCTCTCTCTCTCTCTCTCTCTCTCTCTCATACACACATACACACACACACACACACACACACACACACAAGGAGATTTACTCAGTCAGAGAAAAGGTTATTTGCTGGAAAACGGATGAATCTGAAGATCACCATATTAAATGAAATAAGACTCAGTGAGACAAATATTGCCCATTTTTCTCATTTATGGATCCTAACTAGTACAAAGATACATATAACCAATTGTATATGTGTGACATGAAGCAGAGGAGATGCTGGTGGAAGGAGGGACCCACCAGTCGGGGGTGAAGGGGCAGGAAGACAAGGAGAGCATGGCGATGATGAACAAGGTGAATGATAGGACAGGCTTGAAAGGAAGTGTCTTCATAAAGCTATCATGGAACACAATGAGTTCAAATCAATAAAACATACAGGATGATACCACATTAGCATCACCTGATGAAGCAGGGCTCCCCATTCTACAAATGAGGAAATTAGGAATTAAAGAGATTAAGAGTTGTAAAGAAGTTCGTCTAGAATCACCTCTCACAACTTCCAAATCCTAACAACTTAGCTGTCACAGTCTGTCATGTCAGAAGTTCACTTACATCATGATTCAGGCAGTGTTCAAAGAGGGGTGATACCTGAGACAACTCAAGGCTCCAACGACTTCATCACAGTGTGATATTATCTAATGTTAGGAGATTTCTCTAAATAAGTCATCTGCTGCAAAGAGTTTGGCAAAGTACTGCCCATGACCCAGACCAGATTAGTAAATCCACATTTGCAAGGACATTCCATCAGAACATGCTCATTTGTTTAATGCCTATGAAAAATAAGATTAAGAATTTATACATTTGTTTGATTCCCCACTGAATCATTGTCTAGTGTCAAGTTCAATGATAATGAGTGAGCTCAGCAGCTGCTGCAGAAACCACACAGTGTGCAGGTCTGAATTGATCTGGCCCTTTACACACTAGTATAAAATAGTCAATACAGAAAGAGCCTATCTACATTCATATCATTCATAATATTTCACAATGCCTGCAATATTAACTCTTTTAAACTTCTTAAGAATCATCTAAATCACAGAAGATTCTAGTCTATGTTAGTATAACTTTAGTGTTAAAAGTATCCTATATTGGCTGGGTGTTGTAACAGGTTTTTTCTTTTGGGCGATCAGCTAGCTCCCAAATCATGACACAGAGACTTATTATTAGTTTTGAGTGCTCAACTTTAACTTAGCTCTAATTTTTATCTGTTTCTTTTTATCTATGTTCTGCCTTAGAACTTTTTGCCTTTTCTTTCTGTATGTCCTACTCTGTGTTCGTTGGCTGGCGGCTGCCTGGCTGGCCCCAGCTCTCTTTCTCTCCCATTCTTTCCCTTCTTTTTCCTCTCATTCTTCTCAAGCCTACTTTTCCCTCCTATTTATTCTCTCTGGCCAACAGCCCTGCCTACCCCTCTCTCTGCCTAGATATTGGCCATTCAGCTTTTAATTAGACCAATCATGTGCCTTAGGCAGGCAAGGTGAAACAGAAGCACATCTTTTCATAATTAAACAAAGGTAACATAAATGCAGCATAAACAAATGTAACACATCTTTACACAGTTAAAGCAATATTCCACAGCATAAACAACTATAATACATCGTTGCCTAGTTAAGATAATATTCCACGACAGGATACACTAATGCACATGTTTACTCCCAGAATTCTGTAGGCAGAGGTAGGCACCTATCTCTATGACTTCTAGGTCATCCTGGTATAGGGTCAGGTTAGACAGGGCAACATAAGGAGACCTTGTCTTAAAAAATAAAAAAAAAAAGATTATTTTTATATCACTCAAGTTTACTTTAATAGACAGCATGGTTCTTTTAATCAAAACATCCTACATCTTAAAACCTCTTAGATAAATAAAATCTTCATAGAAAAATTCTGTTATAAATCTCTAAAATAAAGCTCACATTGCTATAGCTAAGATCTGTATACTAGTATGGAATCAGCAAGTTTATTCACTTTAACATGGCTTAAGCTTTCTTTTCTAATTCCTCACGTTTACACTTTGATTTCCTTTGCTTTCTATGATTTTATGACAAGCACCGATGCTGTTCTTAGGTAATAAATGAGCTCTCTGTTTCGGTTTCTGAATCCCACAGCCATACAGCGAGTGGAAACGTCTTTCCCTCTCTGCAGCACCAGGTACGTTATTGTCTCTGTTGATGGCTGCTGTTGTCTTACAGATATTACTTTATTCCTCTCATCTAAACCTGTTTTCTCTACCAGGAACATCTGTTGCCACGTCTCTTACCACTTCCACAAAGCAAAACTCCTCCCAAGCTTTCTTCAGATTCTTTTCTTCCATTAACCTGGAAATGTCCTATGGGCCCTTTGCCCTCCCCAGGCATCTCCTACCAAAACTATCCATGGAGGTACAGATGGCCTTGTCACTAAATTTGACGCCAACAACATGTGATGCATGTGTGTCTGTTCTTTCTAATATCCTTCATCCTTTCACGTCTAGGATCCTCATCCTCTGTTACAAGTATCATGTGCCCTGGAGGGTGATAGGTACTCAGGAAATAACTGTTTAAATGATAAAGCCTGGAACAACCAACTTTATCTGCATTACAAGTTAAATCCACAACACTAACAAGATGCTAATAAATGTTATTTGAAGTTATTAGCAAGATATGCTAAATCTAAGTGATTATTCTGATTCAAAAATGCCAAGTATGTGTACCCCTTGCCAATGTATTATCTACAGACTGCCCTCACTGAAGGTGTTTCAAGCACTCACCAAATATTTATCAAGCAGATGAACCATAATTCTCAGCCTTCTACTGAAAATGCCACCCATCACTGGCAATTTTACAGGAGCAATGATTTCAAAACAGGGCCTGATACTTGGCTTCTTTAACACTGTGTTTGACAAAAGTTACAAGAAAACCCTTGAGAGTATGTCCATGAGCCACACATGGTGGTGGCCCTATCGGGAAAGCCCTCTCAGATGAAAGTTAAGGACTGAAATAATGAAGGACTTAAAGTGTAACCCCTTTGGTGGCATGTACGTGAGCTAAGCTTTCAGACTCACCCTGTTAAAGGGACCATAAGCTCACTGTGGGTGTGCAGTGATGTTTCTAAACTGAACTGAGCTGAACTGACTTGAGGAACTGGGCTGGATGCAAAACCAGCCAGCCAGCCGACAAATGGGCCAGCACATTTGAGCTGACGTACACCCGAACTTAAAAGCATTTTTATTCAGTATATCTTTCTCAGGCCAAAATATTCTACTTGGCAAATTAAAATTACAAATCCAGACTTGCCAGGTTGTTCAGACGACGTCTTGAGACAACAGAGTGGTTTTCCTCAGCCCCTGCACGTTTTATGAGAAGAAAGGCACGTATCACAGGGGCCGTTGTAAACATTGTGTGCGAACGAAGCTGGGACTGTGATGCACCCGGCTTCCTCTGGGTGGATGACATGCCATTAATGAAAAATGGCATTCATGCCACGCAGTTGAGCAGTCAAAGATTATTGACCAATTTCCATCCTGTTTTTTTTTAATGTGCTTTAATGACCAGGCAAGATTTCACTGTTTAATATTTAAACAAACGTTCTTATGCTGAGACAATAAGGCACTGTTGAGACTGTTAATATTCTCCAGTATGGCTGACTGCCATTCCTGATGAAGCAAATAGTCTAAGCTGACTTCTAGAAAGTCTCAAGGAAGAAAAGTTGTCATTCTGTTGACATATATGACTGGGTCCTGCTGAGGCTCTGTGTCCCGAGTATGTGTAGGGTTCTTTTTTTTTTTTTTTTTTTTTTTTTTTTGGTTTTTTCGAGACAGGGTTTCTCTGTGTAGCTTTGCGCCTTTCCTGGAACTCACTTGGTAGCCCAGGCTGGCCTCGAACTCACAGAGATCCGCCTGGCTCTGCCTCCCGAGTGCTGGGATTAAAGGCGTGCGCCACCACAGCCCGGCGTGTGTAGGGTTCTTTAAGGGGCGAGTCCTTCTACTGTTCTGCCATTCTTAGCAAAGCACAAAGACTTGTGGCATTGCTCTTGTTGGCCGAACACACTGCCTTGCTTCCACATGCTAGCGCTTCTCAGCATTGGCAAAGGCCTATTTTAACAAACCCTTTCTTCATCATCCATCATCAAAGTCACCTGGGTGGTGGACTTTTGATCTGAGCCTCATTGTCCCTCACTGGTAAGATGGCATGAGTAGATGACAGATTTAAGCATGGTTAGAGTGAAGGCATGTTTTCCTGTGAGCTAAGACAGAGCTCAAAGTCCACTTGGACATAATAAAACAGTAACTGTATCGTTTTTCCTAGAACTTGAGTGCCCTAATATTTGGATCAGATAGGGGACGAGAAGGACAACTTCAACAAAATGCTTATGATCATGTATATGTCTGAAAAAAACGTGAAGGGTGACTTGAAAAAGAAACTTTGACCATATTGCTGAGGATATTACCTTTGGCATAGACGTGGGCAAAGGAGCCTGTAAATTGCCTTCTTTGCCCCAATGGAAAATTTAAGGACCTAACATGGTAAACATGTGGAATTTAGATGCCACTTATGTCTGCCATGTTTTAGCAAGTGTTGTTTAGGGTAGAGGAGTTCAAGACTGCACTATAAAGAACAATGTAAATGGCTGTGAATTGGACAATAGAGGACTCACAGAGCCTTAAACAAAGATAATTTGTAGCTAGAGTTTTCCTGCCTGGCCCACAGTCAGGGCAAATCTCTCTCACCTGCCAGTCCCACAGACGCTCAGACCCGACCAAGTAAACACAGATACTTATATTGGTTACAAACTGTATGGCCGTGGCAGGCTTCTTGCTAACTGTTCTTACAGCTTAAATTAATCCATTTCCATTAATCTATACCTTGCCACATGGCTCGTGGCTTACCGGCATCTTCACATGCTATTTGTCATCGTGGCGGCTGGCAGTGTCTCTCTGACTCAGCCTTCCACTTCCCAGCTTTATTCTCCTCCTTGTCCCGCCTACACTTCCTGCCTAGCCAATGGCCAATCAGTGTTTTATTTATTGACTAATCAGCAACACATTTGCCATACCGAACATCCCACAGCAATAATTCTTGGTTTTTATCATTCATTTAGTTTCTTGCTTATTCCTTAATACTAAACTATATTTATCTCAAATGCAAAACCAAAGGCTTTTGCAATATTATTGTATATAACTTCCCTATGAGTGTCATGTGATGTGTTTGATATATGTATGTATGGTACATGAATGTGGGTGTGTGGGTGTGTGCAACTGTGTGTATTCCTACAGAGGCCAGAGGAAGATAATCCTCTATTGCTCTCTACCTCACAGTTTGAGACAGGGTCTCTCACTGAACAGAAAGCTGGTCCTTTCAGCTCAGCTGCCAAGCCAGGAAGCCTCTGAGATTTGCCTGTCTCAGATACTTCAGCCATGCCTGCATGTTTTAACTGAGTGGAGGTGGGGATGGGGTGGGGGGTTCAAAGTCAGGTCCTCCGGCTTGCTTAGAAATTGTTCTTATGCACAGAGTCACCTCCTCAGGCCCTCAGCCTCTGTATATAAATTCTAGAGCATCTGTAATGTATTCTCCAATAACCAAGAAGACAATGCATTAGAGAACACAGCTTCTGATAGAGGGTATGAACTCTGCATTCACCCTTATTATAGGCCCCAGTCCTTTCAGAATGATGAGCTCAGCATGACTCCTTGGGGTTAGGGAACAATCTAAAACTACCTGGCCATGGGAAGAAGTGTTTTTTTCTCATTTGTCCCATCAGAGGATTGCCAAGGAGACAATTGTTTAAGAACGTAACATCGAGCATCCTCAGCTCTATTGGCTTATTAGACATCAGTTGAAATCTAGGAGTTAGATTGCTAGGAAGATTAATATGCCAGAAAATTGTGATAAATACTTCTCCGGGATATGAATATCACAAGCCATGACCTCACTAATTGAAAACATACTCATTTTATGAGTATATATATATGAAGTGAACAGGAGAAACCAAAGAAAGGTTTTTTTAAAAAAAAGTTAAAATGTGAAAAGTACCTATAAAAATAATGCATGATAAAAGAAAGAACAATTAAATTCCATAATCTGACATGAGCAATGTGTAATGACTGGAAACATGTTTTAACTTTAAAGTGGAAAGCACTAAAAATGCTAAAGAGAATGTGTTGATGTGTGGAACTAGAGAAAGAAAGCGGGAAGGGGGAGGGAGGAGAAAACAGGTGGAGACAGAGGGACTCACTGAGTTCTTGTTGCTGCATTTAGTGTGGATGAGTCTTGGTCCTGTGCTCAGGAACAAGGCATCTGCTCCTGCGATGGGGCTCTGCCCCTTTGTCCTCCATGTATGCGGTAGTGTTGGCCCACTTGGACTCTACTTAGCAATGCTTAGGGTTTCTGTTAGTATTTATTTTAAGGTGGAAACTGTTAAGAATAGTAATTGACAGAGGAAATATGATAAATGCCAATCATTTATTGAACACTCAGCTCTGCTCCACACATGGAATTAATGTGCTATCGATTTATTGGCCTCACAAAACCTCCCTGAGGTGGATTTATTATTATAATTTTACTGATAAGAATAAAGAATCTCAGGGACATGGTTTACCTAAGGTCACATTTTATCCAGGTGACAGCTGGGAGATAAACCTAGGTGTGTCTTTTTTGTTCCAATTCTAGTATATGTGCTGTCCAAGCGAGCACCAGTGTGTCCTTTTCTAGCACACTCCACATGACTGAGATGGATGCCCCAGATTACAAGTCAAGGAGCTTGGATTTGTTTTTAGGGTGCCCAATAACTCACTGTGTATGGATAGATCATGGCCTATGCTATTTTGTGCCTTAGTTTCCCTGTCTTCTTGCTTGCTAGGTAGTTACAAACAGTTTGAATATAGCACCAGCTGAAGTAAACACAGGGCCTCTATTTGTATTCCAAATCCAGTTTGAAAGTAAGGCAAGTACTTCAAGAACCCCCTAGTTACAATGAAAAACATCACAGTCATTAGCAGGTTAAGAAGCCCATTAAAATAGCTGAGAAACCGTTGCCCAAAGTTGGACCATTTTATCCGTTCCCAAATGCCTATTGACTATTTCATTCTTGCAGAGCAGAGCTACCATGTAAAACAAAGCACTGCGGTCCAACTGGCCAAAGCCAAAACAATCTACCAGACACTCTGCTCTAGAGTAACCACTCTCTAATGAGCTGCTGCTTTCATTAACTGCTTTGTGGTACTGATTCATTCCCTTGGATTTGTGAGAGACACAAACATAACACGGTGTGCTTTTTTCTACACAGACATTGTTTGTATGCTAGATAACAAGTCCCTGGTGTATCTCTGCAAATCAGTAATATTTGTACAGATTTAAAGAGGTTTGCACCAAGCTGGGAAAGAATTAAAAATAAGCACATTCAACTCTGCTCCCTGGTGTCAAGGCGTATTCTTTGTAAGAGGGAGTTTGAGGACATGAAAAGGAACATGAAATTAGCGCTAAGAAAGCAGATGTCAGGAGCCTTGGGGACCGGCAGTGCAATTCCTGAGCAAGAGAGCTAGAAAGTGCGAATGAGTCCAGGAAAGAGAGGAGATGGTGTGGAGGAGTGCTATCTGTTGAGTAGGTCTTAGGTCTGTATGGGTTTCATTCTTTCCCTATCAAGTCAGTGATGGCACTGAGAACGTATTTGTGTTCCTTGTAATAATGGATGAACCCAGGCTGACCTTGAGAACACAGAAATTCAGAATGACTTGATTCAATGTGCACAGAAACTTCATGAAAATTTTTTAAGGTTGTGTTCTCTTTTTTTTTTTTTTTTTGGTTTTTTTTTGGGACAGGGTTTCCCCATGTAGTTTTGGTGCCTGTCCTGGATCTCGCTCTGTAGACCAGGCTGGCCTCGAACTCACAGATCCACCTGGCCCTGCCTCCTGAGGGCTGGGATTAAAGGAGTGCGCCAGCACCGCCCAGCTTAAGGTTGTGGTCTTAGCAACACACACCACCACCACCACCACCACCACCAACAACAACAACAACAACAACAACAGCAACAACAACAGTAGAAAACTATTTGGAGTTTATTACCAACATCCCACTTTCAACAGGTCACTGAAGCACAACTGTGGACTGTTTCCAAAGAAGCATCCATAATGAACTTCTAATTAGAGAGAAAACGTGGTAGCTTCCCTTTTTTTTTTTTTTATCCAAGGAAATACCTGGAGGAGAAGAAGCAACATGAATTAGAAAATGGCATAAAACATGCAGTCCTGAGACTTGTTGAACATCAAAAACATATGGTGAGGAATGTAGTGATCATTCTTGCAGGTCTTTGAAACTGAGAATTCATGTGCAATTAGGGTAAGTTGGATGTTATGGTGGCTCCCAGCACATGTCATCTCCGGGAATGGAGACGATCACACCCTATTTGAAAGCTCCCTGTACCCATCATTTTCAGCCCAGATCCAGTCAGCAGTGGGATGAGCACACACTTCAGAGTTTTGCTTTTTGCTATCTGTGTTGCCTCTGAGGCTGGGGAAAGCTCCCATTTCCACACTCTAATCCCAAAGAGGAACTGGATGAGTTTGTTTTTTTCTTCCTTCCCCGAACTTGGCAGACTGAAGTAAAGCCTCAAAGAAGAGGAGAAAGACAGAAAAGGGAGAAAACATAGGTGGTCCCAAGAGAATGGCTATGGTACCAAGCCTTTGCCTCCATTCACACGACATCTTAAAGGGCCCTCAACCCGAAACACTGTCACAGCTGTGGAAATGCAGCCTTCGAACAAATTCCTCAGGGTCTTTTCATATCAATTTACTATCCTAAAACTTCAGAAACTCTGGACATTACAGTTCTTTTCCATTATCAAAGAAGTACCCGTTCTATAATTCTAGATCTCAGACCTCCTGAGTCTGAAGATACTTGGGAATAGATGATTTCTCCTAACAATTTGATTTCATTCATGGGTTGCCAAGAGCAAGAACAGAAAAATTACTAGATCCAAACTATCCAGCACAGCAGAACAATGGTTACAGACTCTATCTACTCATGACATTGTCTAATTTTTTCTTGTCACATCCAGAATTTATCACAGTGCCACATAAATAGTAGGCACTGCATAAATACTTGGATGAAAAAAAAGATTAACAATTCCTGAAGAGCCTTCTAGTGTTCTTCCAACACAAGTACACATGGTAGATCTCAAAAAAACACCATCAACAACTGCTTGAGATCTGACTGAGCTCCCTTTGCCCCACCTCAAGCCCTGAAATGACCTAATATTTTATCTTGGAATGTTCCACTATGTTTCCAAAAATTCCTAGTATGTAGTGGTGTGGTTTGGCTTACTTCTGTTTTCACAGAAAGCTGAGCTGCATGACTCCACTGCCAAAGCTCTGTTCTTAGCTCCCAGATCAGATTTTTGCCGGTGAAAACACATCACCTTTGATTACCAAATTTGGGTAGTGATTCTTGGGCTTTTCTCCTTAACTATTCTAAGAACTCTCATCATCTGTGCAGGTTGCAAAGAGGAAACTCATTACATTGGTCTGCAATAAGAGGAGATGTAGCTGGAGTTTTCCTGCCTGGCCCACAGTCAGGACAAATCTCTCTCACCCGCCAGTCCCACAGCCACTCAGACCCGACCAAGTAAACAGAGACTTATATTGCTTACAAACTGTATGGCCGTGGCAGGCTTCTTGCTAACTGTTCTTACAGCTTAAATTAATCCATTTCCATTAATCTATACCTTGCCACATGGCTCGTGGCTTACCGGCATCTTCACATGCTGTTTCTCATCATGGCGGCTGACAGTGTCTCTCTGACTCAGCCTTCCACTTCCCAGCTTTATTCTCCTCCTTGTCCCGCCTACACTTCCTGCCTAGCCAATGGCCAATCAGTGTTTTATTTATTGACTAATTAGCAACACATTTGCCATACAGAACATCCCACAGCAAGGAGACTTAGCATGCCACAGACCATGTGAAGGGGAATCTCACCTCATATCAATTCCCATACCAAGACATTTCAGCGCCAGCAACACGGTTCAGCAAATGAACGCACTTGCACTTGCTTTATAGAACCCACTTAAAATCCAGATGCGGGGGCTAAAGAGGTGGATCATCAGGTAAGAATGAGTACTGTTCTTGCAGAGGACCCTGGCTTGACGCCCATATCAGGTGGATCACAATGGCTTGTAACTTCCATATCCAGGGGCATCTAATTCCTCTAGCTTCACATAATGCGCACACACACACACACACACACACACACACACACACACACACACACACACACACAATTTAAAATAAAGCATTTTTAAAAAATACAGATTTGGTAGCATGCATCTGTAATTCTGGCACATATGGGAGTCAGGGGTAAGCAGGTGAATCTTCTGGAGGCTTACGGGCCAATTAGCCTAAAATACAGCATCCTTGTCTCAACAAGGTAGAAGGTGAGAACTGGCTCCCAAAAGTTGTCCTTATGCTCTGACCCCTTCACATGTTCTGAGGTTACATTTGCAAGCACACAAAAACAAATAAGGAGGTTTTTTTTTTAAAAGAAAGAAATCTGATTTCAAACAAAGCAAACTGCAGATGAGGCCAATTCTTTGTGTACTGAAATGTTTCAATAAGCATCCATTAAATATTGGCCTGGGGAAGAAATACAGTCCACATGACATTTACCTTTTTTGGGACACATGTTCTGTGCAAATGAGGTAATATTTTTGAGACAACCATGAAACAGGCAAAGAAACCCACTGTTGCCCCATGTTTTATGAGTGTCTCAGGGGGTCTGGAGCCAGAAGGACCCAACCCCTTTTTCAGGCCCTGGAGGCCAAGGAAAATCTAAAGACTCTCCTTGCTTGCAAGCCTTCTACTACTTGCTCCATAGCCAGTCAAAGCCAGAGATGAGAGATGGATCATGCTGTGCTAACACGAAAAGAGTATTTAAACTCATAGTAGATTGGCAAATACCTTCATCCTAGCTAGCTTTGAATGATGTGTAACAAATAGTAATGTACTGACACTGAGATGGTCATTGTCCACACTAAAAAAAATAACACACAAGGACACTGAAAAATACAGTAAGATTAACAAAAAAAAGGTAAGTGTGTCCATGCCATGCTCCATAAATTACAGTGGTGTTATTTCCCAAAGAACTATTGTAAATTGAAAATAGCATATATCTGAAGTGTATTTAATACCCCCAACTTACCAAGCAAACTAGCTTAGCTACACAGCGCACTGTAGAGCATCAGTTCTTTATCCTAACATCAGGGGGCTGACTGGGAGCTGAGGTCACTGCTATTGCCCACTGTCAGGAGCAAAGACGGACATATATGTGGCTGTCCCAACAACAAAGCCAAATCTAAAGTTCCAGTATGCTTTGACACCATTGTAAGTCAAAAAGTTATACATCAAGCTGTTGTAAGTCAAGGACTGTCTCTATATAAGAAATTAGATAGGAATGTCACAGTGGGGGAACAATGACTATAATGTACTTCATAATGTGTACGACAATGGAGGACATCCCTGTGACTCTACCTTTCCAAGAGCAGAGGAGGGAAAGGAAAATGATTACTTATAGTATTGATTATCTTCCTAAAGTATTTGCTTGTTTGTCGTTCAGCTGTTAATGATTAGGAAAGCACACCAGACAACTACCTAGAAAGACATGTCCTTTAGGCCCTCTTAAAGATGGTGCTGGCACACAAGACATGAGCAACTTCAGGCCAGACAAAACCCCAGTACTGAGAGGGAAGTGAGCTCGAAGTACCACCCCTAACAATCAACGATCAAGCTATTCTCAACTGATGGTTGCTGAGAGAAGAAAACCACGCTTTCTCCAATGGAGTGTCAATGGGTGTGTCAACCACAGTCCAGGGCAGGCCCCACGTTTTTGTTGTTGTTGTGTTTGTTTTTTGGGGTGTGTGTGTGTGTGTGTGTGTGTGTGTGTGTGTGTGTGTGTGTGTATACCTGTGCTCACTGAAGCCATGAAAGTCCATTGGATCTCTGGGAGCTGACATCACAAGAAGTTGTGAGCCACTCATGTGGGTCCTGGGAACTGAACTCCAGACCTCTGGAAGAACAGGCTGCACTCTTATCCACTAAGTCATGTCTCCAGTCCCAGAATGTATATTATACTTTAGCAAACTCCCAGGTGATGTTGATGCTACATCTGACAACTGCTGATGCCTATGCAGCCAGATTTTCAGGTCCTCTTCCGAAAGAATCTTTCCACACATGTGGATATCACAGTTGAAGTTAAACAGCTCTACTGAATTAACATGATGAAACCCAGACGAGTTTCTTCTGTAGGTTTAGTTCATAGTGACAGGTACCAATATCAAGGCTTGGTGGACACTGTCCCTTTGGTCCAGGCTCACTTGTTTATTCATCCCGTTCCTCAGTCAACATACAGATTTCTTCCTCACTCGTCAAGCTCCCTCTGCATTTCAGTCCTGAAGGAACTCTACCTGATTGAGCCCAATTATCCTTCACCAATCGTCAAAAAAACATGGTTTCGTTCAAGTCAGCCTTTCAACCATGGGAAACACTGTTTATACGTGCTCCTTTTGTTATTCACTCATTATTCGTCTTTATGAGCCCAGAATACTTGGTACTTTCAACCACAGTTCAAAGCCCATGAGTCATGTCTAATGCGTCTTTGTACGTTAAATGCATGTGGTGCTTTGTACAGAATGAATGCTGGATCTTTTAGTGCTAAACATAAACTTAAGAAGGAAAAAGCAAGGACTCAATGAAATGACAACTGATATCAACAGAATTTTCCCTTTGCCATCACAACATATTCTCTTTACTGTGAAATTGTGCTGGATTAGATGAACTACATTTTATTGAGGGGAAAAGTGTGTGTGTGTGTATTCTGTATTATATTGTTATATGGTTATAGTAAATAGGAAAATAAAGGGTAGTTTCTTAGGCTCATAGCACAAAACAGAGAACAGACACATAAACAGTGTAGGCTTCCCATAGTGTCTTAAAGGTACAGGCAGAGCACACTGGAGTGTTAGCTCGAGGATAACAGTAGTGAGCTTAGAAAGTTCACAGCTGTGGGGTGGCCCAAACCATACTGGGGTGGAGTTGCTAGAATAAGGCTCCTGCTGATGGAAATTGGCCTACCTTAGGTGAGAATAAGCAAATGAATGCATTAATTGGTGTTCTACAGTGAGAAGGGAAAGGGTAAGGATCTGATGCACCCAGACCTATGCTTTGAAAAGAACAAGAAAGCAGCATCTCAGGCCAGATTCTCTGACTCCCTTGCCCTGGTCTTGAGAAGTCATCATTATGCTCTTTCCAAACATCTTAATGGCTCTGGTATTCCCAACACCTTAGGTAAAGTGCCTTTTCTCCTGAGACAGTCTCTCACCCTCACCAAGACAACTGGCATTTTGGACTGAATAATATTCATTGTGAGAGCCATCTTATGCACTTCTGATATTGTCTTATACATTTCTGATATTTAGAAGGGCCCCTGATGTCTGCTCAGAATCTAGTATCAGTCCCAATCCCCAACTATAATAATAATAAAAAAGAATGTCTCCTGTTGCTAAAGTTTTCCTGCCTGGCCCACAGTCAGGACAAATCTCTCTCACCTGCCAGTCCCACAGCCGCTCAGACCCAACCAAGTAAACACAGAGACTTATATTGGTTACAAACTGTATGGCCATGGCAGGCTTCTTGTTAACTGTTCTTATATCTTAAATTAATCCATTTCCACAAATCTATACCTTGCCACGTGGCTCGTGGCTTACCGGCATCTTCACATGCTGTTTGTACTGGCGGCTGGCAGTGTCTCTCTCTCAGCCTTCCACTTCCCAGCTTTATTCTCCTCCTTGTCCCGCCTATACTTCCTGCCTAGTCAATGGCCAATCAGTGATTTATTTACTGACCAATCAGCAACACACTTGACAAACAGACCATCCCACAGCAGTCTCCAGCCATCACCAAATTGTCTTGGAAGAAACAAAACCACCATCTGCCCCATCTTTGATGATCATTTTTCTAGGAAACATCCTCTTTAGGATGTTACTCTCTGCAGTTTCAGTGTGTGACATAAGATCCACATTCCTTTCTCCCCTGTCCCACCTGCGGAATTAGAGGGATATTCCCCCAGCTGATTTTATCAACCCTACCAGATCTAGCTGTCAACGGAATGAAAAGTGTTGTAGACCCCATCATTTCCAGCTGAGTATCAGCAGTCATGGGATCATCATGAAAGGTCCTGAGAGGGGAGAGGAAGAGGCACTTGATTTATAATTTATTGATTAATCAAAAACATAATGCCTTTGAGAAAATGATCAGCATAATCCAGTGCCTCAAAACCAAAACAACCATAAAAGAAAAATGTTGAAAATTCTAATTCCTGCCCTGTGTCATCCATTGTACCTCATCTCACTGGAAATAAATATTTTATGAGTGTATTTGGGATCCTTCCGGAATTCCTTTATGATGACAGAAGAACATGCAAATACATGTTCATAATTTCCCATTTCTTAAATGAAAGATATCGTGCTATCTATTTTCTTTTGCTGGTTTTCCTCTATTTAACCTCTTGGAGACTTCACTCAGGATGATTTCTGGTCATTTCTTTGTGTGCATACCTGTTGTTTGCCACCACAGGGCCATGCACTGTGGCCTAGCCAGTCTTCTCCTGGTAAACCCTTGTTTTCTGCCAGTGCTGCGGTGATTGTCCTTGGCCAGGAACTATTTTACATCTCTGTTCACTGTCCCGTCTGATGCTTACATCAACCTTATACAATAAGGCAGGGAAATGCTCATCACCTACTATTCAAACTGGATGCCTTTTGTGTATACATGGCAACAAAATGCCCCACATGTTGTAGATACACCCCTGACCATTTTAATCATATAGTTCAGAATTAAATACCCTTACATAATTCCATAGAACTTTTATCTTTTAGAATTGAAACTCTACCCATTAAGTGAAAGCTCCCTCTTCCCCTCTCCTCTGAGTCCCTAGTAACCACCTTGCTTTTGCTTTTTCTATGATTTTGATGATATTAGGTGCTTGTGTAAATAGAGTAACACAGGATTTTTGTGTATGTGTGACTGGTTTATCTCACTTAGCATAATACCCCGTAGTTGGCCTTTTTTATACTTCCAGTTCCTAAATAATGGCATGGAGACTTCTTATTAATTATGAATGCTTGACTTAGCTTAGGCTTGCTTCCAACTAGCTCTTATAACTTAAACTAACCCATTTCTAGTAATCTATGCTCTGCCACTTGGCTCTTTACTTCTCCTCCATTCTGTACATCAGACTCCCTCTGTGTCTGGCTGGTGAATCCTACACAACTCAGATTCTTCCCAAGTTCCTCTCTCTCCCTGGAAGTCTCACCTAATCTCTCCTGCCTAGGTATTGTCCATTCAGCTCTTTATTAAACCAATCAGAAGGCACCTTGGCAAAGACACATCTTAACAGTGTACAAAAAGATTATCCCACAACAATACCTCCAAGATTCAACCATGTTGTATTCTGTGATAAAACTTCCTTCTTTCTAAGGTAGTATTGCATATCATTATACATCTGTACTGTAATTTGCTTGTCTAGTTGTCTATCAATGCACATCTGGCTTGCTTGCACATCTCTTCTGCTGTGGGATGTCATTCTGTATGCTGTGAATATGTGTTGCTCTGACTGGTTGATAGATAAAGCTGCATTGGCCTATGGCAAGGCAGCTGAGAGGCAGGTAGGAAATCCAAGTAGATATATGGAGAGAAGAAAGGAGAGGAGGGAGAGTTGCCAGCTGCCACTTCGGATTGAACAGCAAGATGCCAGCAGACCAGTAATGCCATGGCCATGTGGCAACTTAAAGATTAGTAGAAATGGGTTAAGTTATAAGAGCTAGGTAGCAAGAATCCTGCCATAGGCCATGCAATTGGTAATTAATATTAAGCCTCTGAATGATTATTTTATAAGTGGCTGAGGGACCCTGGGGCCGGGCAGGACTGGAGAAACATACTGCTACACTCTTCCACCAGGTGTAACTATGAGTTTCCTTCAGACTATATATTCAGAAGCAGGATTGCTAGGTCACATGCTAATTTTACTTTAAATTTCCCTATTTTTGAAAAGTTATATATTTTATGTGGAGGACAGAGGATAACTTTTGGATGCCAATTCCATCTACCACATGGGTTCCAGGGACCGCATTCAGTCTGTCAGATCCTTATCCTCTGAGGCATCTCAAAGGCCTCCATTTTTAATGTTTTAAGGATGTTTTCCATTGCAGCTCTCCCATTTTAAATTGTCTCTAGTGATGTTTCATGGTCCAACTTGGTTATTCATTACTGTGATGTCGGTACATTGTAGCCTCACAGATCATACCAGATACAGCTTGAGATAACCTCTAGTCTTGATGCAGTACACTGCCCTGAATTGTTGTATTTTTGTACTAAAATTCTGAAGGAAACTCACATAGCAAACCTGACTTCCTGTCACCGCTAAGTTTGACTATCTCTGTTTAAAACCATAGCGATATTTTGTTAGTAGGTTTTATATCCTTTGAGTCTATTATTCTCCCTCTTGTTCCTCAAACTTGAGCACACTCTTCGCCAATACTACCACTGTGCTTTATATTCTTGTAATACCAGAAGCTGATTGTATCAGTTCATGGCCTGTTGTTCATGACAAGCTCTGTTCTCACTCCATTATTCATAAATCAACTGAAGTCTTAATCTTGGAGAAAGAAGAGAGAGAGAGAGAGAGAGAGAGAGAGAGAGAGAGAGAGAGAGAGAGAGAGAGAGAGAGAAATGCACTCAGGCTTGGGTGAAGAATCCAAAACAGCTAGCACAGTAACCCAGCTACATGTGTTTACTGACTCCACAAGCTGTGATCTCTGGGCCAGGCACGTGGAGCCAGAGGAAGGACTAACTTTTGGCTGTATTGTTAGATTTTTCCACCAAAGAATTATTGCAGGAAGACAGGTCACAAAGTCAAGGCATATATTACTGAGCAGGGAATACCACCAGAGGCAAAACAAACGGCAGCGGCAACAAAGGAAAGTCCGACCCACTCTCCCTCACACGTCTCAGCGATGTGAGCGGCTGGAGGCTGGCTGTTTCAATAGTGATAGCTTCAACGGAGGACAGGGCTCCCGAGAACTATCTCTGTGATCCAATTTTTTCTCATGTCTACTTGGTCAGACAGTGAAGAAAAGGAAGGTCACTGCTATGGGGAAGGATGTAGATGAACGCTGTCCAGCCAAACTAACACTTTGCTAATTTATACACACCACAGGTCAGCTTTCAAAGGGTTTTTATGTTGCACATTGTCAAAGAGCTTGGGCTAACTATAATGTTTTCTGACAACACTGGTGTGAAGGGGTGGCTTTTACACAGGAATGAAATGGCCAAGTGCTACTTAGTTCTAATCCTAGAAAACTGTATCCATTCAAACACAATATTTCAATGTGAATAAAGAATCTGAAAGGAGTCACAAGTGATATTTGGGGGGCTGGAGAGGTGGTTCAGCAGTTAAGAGCACTAGGTGCTTTTGCATAAGACCCATATTCCACCCCTCAAACTCATGGCCATGTGTAACTCCAGTTTCAGGGACCTTTTCTAGTCTCCACAGGCACCAAACATACATGTGATGTACATATGTATTTGTAGCCAAACACTCATATCCATAAAAATAAATCTTTTAAGAAAAATCAAAAAATGATATTGAGAGAAAGAAAAGATATTGCTTACTCATCTTTGAGTATTTTAGAAGGCTTCTTATGTTTTAGAGCCTATGGATGATCAGTAAACCAGTCAGAGAAGGAAGGTGGCCTCAAAAAGCTTCTATTTTAATGGGAAAAACATTTAAATGAATAAACAAAAAAGTGAATAATATTATTTAAGAAAATATTGATTGTTATAAAATAATGAATGTGAGTGCTAGAAAGAATAGTTTTAGTATCAAAACACTGGGCTGTGAGTGTAGCTCACTAGTACAGAACTTCATTAGTATTCATGAGTTCCTGGGAAGACTTTCAAAGAAATAAAGTAAATAAAACAAAAAGTACTACATATCAAAACCAATGTGGCATGCAAAAAATAATCAATTCATAGAATGAGAGAGCTCAAACTTCCATATGAGGAAAAATTTGAGGCTAAATTTAAAATTGTAAACATTCAATTCAGAAATTTTGAAAATTAAAAAAACAGTAGAAAATATAAAAAAATGAAATTATAATGCCAAAATTGAAATTGATAAAACTGGAGGTAAAAATGAAATATATTAATCAAGTTAAAAGTTTTTACTATGCAAATACTAATAAAATTGACAGCATCCTGCCAGAACTGATAACAAAATCAGATGTTTTACAAATTTGTTTTTGTATATTATCAGTTTTGAAGTGTAAATGTATGTGAACCTGAGTGAGTTTATGTATACCACATGCATGCAAGAACCCATGGCAGGGAGAAGTTGGTATCAGTTCCTCAGGAATTAGAGTTACAGGCAGTTGTAAGTAACCAGAAATGGGATCTGGGAACTGAAGCCAGGTCTTCTTCTACAAGAGCAATAAGTGCACTTAACTGCTAAGCAATCTCACTAGCCCCAGAAGACATATTTTAAAAAATATATATATATATAATGCATCAAAACCAATTCAAGAAAGCCTAAAATAAAAAATATTCACTAAAAATAGTAAATCCATTATTTAAAATCATGAGGCAAACAAATGAAAACCCACTAAATACATCAGCATCAATCATTATAAACCCACAGTCATTGATGATTAGAAGTACCCTAGATTAGGGGTTAGCAAATGGTTTCTGTAAGAACAAAAGGATAGTTTAGGCCTTACAGGTTATATAAAATTTTATCTGTGTACATAGCCATTTAATAATATGAACACCATTTTTAGCTCATGAGTTATACAAATACAGGCTGTGGATTCATCCTGCAAGCTCTGGTTTGCCAAGACTGCTCTGGCCCAATAATTTTGGAAAGATTCCCAGAAACTCATCAAAGAAGTTTCTAAAGAAATGAGCGCACCAGGAAAGGGGAAGAAGGGGGACCCAGGTGACACCCAATGGAACCTGGGAGAGGAATGAAAAGAATTCTCAGGGTGGAAGACACTCATGCAGCAGGCCTGAAGGGCAGCCCTCCCAGATGGGAAGGGGAGAGAAAGGTTTTGAAAGACCTGACTTCAAGAAAATGATGAAACTGATACATAAACCTGTATTTGGCTATAGAAAAAAGTGTTTGACTTATATATTGATGGGTTTGAAAATACCTTCATGATTCAAAGTATCTGCATGAAAACCAAACAAGTTATATAAAAAAAAGGCAATGGATAATTCCAGGAAAAAGAAAACAAACACATAGTATTCAATGTGAGTCAATTACTAATAATTAGAGCAAGAATGGGGAAAGTGTATAAGAATATTTAACTCATTTTCAATGCAAAAGAAACATTTTTAAAATCGAGAAATCACTGTATATCACATTATTTAAAACATGATCAGAGGTATGAGAATGTTTTCTGATTGTATGTTCCTTCTCATCAGTATTGTGTTAACGTCATCACAGCAATGGCAAAATATGTCTGGCTTTAGAAGAGACAGTAATCTATTTTTGAGACCCTAGTAATGAATTCATTAACATTCTGCACAGGATACATAAATATAGTTTTAAAGTCATGCAGTTTTGGTTTGTGACAATGAGTTATTTTTGTCATATTTTGTATCTGGATGTTCCAAATATCTTCCCATTAAGAGGACTGTGTTCCAGAGGACTAGGATAGTAAGTGCTCTACCATCATCTCTCCATCTTGAAAGTGGATTTCTTTTCAAACTCTTGATGCATAGTTGAAAAATAATAGTGACCTAGAGATCTTTGTCTCCTATTTCCTCAGTGCTGCATGAACATGATCTTAATTGCCTCCTGCTACAAAGAATTGCTATAATTATCAAAACATACAAACTATGGAAGGAAGTGATTCCATCACACAAATTTATCACATCGTTAGTAACTCTTTACTCAATGATCTTTAAGTTAAGAGCAATTCATTTTCCATCCTCAGAAAACATTAGTTAGGAAAATAATTAGTAATTGACTCATGTTGAATACTATGTGTCTTAAAACTTCCCATAGCTCTCTATGAAACCATGTTCACCATGAACTGAACTATTGATTTCTTATTTTCCTAACATGCTAAAGAATTACTGTCACTCTCTTCTTTTCCTATGTTTCTTCGCTGTTTATGAATTTATGAGCACTTAATATCATTTATTGTGTTCATATACCTACAGAGAAATATGTTTCAAATACTATGAAGTTACATGTTTTTGTTTAATTTTACAACTACATGGTGTATTTACTTCTTCATGCTCATCCAATTCCCAGAGCTGCCAATCATCTTGGAGTGCACTGAGGTGTTGGCTGCTTGGAGTCCCATGCACTTACTACTTTGCCTATTGATACATCTCACTCCCTAAAAGGACACTTGCAGTGTCAACCACAGATACATTTTGGAATTGGTAAGATACAAATAAATTCAATACATGAAATCAAAACTGCAAAATAACAAGAGGAAAAAGACATTATGACACATAGCAGAGGTATACTGTATTCAGGAGATGGTGTCTGCTAACCAAACTTCAAAGAACATTAACTTATTGATACTGGATGCTTGGATTGTGCAATGGCAAACAGTAATCTAGCACATAACAATTCCTTTGAGTTTAATCTCTCTTGTCTAGACTTATCAAACCCATAGAATCTTAATCTCATACCAGAATTGACATTTAAAATTTCTACCCCTATGAGAATCCTTTTATTCTACTTTTATGTGTTTTTATAAATGTTAATAATATATAAATGATAAAGGGAAACAACTGCTGATTGGAGACAATCATTTCTGGGGTGTATATTCTTATTGGCCCATTTCACAACAGATTGAGGTCATGAGTTTGTGTGGAATACAGCCCTGTGACTGTAACATGGTGGACAAAGTCAAGAAGATTCTTCCTGAGTTACGGAGGCATTCCACACTTTTCTCAGTTCTCAGTGGGAGGGAGAACAAAACAACATGCTTATTGCCTTCTATAGGAATTTGGGTGGAATCAAGGGCTGAATATTAATTGTGTTTTTACAGGAAGAGCTACACCAGGAAGCTTTTCTAACTGGAGAAAAAAAAAGATGGGAATGAAAATAGGCCATGTGCTTCAGAAAAAAACCCAAACCAAGAGTTCTGCAAATGACTCACCTGGAAGTCACGGCAGGAATGTCTGCTTTGTACCAGATGGCTGCTTTGCAAAGCAGACAGGATGCTTGAGATCCGGGTTGAGGGAATGAGTCTCTTCTTTAGACTAGACCCTCGCTAAATCTTCTTGAGCTTTAGACCAATCTAGATGGAGCCACTTTCTGGAGGCCTTGGAAATGGCTGTGTTCTGGGCTCCTCTGCTGACCACTTGGAGTTCTTGTTTTAATCCTCTTCTGTGTATCTTGAACAGTAAAAGCCACTCTGCCTGCCTTGGTAGCCTATTTCTAGGAGAACACATCTGTGTCTGGTGATACAATTTCTACACATATATGCACTTTAATGTAATGATGCCATACTGTCTCTTATTTTCCTCTTATCATGCATTTGCCTTACAAGGCTTCAGATTTGGGGTATAACACCAATTCCTGGCAAGAAGTCAGTATGTGTTCAAGGCAAACAATGGTTCTGTGAGTAAGTTTGAGAAATTGTGGCCACTCTTATCACTTACTTAAATAATTCTCAGTGTGTGTAATTATAGTAACAATTCCAAGAAGTCCCTTGATGAAGAACTCTGCTTAACTTTGTTTAACTAAATGTTTCCTAAACAAATTTACCTAAGGCTCACTTTGTTTTATTTCTCGTGGTGAATTCATATTTCAAAGAGCTCCAGTATTGCAAAAAGCACGGTCTAGAGAAAACTCCCCAAGAAAGGAACACATCCTTTAGTTCAGCTCTATTTGATACCAAAAAGAATCGGTTGAGAAAAAACACACATTCTCTCTGGAAAGAAAAGTTCATGGAATTTCCTCTGTACATGCCTGTTGGTGCCACAAATAGTTAAGACATGGATAAGAACCTGTAACTACAGGGAAAAGAAAATAGTTTTTATTCTATTCTGTTTTCCATCTCGCCCACTCACTGAGTTGCCTATGCTTCTTATAGAGTATATTTGCTTTGTTACAAATGTAGAAAACACTTCTTTACGGGAATCTCGGCTGTGTTGACATACTGTGTATCAAATAAAGCTTGCCTAAGGAGCAGAGGACAGAGCCAGCCACTAGAGAAAACTTCTTACCTCGCCAACTCTATGAATTCTCTGATTGAAAGCCTCTGAGTCCTCAGCCAAAAGGGCATTCTAACCAAAAGGCCTCTAGCCGAAAGGCCTCCAGCTGAAAAAGGACTTCTAGTTCCTGTCTCCTCACTCTTACATACCTTTCTCTACCCAGCCATACCACTTCCTTCCTAGTGCTGAAATTAAAGGTGCATGACTCCCAAGTATTGGGATTAAAGGTGTGTGCCACCACTGCCTGGCTCTGTTTCTCTCCTAGACTGAATCAATCTCATGTAGTCCAGGGTGGCTTTGAACTCACAGAGATACAGACGGATCTCTGCCTCCCGAGTGCTAAGATTAAAGGTGTGTGCCACCACTGCCTGGCTTCTATGTTTAATCTAATAGCTGGCTCAGAGACTTTCAGTCAGAAAATTCATGAAGTTGGTGAGGTGAGAAGTTTTCTCTAGTGACTTGTTCCTTTGTCTCTCTGATCTCTCAGCATTTACCCCAATATCTGGCTCTAGGTTTTTTATTAAAAGACCATTTAGGAATTCGTGCAATACTCAGCAATACCTTGCTGCTTGTCGCTGAGTCTTTTCATCTTGGTGACTTGTCTGTGTCATCTGCAAGATCAGCATCCTGGGATGCTTGGGAGATAGTGAGAAAGATACACTACCCTTTCTCTTTACATCGTCTTTTTCTTTATCCTCAGCAATGCTCTGTTGTAATCAATAACCTGAGAATTCAGTTTCTACCTTCCAATAAATTCACTGCTTTACTCCATCAACACATCAAGTCTTGCGTATGTTAAACCAAACTCCAGTGACTTCGCATAGTTAGATCAATATTCTTTTCATTCTGTCCTCACACTTGTAGGAAAGTTTTTTCCTCCTTTTATTTGTACCTCCTGCTTATGATTTAGTCCTCTCTATCCACCACAGAGCAATTTCATTTCTTTCTTCCCTAGTGCCTGCTAACTACTGTCCTACGAACACTAAAAACCATGTGTCCATTGGCATCTTGCTCGATGTCCTGCTGCAATTCCCATCATCTGGAGCCTTCATGAACTCTACCCTCTCATAGTTTCAGCCACAGTAAGTGGACTTGGCTCTTCCCATTCTTCGTCAATATATGACATTCTCTGTGTCCACCTATCCCAACTTGGGAGTCCGGATTGCTTACTCTTCATGCTCTACCTGTTCTTTCTGGGGAACTTGTCTATTCTCAGATATTAATCCTCTGCTGACTGACTGCTGATTCAGAATTATCAGCAGCCAGCATGAGTATCTCTTGTCTCAAACTTACCAAGACAAATGTTCCCAACACCTTTATTTTCATGCCTTTCAAGATTGTTCCTCTGTGCTGGTTTTGTCACATAAACAGAAACTGTGAAGTGTGTCCTTGGAGTCCAGAGGCAAAAGGTAGATGGGATAATTGAAGTTAAGAAAAGCTGGCTAAAAATAAGCCAAGCTAAGGCTGGGCATTCGTAGGTAATAATAAGTCTCCCTGTATATTTATTTGGGAGCTGGGTAGCAGGCCCCCCAAAGAGCCAAAGAATAAAAACAAGCAACTATACTTGGTCACAAATATGTATTTATTCATGTATGCATTCAACAATACTTGTTGACTTCTGGATGTGTCTCAGATATTGGGCTAAACATAGAGCTGGCAAAAGTGAAATAAAAGCACACACATCCTCATCCATTTAGAGCAAGGTTTTCTACAATGAAAGCTCTGTTGCTCCAATGAAATCCCAAGTAAATTTGACCTTCATTTACGCTTCTAGTGAATACTATCAGTTGACTCAGAAGGAGGATGATCATCTCTTGATAGTTCAGATTATAATAAGTGAAGCACTCTTTTAGAGGGTGGTACTGAAGCTGTAGAAAGAAACCACCATAGAGTGGAAGGAAGAGCGGCAGGCTGTGTTGGAGGATGTGAAAGATTACCATGTGGACAGGGAAGGATGATTTGACTTGACGTTGGCGAACAGGCAGATGCCAGGGTGCTGAGCCTTATAAGTGAAGTCATTTTAACTTGTGATATAACCTGGGATGCTTTGAGGATGCAGGATGTCACCACAGAGCAATGAGCCAGCCACATAACAGAGCTGTCTTCAGCAAATTAGTGAAGATGATCACACTACTTAAAAGCCACTTTAAAGTGAAAGAGTTTATCTCAAGTGAAACAAGAAGCTCTTAACGTGTTTAAGACAATCTGGTTGGAAATAAGAGCCTAGCCCTAAAAACAAGAAGGCCCTTTAAGGAATTGCTGCAGCAATCTGAGTGTAGGTAATGGCTTAGTTTAGCATGAGAAGAAAAAGATCTGAGGCCCATTTAGAAATGAAATGAAAAGGATTTGCTGGTGAATTGGCACTGAGGCAAAGGTAGGCAGAGAGCAGTTCTGTGCCTTGTAGCTGAGCAACTGGAAGGAAGGTAAATTCTTGCTGAGATGATCTGTAAGGTGGGGGAATAGGGCAGAAATCAAGTGGACTGGGTACTTCACATATAATGCCTATGAGACGTTCAAGTGGAGCCAGATATAACTGGCATTAAATGTCCAGGTAGGAACTCTGAGGAGATGACTGACTGAAGTTATGTTGATATTAGTTATCACCATATACAGAGAACAAAAGTAAAACAAAGTATTTACTTTGCCTTTCTTCCATTTATGACTGTTGGTATGATACCCCCTCCTAAACACACACACACACACACACACACACACACACACACACACACACACACACACACACACAGGGAGAGAGGGAGAGAGGGAGAGAGGGAGAGAGGGAGAGAGAGAGAGAGAGAGAGAGAGAGAGAGAGAGAGAGAACTGGATTCTTCATTTTTTGCTTCTTTATATAAACAAGGACAGAAATTGGCTCCCACATTTATATTTTGAACCCTTTCTATGTCTCTTGTTTAGGCTAACTTCAATTACTGACTGTATTGCATCTTTTAAAATACTGAATTTTCAGTTGTCTCTCGGAAGTCCTTGCACTATGGAGTTCTTGTATCTCTAAGGGTATGAGGGGGCAGATCACTTTCAGAAAAAAGAAGAGTTTTGTAAGTGTATGAGCAAGTGCAGTTATTTCTACTAGCCCCACAGGAAAGGGTTTATAAGATAAGAATACAATTGGTGAAACAGTGCCTTCATGTTTTCTTTGCTGAGTTTGGATTTGGTATGCCACATTCTCTGGAACATGGAAGACCTGAACTTTCCTTTCCTTTTCTTTTCTTTCCTTTTCTTTTCTTTTCTGTTCTTTCTTACTTTCTCTCTCTCTCTCTCTCTCTCTCTCTCTCTCTCTCTCTCTCTCTCTCTCTTTTCTTTTTTTTTGTAGAGGTTACCAGATAAAAAAGCCTACCACCCTCCTTCAGCATTATTGCATTAATTATGGGTGGTTCTATCCCTACCCACTTTTATTTTAGGCTTGCAGCTACAGCTTGGGTCATTAATCATTGTACTTCTAAATGTGTGTGTGAACTCATGCCTGTGGAATTCTCTAAGTGATTTAGCAATTTCAAGAATTGTGAAGAATATTTTAGTCATCTCCCAAAGCTTCTTCAACCAGGACATGCAACACAAGAATGAAATAAAGTGAAATAAAGAAAAATAAAGTGGCCGGGCGATGGTGGCGCACGCCTTTAATGCCAGCACTCGGGAGGCAGAGGCAGGAGGATCTCTGTGAGTTCGAGGCCAGCCTGGTCTACAAAGTAAGTTTCAGGAAAGGCGCAAAACTACAGAGAAACCCTGTCTCGAAAAACCAACAAAAAAAAGAAAAAAGAAAAATAAAGTGATTTGCTACAAGGTCTTAGCCTTGATCAGCTTTCACTTTGGAATTTGAGGGCAAGGGTGTAACGAGTCTTTTTTGTCCCACCAGACAGCTCCCAAATAATGAAACTTATTATTGATTATGAAAGCTTGGCCTATAGCTTGGGCTTGTTCCTAACTAGCTCTTATAACTTAAATTAACCCATGTATATTAATCTATATTCTATCACGTGGCATTACTTCTCTTCCATCTTGTACCTCCTGTTTCCTCTCCCTGTCTTATCACATCTTTCTCACGAGCCTAAATTAATCCTCCTCATCCTGTCTCTCCACTGGAAATCCAGGCTATACCTCCTGCCTAGCTATTGGCCATTCAGCTTTTTATTACACCAACCACAGCAATATACCTTCCCACCACACAGGGGCTTGTGAAAGCCAATGTATTTGAACACGTGTCTGATTACATCATTTATATACTGGTTTCCATGTGTTACCAGACATGAGGCTCCTAAAATAACAATATACTATAACAAGTTTCCCCTAGCCCTTAAAGATTTTGATAAAAATAATATGTTAATTCTGGTTAAGTAAATCTGTCTATCAAATTTGTATGTATATGAATATGTGTACAGTTGCACATAGACAGTGTATATATGTTTATATATTTATATATATGATCATGTCCTGCCTAGTTATGTTTTGATCAATGATCAATACATATGCCATGTACTCCCAAAAGATAATATTGTGAGTGGAAAGTCATAGCTATGTTCATACAATGAATCTCAAAATATACCAAACTATTAAGTAATAAGTGTGATTATATGTGCATGTGAGGAGACAAGTATGATAAGTACATGTGTATCTAACTGTATGTACACATGTGTACACATCACAAGTATAAATGTGTTTTTAAAATATTACATGTTTATTCTATGCATTTTATAATATGTCAGCCCTTTATGCCATGTGAATATACATATGCTTTTAGGATAATTTAAAATTTTTATTTTGAATTTTAATTTTTTTTAACTACTGTATACACATTTATACAAGCATGATGTACATGTATATAGGAAGGTACATGTGTCATGGTGCACACATGGACGCTCAGGCTTGTGTGGCAAGCAACTTTATCCTCTGCTGGCCCTTCTTGTGTAATTAAAATAATATAAATAAATACATGTAGCACATTTCCTTTAAAAATAATAAAGATCCAGACATGGTGGCACATCCTGTAATCCCAGGGGTCTGAGACAGGAGGATTGTAAGGTCAAGGCCTGCCTGGGCCAGTTAGTGACACCTTCTCTTGAAATAGAAAGTAGTAAGAGAATCTGGGAGTGAGTGCAGTGATGGAGTGCTTGCCTAGCAGGTACAAGGCCCTAGATTCAGTCGTGCTGGCCACAACAAGCAAACAAACAAACAAGTCTGAGTATCTACACTTACATTGTCAATTTATTTCCTATCTGGGAAATCAATTCAAAGATTTGAGGTTCTTTTCTTTTTTTTTCTTTTTCTTTTTCCTTTTCGTCAATTCTAGAGATTTAACCAGCAATTCCTGCATGTACGCTAGTCAAGGTGTCTACCTCTGAATTATGTCCCCAGCCCAAGAAGTGCACTTTTTAATTATAACCATCTGAACTCACCTGAGACAAGTGTTACCTATCATAACTGGATGGTTATAACAAATGAACCCTTATCTATTGGTCCTGTGTGCAGAGAGATTCAGACAGGCAGGCTTCTGCTGACCTCCTGGCACCCCTTCTAGAGCTGCCAAGCTTAGGCGCCCTGAAGTAGATCAGTCATGGCCACTATCAAGCTGGCTGATCTTGTTCAGACTTCCCCTATTTAGATGGCAGAACTCTGTGAGAGTCCTACCCACTTCATTTTTATTACGTGCTACTTGAAAACTGGCTATGTGCTACATTCCTTTTCAGTAGGGAATGGTCACCTGAGCAGCCATGGACCATGGGCACCTGTTCAACATGCAATGCTTAGGGGTAAGAACTTCCAACAGCTTCTGGATTCACTGAAACAAACCCTTTCAACTTCTGAGGATTTCTTTGAGGTCTACACTGCAGGTCCCAAACATCTGCAGATCCCCAAGTCAAGACACGCACCATGGAAACACTCGAAGACACGCCTCTGAAGAATAGAGACATTCTATTTCCTTTCCAGAAAGCAGTGACACTTGACTGAGCACATCTTTGTTTGCTGGGAAGGAAATGGGTTTCATATCTGACAAGATGTTCTACAATCACTTTATCTCTCTCCCCATCCTCTGCACTTTCTTCTTTCTATTTCTCTGCATCTCTTGCCCAGTATCTATGAGTTCCCTCTTCCAAATGACTGTCTGCTTTGGGACCACATGTGGTTTTGAAGGAATGATATCTACTGCCCCATCCTGGAGCCCTTGGGCTTGCCTCCCCACCATCCATGACCCCAGGGATGCAGACCTCGAAGCAGCAGATGGCTTGTAGCTACCAGTAATGACACAGAACATTCAGATTTGATCTCAAAGGCAGCTCCATTGACTTGGGGGAAATCTCTCTCTCTCTCTCTCTCTCTCTCTCTCTCTCACACACACACACACACACACACACACACACACACACACGAGCCTGAGTTCTTTTTGAAACTATGAATCTCTCTTCTCCTCCACCCCTTGCCCTGAGGAAGATTGGAGACTCTAACTTACACTCTATAAACAGAAATTGATTTGTTTTTTTAATTTCAGTTTTGTTTTGTTTTGCTTCAAACAAGAGGGTTTGAAAAATCACTTAAAATCATCCATTGTTATCTCATTCAGTTAGCCTCTTCTCATGCCTTCCTGTCTCTGCCCTGGAAAAAGGAATGGGAGAATGAGCAGGAAGTAGCTTTGTAACTTCCTTAAAGTGACAAAATACTATATGTTTTATAGTAAGATACACAAGTTAACACACTCTTCCGAGAAGGTTGGGGATGGTTCTTATTGCTTCTGTGCAGAAACAGATTCATTTAAAAAAGAACAAAATTGTATCCATGGCTACTTTAGTGTGAATTTTGTCTAATGTTAAGTTGGTAAACTGAGTTGCATCACTTCTTCAGGGCAAACATGTGGTAGGCTCCTTCTCTTTAGCACTTATGGAGTGAGTCATGCCTGGGTGCACTTGCCTCATAAAAGCGATTTCAGCAGAAGTAACTGGAGGAGTGCGGGGCTGAAATTTTTGGAAATCAATTACATGTTTTATGAGTTTCTTGGCAAAAGCTAGATTCTTCACAGAGAGCTAATTCCTTAAAGTCTCTCCAGTGTGATCCAGGCACATGATGCATACCTGTAGTCCTAGCTGTTGAGGAGGCTAAAGTGACAGAATCACTTGAGATCAGAAGTTCAAGGCCAGCCTGGACAGCACAATACATCTTAAGAAGTATGATAAAATTACTGAAATGTTCATGTATTGGGAAGCTGATTAAAGTGTAACTTAAGCCATTTGCTACATATTTCCAAGGTTTCTGTTGAACAAAGATAATAAAATTACCAAATTTTAAAATGAAGTCAAGAACACCTACATTAACTACTTTGACCATGCTTTCAATTCTGAGTTCAGCATTTTCATATAGTACAATTATTTGCCCCTCTATTGAACCAGGAGCTGGGATAACCTGTGAATTTGAGAAAACTTTAACCTACCCAGTGTTGTCCATGGACTTTGATTTCTCATGACCAGGAGAGAGATTTGTGAAGGAGTTGAAAGACCCTTCCCATTTTTTTTTTACATGCATGTCTAGGCATGTTGAATTGTACTCATCTCCCAGGCAACTCAGAGCACAATATTTTCTTGCTCTGGGTCCTTCAGTGGCCTTGATTATCCACTCTGCCAGCCTCTAGCACCCTGGCATTTCTAGTTTCTAATGACTCAACAGGTTCAGACTCAAAGGCAAGAATTTGAGAGCCATCGCCCATGCCTGAATCAGCCAAGATGAAATCCAGTTCATCACTGTGCAAGTGTATTTCTTTATTCTTGTTCCAAATGTGATTTAGGTTTAATGAAAAGGGAAAAAACTACCAAAACTGGATATAATTTTTCTGCCTATAGATTGCAGTTATAATGATGAAACTATACAGAATAGATATGGTGGCCCTACCATTGTGAGGACTCTTTTAACTTACATTTTTATTTGAAATGGCCAAGAAATTCAGAAATGAGCCACCCAAGTTCTTCTTAAAGAAACAAATACATACTATTGAAAGCATTTTAGGGAGAAGGATAAGAACATTCCTAACCCTTCCATTGTCCCCGTTATTTCATTCCAAGTCTGTTTGTACCTTTTATGTCAACCCCAACTCTGTATTCATAGCCAAGAGTTATCTCAGGGAACATCTGTCATATATGAATCTCCATGTACTTTCCTGAATCTTGGCCAGGCTGGTCCCCATCGTGTTTTTGATACATCATCGCTTACTCTAGTTTTCAACTGCATTCCTATTTAAGGTAAGTCCTAAAGATTAGCAAATGCTCCATCTCTTCTTCAAAGCCTCAAAATCAGAGCTCACGCTTGTATTTTGAGGCCACACCAATAACCGCACATTTCTATATCTCCAGAAAATGTTGTTTCCACCTTTGATGCTATAAGGATGCTTGTGCCTGTCAATAGTGGAATAAAACCTGCAAGAAGGAAAGAGGAGCTCTGCCTTCCTCTAATTTCTTACAGTATAGTAATCTATGGTTTTCAAAGGGTTCCCTAACTTTGCCTGAAATAAATGTTTTCTGTTTGTTTAAGGATGATATCTCTTTGTTTCCAACATCTTTGACAGAATTAATGAGAAGTAGGAAATCTGACCCAGTGCTGTGAGTTAGAAGCAGTGGAAGGATTCTGCTTCTGAAGGATTGAGACAGTCAGTGCTCTGGGGTGAGCTAGCCATTCTACCATCCAGGTTCTATCAGAACCATCCATCCAAGGTGAGTTCCCATAAGGAAGGTGGACCTACAGCTGACCTTCCATCAACCATCTAAGGCCGTAGATAGCCTTGACTGGAAACAGGAGGATGGAAGCAACTTTTGCAAATAATTTTTATAGTTCGGGTCAGACCTCAGCTGTGCAAAGGTTTCTTTCAAAAGCATACCATCAAAGAGGTGTTTCTGATTGTTGACTCAAAATACTTTCTATTATGGCTGTTTGTGAGACTGTGTATTTATGAGTTGTGCAGATTCCCTCAGTTTGTCCAAACACTCTCTGCTGATGACATGTGATCCATCTTCCTCTAACTGGGACAAGTGATAATTCTGAAATCTATAAGAAGCTTCAACTGCTAATAATGAAGGAGAGAAGTCACGTGCTTAAACTGAACATTGGTTGCTTCCTTGAGCAGGTAGTATATTAGGAATTTCATACAAAATGTGAATCAAGAGCACCAAGAGAGACAAAATAATATGATAACAGATGTTTTAATGGCTTGAATTTGTACTTAATTCTATTAATATTCAAATGAAATAATCTCAAATATGTTACCCGTGTCTCTTGGGTAATTACCTTTTCAAATGTGTGTTCTAGTCACATATGGGCTCTTGCTCTAACTTCTTTACCAAAGAGTGATGTCCATATTAACTGTAGACAGATCTCAATTGCTTCTCATTATCCAATATGACTATTGTGACTCTACAACACACTATTGGCAAATAAATCACCAATGAATGACAGACGAGACACTTGTGAGAATGTCCTTTTTTATAAACAAAAGAAACATGTAAACAGAGAATGACATTTGCATTAGTTACTTTTCCCATCACTGTGACAAATGACTCTAACAAAGGCAACTTAGTGGAGAAAGGGTTTGTTTTGGCTCACAGCCTGAGGATATAGGCCATGTGGCTGGGGAAATCATGGCATCAAAGCTACAGTTCACAGAGCATCCACAGCCATGGTGCTTGGACATGGCGTTCAGTTTGCTTTTTCCATTTTATTCAGTCCAGGACCACAACTCATGCAACTGTCCCATTCACAGTTAAGATGAGTCTTCCTACCTCAATTAACACAATCTAGATAACCCTTCATAGGCATCCTCAGAGATTTGTCCACCCGATGAGTCTACTTCTGCCAAGTTGACAATCACTACTCACCATCAGTGTTGATGACCTACAATTTTAGGACTGAGTAAGTCTTTGTTTTTTTGTGTGGGGAGCGGGGGGAGGAGGACAAAATAATGCTTAAACTATTTTAGAGGAAAACTCTATGATAGATATATTAGGTTTTTTTTCTCAACTATACGGCCGAGGTAACTTGGAGAAGGAAGGATTTGTTCTGGTTCACAGTTTGAGAATAGAGTCCACTGTGGGAGGCAGAGACAGCACCAAGAATGTTGCGTGGAAGGTCAGATCACATCTGCAGTCTGAAGCAGAGAAAGAGGCATATGTTCTCCTTTTTATTGACTCTGGAACTCTGGTTCATAGGATGTGATGTCTCTAAAAATGTCCTCACAGCCCCAGCCAGAGGTTTTCTATCCTAAGTGAATCTAAATCTCATCAAGTTGTCACTCAATTAGCAAAAAAGGTTTTCAAAAATTGAAAACCACGGCGAGCTGCTGCTGTGGAAACCAATGAATGTTTATCCAGTACTTAGCCTTCAGTTCCAGTACCAGCCTATTGGCAGCTGACATGAGAAATGAATTTTCTGAAGAACCTGGAGAAATCCCAGTGGACATGGGTGGAAGAGGCTGTGAGTGAGGAATGGGAAAAAAGTGAAACCAGGTCCCCACAAAGATACATGATTTCCACTGGACTTCTCCCTTGCCCCCTCTCACTGCCCAGTTCACAATGTGATTACTGTTATGTAAGTGGCACATCTAATTTCTCCACAGGAAGCTAGCAATCCTTAATTTGGAGCAATAAAATGCCAGAAGTTAGGGTTCAAATTTCAGGCAGGAGATGTAGCTCAGTGGCTGAGTGTTTTCCTACCATATGTGAAGAATGGAAATAATAATAATAATTATATTTCTCCCCAAGGCATCAACTAATCACTAGCATTCAAGTGAGGTACTGTATCTAAGGTCATTTGCTTTCAAGGAGTCGGTCATGCACTACTCTTCTGTAAAAGAAAAATCAAGCCTCCTAAAGAGCCTACCCAAAACGTCTATATACAGTTAATCACGAGGTAACAGTTAAAGTTAATAACTCAGACTATACACCTTAAAGGATGTGCAATGATAAGCTGATAACTCAAATCCCATTCCTTTATTGGGCTGGTCGCTATTTAACCAGGTCTAGTGAAGTTGTCAAAAAAAAAATAAACTATAACTGACCTGACAGAACTGAAACCTAAAATAATTTCCTTATGCCTTGCATACTCAAGGATAAATGCTTTCCACACACTAGCAACAATTCATTTAGACCATCAAGTTTGCAGGTCTGCTGCACTGAATTACTAGACAGAGCTTTTTGGCTTTTCGCCCTGTTCAGACAGACACCAAGAATAAAAAAAAAAGTCTCTTTTTGATCTAACTTGAAAAAGCATTGTCAATGTCAAGAACACAGGGACTGTAGGTTGTTTATTATGTTAGAAGGAGTCTTCTGTGTTGCATTGTTTGTATGGTATGAAGTGACATTGTATGCCTGTGGTCCCTTGGGGACCCTCATGAAAAGGAGATATGTTATCTCCCAAAATGATTAGTGCAAAGTAAATATAGCATATAAAGCCAAGCTCAGTTCCAAAGTCATGATAAATACCCCTCCCCTCAGCTATTGAGAAAGTTGCTCATGTTTATCAGAATGGCGACTTTGGGATGCCACAACAATGTTTCAGGAAATATGGTGACAAGACACTAATACGCACTGTTGACCAGAAGGTGTGCCAAAACACACTTCTCTGCCTCTTTTTACTCTTGGTAAGAGTTCTGTATGAATTCATGAGGTGAGGCAACTTCTGTATATGGAGAAGGCAGGCCTTTTACCCTGTGTAAAGAGAACAGGCATCATCAGATCCCTAGGTCACATAATGGAGATGGCTAAGAAAAATTAACTTAATACAATTGTTCTTCCTCTGTTACTGAAGTTTATTTTATTGCCCAAAGGCAATTAGGGATTGTTGGCCTCCCATAAAGAAACCAAATATTGCCAGCTGTGGCAGAACATACCCCCCAATACTAGTGGTGGGAGGCAAGGGCAAATGCAGTTCCTGAGTTCAAGGCCAGTATGTGCCACATAATTTAAAATACTGCCTCAAAAGAAAGAAATGTAGGAATTTAGTCATTTGACACAATGGTGGTCATTTTACAAGTCGAGCAAGGAGAAAAGGCCTGAGGTGGGGAAGTCAAGTTGAAATGATATAGCTCATGGCTTCAAGACTTCAATGCCATTTCTTTTATGCTGTCCACATTCTCTTCCCACATTCTGACCCACACTATTCTCTTCCCATTATTCTGACCCACATTCTAGGAGTTCTGGATTTAACCAAGTCCTCCCAATTCCTCCAGGGTCCTCAGAATATTTATGTCTGATATCAGTCAGTCATCAGTACAGTTGCATTCTTGACCCTAAGTAAAATTATCCAGAAGTCGTGGTCATCTGGATTCCGATGGTGACTCAGGCCCTCACTAATCTGAGGTTTTAGCCCAAGAGTTATCTTGAGTCTTGATTGTTTTAAGAAAGTGTTATATAGTTTGAATAGCCATAGGTCATCTGAGAGACAGATTCATGTCTTGCAGAGTGAAGGGGTTTTTGTTTTGTTTTGTTTTTCTCTCTCTCTCTCTCTCTCTCTCTCTCTCTCTCTCTCTCTCTCTCTCTCTCTTTCTTTCTTTTTGATTTTTTTTTTGAGACAGGGTTTCTCTGTGTAGCTTTGGAGCCTATCCTGGAACTCACTCTGTAGACCAGGGTGGTCTCGAACACACAGAGATCCGCCTGCCTCTGCCTCCCGAGTGCTGGGATTAAAGACATGTGCCACCACTGCCTGGCCAGAGTGAAGGTCTTGAAAGCAGATCAACTCACTAAAAATACGGAAGCTGCCTTTTTAAGATAAAGGGTTAAACAGAGACTTATGTTGTACATTAAGGTCCCAAGCCATTTAGCATTTGCCATGTTCTATACATTAGCTCAATGGAAGATTTCTTTTTTCCCAAAGGCATGGAACTGACCCTTGAAGTTCAAGTATAAATAATGGACAGACATTACCAATTTTCATTAAAATTTGAGGTAGAAATAATTTTAAGCTGTCACAAAACTTTCAGGATCATAAAAGAAGTCCAACATAGGTGACCATCCTCACAAGCTCTTTTTCTCTTGATTGCTCTCCCCAAGGCATCTTTCTTAGCTCAGAACACTTTAGCTGACTCTTTGCCCAATATCTACCATGTTTTAAATCTGCCAGAAAATTTTAACCTGAGGCATTAATGCAACTGATAGCTCAATCACACACATAGCTGAAGAGCCAAGACAGATTGGCCAAGTGTAAATTTTATATACAGAGGCATTGAAAGCAAAGCTGGGAAGAGTGTCTTTGTTTTAGGGGGGAAGCTTTCAGAATGACCTATTCTGACACATCTTATTCTCTATATCATCTCAAAACGAAAGCACAAACCTGACATATGTTCAATAAAATCGGAGTAGAATCTCCCAAAGTCAGGTCAAATCCCTCAAGACAAAGAATTGTTTTTTCATTTTTTCAATTAGATTTGGGGAGGGGTGCAGTGTATATGTGGGGGTGTATATGTGTGAGTGTATATATATATATATATATATATATATATATATATATATATATTCACACATGCTGTGGGATGTTCTGTATGTCAAATATGTTGCTCTGATTGGTTAGTAAATAAAACACTGATTGGCCAGTAGCCAGGCAAAAAAGATAGGTGAGACAAGCAGAGAAGAGAATTCTGGGAAGTGGAAGGCTGAGTCAGAGAGACACTGCTAGCCTCTGCCATGACTAGCAGCATGTGAAGATGCCGGTAAGCCATGAGCCACATGGCAAGGTATAGATTAATAGAAATGGATTAATTTAAGCTGAAAGAACAGTTAGCAAGAAGCCTGACATGACCATACAGTTTGTAACCAATATAAGTCTCTGTGTTTACTTGGTTGGGTCTGAGCAGCTGTGGGACTGGCAGGTGAGAGAGATTTGTCCTGACTGTGGGCCAGGCAGGAAAACTCCATCTACACACGGTTGTGTGCATATGTGCAAGTGGGTGAGCATGCAGATGTATATGTGTGTATGAGTGTGTGTGAGAATGTGTGATGTGTATGTATGATTGTATGTGTGTGTGCATATGTGTGTGTGTGTGTGTGTGTGTGTGTGTGAGAGAGAGAGAGAGAGAGAGAGAGAGAGAGAGAGAGAGAGAGAGAGAGAGAGAGAGAGAGAGTATGTGTGTCAGGGTGTGTGAGGTTAAAGATGAACACTGAGTATCTTTGGAAAATAACATCCCCCCTCTAATATTTTTAGACTGGGTCGCTCATTGAACCTGAAGCTAGCCAATGAGCTAGTCTCTTGCACCCCACCCCCAGCCCCCAGCTCTGAGATCACAGAAGCATTTGCCTGGCTTTTTGAATCGTTATAGGATCTACACTAGGGTCCCCATGCTTGCGGCAGGTACTCTATAGACTGAGCCACCTTCCCAGCCCTGACTAAAACTCAAATTGGAAATTCTATGGAGCAACACTGCCGTTTCTCTCCCTTCCCACTGGCAGAAGAAACTGAAGGATGCACGATAAGCGTTTCTCAGCCTGAGGGAGGTAAAAAATGAAAAGTCTGGTGTCAAGTCTCCTGTTCTTCTTGGTGCGTGTCCTTCCGCTGCTCTGATGGATTGAGGAAATCTGCATTTCAGTTATGAAAAACAGCTCCCCTCACCCCCAATTCTATAGGCATTCATGTTGCTTTTTTGTGTATGTGATTTAATATCATATCTGGACCTGTACGTGGTTTTGAAACTGCGATTTGTCAATTTTGCTCTTGACACAGGACAGTTGCAGGGTTTGAAGTGGACTTGTCTAAGAAAAAGAAAAAAAAAAAATCTTACAGGGCATGCCTTTATCAGAAGTCACCCCTGGGCTATTTACAGGTGCCATGGTTACAGACCTGCTAGACTGATGGTATTCACATGCAGGAAACAATGCAAGGAAAACAGGATTTGCTCGGCTCCGACTTCGCTGGCCCAAGAATTCCAGGAAGTGATTGTACTCCACGAAACCGTCTGTGCTGGGCTAGATTGTCGATAGCTTTTAAGGTCAAGTCCTATCATACTGCGTTTGCAGTGGCCTTTGTAACAAGGCAGCGTGTTTATGAAGTCGAGTACACGCTGTGTTGTTTACCAGCCCATGCGGCGTAAATGTGTGGTATATTCTAATCCATGGCTCACGTTAATGGCTCGGGGAATCCATCACCCGCGCTTCTGACACAAGCTTGGGATGGGTTCAAAAAGCAATGGAAGGGTGACCACGCAGCCCTCCGGAGCATGAGGACAGTCACGAAGCACTGGAGTCCTGACAGGACAGGCGGGTCTGTGTAGAAGATGAATGTGGGGAGCACTCTGAGTTTATGTTATTAGATGTCGTGCTTCCTGGAGTGGCTGAGCTGCCTGCTCGGAGGGAGAGAGGTGCTGGTACAGTAAGCGACTCCGCGCCGCCGACTCCGACCCAGCGCACGGAAAGGGGGGGGTGGGGGGATGGAGGCAACAATGGGATTTATTTCTTCATAAGAGACCTGGGAGGCAGCCAGGCATTCCAGGGCCTTGCTCTGGAATTCTTTGATTTCTCTACAGTGCACAATGACTAGACTCGTGGTGCCCTCGAGCTCAAGGATGCTGGAGTCCCACAGGGGACACCCGGACTGCTCACATGCACAGGCGGTGGCCCACCCTGCTCTAAAAGAGACCAAGTCATCTTCTAGGCTAACCTAACTGACCAGAGCCTGTGTGTACCCTCTCTTTGAATGAAGTTGGTTCCTAGAACATGCAACAGCTCACAGAGGATGCTGCAATGATAAGGATACTAAAACATCTTGGAGTGCATTCTTTCAGCCAAAAACATCTGCTGCTACCCAGGCAAACAAAAACCATCTTTCTGTATATATTTAGGTGATGTCCACCAAGGTCCCATATCTTAAGGGGCAAATATGAAAGCAGATGTGACTTTAAGTGCAATGGACCAAATGAAATTCAGTGGGTGACTCTGGCTAGCAACCCACCAATATCAATTTAATGAAGTCTGTTAGATTGTCTTTATGTGACTTTTTACTCCGGGCTGTTTTCCCCAGGGGGATGAAGTAGATGACAATCGGGAGAGATTTCCTCCCCAGTTCTCACATGATATATCTAAGACGTGCTGTTGAAGATCTGGATTCCATTGTAGGACTACATTTTAATGACTGGTGTTTATTGTGTTTCTAGATCCATAGGTTGGTGCCTTGAGGTTCATAATTTCATTCACAGGGATGCTGTGGACCAAAGCTATCCTTAAACCCCACAAGAAGGCTCTCTTTGTAGCAGGCTTGTAGTGGAACACTGGTGGGTGTAGACCTCCGAAAGTGGTTGTACATTACCAGCAAATGCCTCAAGAACTCAGTAAAAAAGTAAAATGGATGCATCATGGAGCAAGAATTGCAGAGATCATCAGAACAAATGTCTTGAGACCTCTACCTCTGGTCTTTCCCTTGGTCTATCTACTCCACCATTTACATTTGTAGACCTTTATATGGCCTTTCTCTGGATTTTCTTTTAACGGTACTCATTTATTTTAGCTCACTAGCATACAGTGATGGAGAGAATAGTGATAACATTAGTTAATATACCAGGATGGTGCTTATAAGGCAGGTATCAACCCAGCTGCCTACGCAGCCTACATCCTGCCACACATGCTACAGCTCTGTGTTGCTCTGTTTTATTTTTCCGTTCATTGACCATTGTATACATGTTGATGGTGAACATTAGTCATTCTCATTTTATCTCCCACTCTCCTGTCTCATTCCCCACCCGGTCCTGCGGGGATTTCTCCATACGTCTCTACAAGGAGAGTGGCTTTGAAGACTCTAAGGGTCTCTTCTTCCAGAAAGATGGGAACTGTGAGATTCCTTAGAAGAAAATTCCTTGGGGAGGAAAAGTAAAGACTTTGTAAGGAAATTGGGAAAGCGTGAGAGAAAGAACCAAAGCATAGAAGTATGAGTCCTGGCACAGGACAAGTCTATAATCTCGGAAGGACTTTGATTTTTAAAAAAGTGTCTCCACATTCATGAAATTCTTGGAAAAATTCTAGGATATTGATATTATAAATAAGGAAACAGGTTTGTAAAGCCTAAATAGCTTGCTAAAGATATTTGGCAGTTTCATATTTAAGTCTAAAAACAAAACAGATTTTTTTCAGCCCTGTAAGAAGGATCAACCAGCAAGAGTGAAAGTACCTATGAGGAAGGAGGTGGGTGGAGAATACAGGCACTCTTGGTTGTCCTTGATACATACAGTCAAACAGTCTGTCTTCATGGTTTGGGTGGGAAAAATTCAAAAACATCTTTGTAAGAACATTTTGCAATTTTAACTGTGCAGTCTTAGCATTTACCATTTTAAACCATGCATAAGAGGAAAAGGAAACCTGCAATTATTTACTTGAGGAGTATCTTTGTTAAGAGAAATAAATGCATTAGAAATTATGAAAACCATCTTCTGTGCCCTAGAGATCTCAACATACTGTCAGATCATGTAAATAAAATGTCCAAATAATTGCCTCAATGTTTATACTACCAAAGTTAACAAAAATGCTAAATTAAAAAAATACGTAGGGCTAGGAAGAGAGCTTAGAAGGTAAAAGCACTTGTGGCTTTTACAGGGGATCTGAGTTCAGTTCCCACCACCCACACCAGGAAGTTCACAACCACCTGAACTCCAGTTCCTGGGAATCTGACACCACCTTCTGGCCTCTAATATCACTATATGAATGTATTGTACATACAGACAAGCAAGCAGCACATACACATAAAAGAAATTAAGAATTGAAAGCCTGGAACCAAACAACTAGTCAAAAGGCAGAGAACAACTGACTATGGGGTGACCAGCCTCAAGCGATACATCTACAGCACAGCCCTACACCTGAGGCTTCAGGAGCACCACAGAAGAGGAACACAGTGTAAGGAGCACCACAGAAGAGGAGCACAGTGTAAGGAGCACCACAGAAGAGGAGCACAGTGTAAGGAGCACCACAGAAGAGAGAGCACAGTGTAAGGAGCATCACAGAAGAGGGAGCACAGTGTAAGGAGCACTACAGAAGAGAGAGCACAGTGTAAGGAGCACCACAGAAGAGGAGCACAGTGTAAGGAGCACTGCAGAAGAGGGAGCACAGTGTAAGAGCCAGTGAACCGGGGTGTCTGCTATGAGACACTGTGTTCTATATATGAAAAAGCAGCTACACCCATGAAATCCACAATATTCAACAATACCTGAAAAATGACACCAGTTAACACGCTAATGTAGGAAGGCCTCTACCCTAGATGAAGAGCTCCAGGCAATGAATTCATGGCTGTTTAAAGAGAGAAAACCAGGCTTCTCCAGGGATAAGCTTCCTGATAGACCATCCAATCTCAAGTGGTCAGACCTAAACGCATATACATATAAGCAGCACTAAGTGAACTCTGGGGGTGGTAGATATAAATTTATGCACATATGTATATGTGACAATAAAAAAGTAAGGGTAAAAGGTATACATTTGTGCAGTGGGGGTCACAAGAGTTAGAAAGAGGAGAGGTAGGGCAGAAATGGTGTAAATATAACACATATATGAAATTCTTAAAAGGAGATTAAAAAATGTAGGCTGCAATCAAAGCAAGTCTTAGAAAGAGAAAAGTAATCCTTGGGGGTGGGGAGGTGGGGCTTAAAATAAATGGCATAAATACCAACCTAAATTTTTTTTTAAAAAAAAACAACAGAATAAATCCAAAAAAGATGAAATAAAACAATTATAAAAGTAAATAAAAATAGAAATCAAATTTCAAAGGCTTGTAGAGAGAAACTTCTGGAAAGATTTACCAAAAAAGTATGGGGCGGGGGCGGGAGGAACAGCAGAGAATATTGAGAAAAACAGAGAGAGAAAAGAGAACAAATTCTGTTGTCAGAGACACTGAAAATAAAATTTTAAATATTATGCATACTTTAGGCCAGCACGTTTATAAAGGAATCGTATGAGCTTTTCGAAAACACAGAAACAACTCAGGAGGAAACAGAAATCTCTACTATGTCAAGACCACAACTGAATCTGTAGTTAAAAGTCAACTCCCAGAGAGAGAGTCTCATGTCAGATTTTACTGTTAACATTCTTACATAAGCTTTTTCAAGACTAGAAAAAGACATATTATTTCCCAGCATATTTTATGAGAATTGCATAACCTTGAAATAAAAATGAGCCAAGGACAGAACAAAATAGGAAAATCACAGGTCAGGATTAGTGTAATGAATTGATTTAACAAGTTAAAACAAGATTAAACTGTAAAATTACAACTGTGCTTGCATAATGGACATAATGTAAATGTAAATTGCATAATGTAAAGATCATCAATGATAAAAGAAATGAACTATCAGTAAGTAGGAATAAACAACAATGTCTGTAATGTGAGAAAAACAATCTATAAAATTTAAGTATAAACATCATATATGATAAAAATGTAAATCTTCCTTTTATGACCATGAACATAACAACCAGTGTCAATTTTCCCACCAAGCAGTAAAAGTCCCAAGTGCAGTGTACATAAAGAAAAGTTTTGAATATTACAAAGAAAAAAATCAGTTTCTCATTATCAATTTTTTTTTTTTTAGCTAGAACCCAGTCTCTCACATGCTAGGTAAAATTCTGCTGTTAAGCTGTATTCCCAGCCTCAACCTCTCATTGTAAATAGATGATATTATCTAGAGTGAAAATTCAAGACACAAGCAATTGTTTAACTTAAAAATAAGAACTAATGTCGAATCAATTACCAAAGTGCATTACTTTTCTCCATAGCAGAAGGATCCAGACACAGCCATGGAGAAACCCACCAGGCTCCAGCACACAGTCCCAAACCTCTGCAGGCAGATGACCCTGGTTATACTCAGTGGATCTCAAAGGGAATCAACGAGGAAACCCAAGAAAACAAAACGACAACAACAACAACATCATCATGACGCTGGGGAAGAGATTGATGGGTAAGGAGTGGGTGTAAAAAGAAGTAGGAGGGCCGGAAGAGGGGGTGTTATAATAATGAGCAGGTACATTATACATGTATGGAATTGTCAAAAATAAACTAAGTAAATTTAAGAAACTGAAAGAAAGGGGGTAATTTAGCTTCAGAATTTCCTCTCTAGATACATCTCCTCTTTTTTCTGGAGGTTATGTAGTTTGGGCTTCCATATTTATGAGTTCAGTGCTTGCATTTAGTGTAAGGAAAGAGTATGATTACAGGTTTCAAATAGTAAATGTAAACACACACACATATACACACACACACACACACACACACACACACACACACACACACACATATTCTCTCTCACACACACCCACATACCTTATCTTCTTTTAATTGATCTCAAACACTACACCTGTCATAAGTTCCCAATATCTATGGATTTCTTCCTGTGTTTCTATTCTGTTGCTCTAGCTTTATTTATTTATTAATGTGTAGCAACATCTTGTTAAATATGTTTTTTACTATAATTTTATAATACGTTCCTATGCCTATGTGACAAATTATTCTCATTTTTCTTACTTTGGAGCACGAACATATTGGCTGTCCATTTATCCTTTATTCTTTCACATAAGTTTCAAAATCAGCTGAATGTAGTTTATGAAAAGCCTTGTTGGAGATAGTACTTCAGGAGTATAGACTGGCAGGCCCATCTGAGCAGAGCTAGTGACTTTATCATACAGATAGTTTCACTCAAGAAAGTGACATATTTATAAATTTCCACCAAAATCAAATGCTAACGTGGATGTTACTTAGACTGAATGTGTGTCCTCTAAAAGAAAACCAGGGAATGACTGACACAAAAATTATGACATTGGCTACCTCTGGGGCAGACATCAGTACAAGAAGCCATCTAACTCCTACAGATGAGATGATACTCTGTTTCTAAAACTGAGTGGAGGGAGTGCAGGTGACCAGCTGAGTATTATCCCTGTTTATATTTAAACCCCTCTGCCATATGAATCAACAAATTTACTCCACCATACTGCCCACTTCTGTTCAGAGACCCCGAACATACCTTTATTCCTTTGTCAGTTTGGTAGGAAATGTTTTTAAAAGCCCCATCTTAAGCTTACTCTGGGGGAATGGTTGTTTGAAAATGTCCAGAGGATAACAAGAGGAAAGGGCCCTGGATACCCTGGATGGGATGCAGTAAAAAGGACAGGGCTTTGAAGGATGACTTGGTCAGCATGCCTCGCACAGCTAGTCATTTCATCTAAGCCACTCTGGCCCACAGGACTGCCCTGTGCGGGAAATCCCGCGTCACTCACTGCTTCCTCAGAACATTAGCTGTTCATGTAGGTTCTGCATAATAGAAGACTGAATGTTGATCATCAAAATAGACGGAAGTGGTCAACAAAGGGGCGAGAAGTGGAATTCTGCTGCTGGGGTTTCCTCCTAAACATCTTCCCTTACACATGTGTTGATGTTCTTCTTGGTTAAATATTTGAAAAACACATCGTATTTTATTAGGTGTTTTTCCCTTAGAGAGAACAGTCTGTTCTCATATGAGGAAGAATGACAGTTCTCTCTACTTATTACATGGAAGTATCAGCTGACTCCTCAGAGCAGAGAGATGTTATTGAGGACACACACACACATACACACACACACACACACACACACACACACACACACACACACACACACACACGGGCTGGGGGTGAGTAAACCCATAAAGTAAAGCTGGTTCACAGCATAAACTGTACAGGAAATTAAAGACATTAGCTAGCTCTAGCAATGAGAAGGAAATGGAACACAATTGGGGATTTACAAGTAAGAAGGGTGGTTTCAAAAATGCTCGCACTACTCTATTTTTTAATTGCTGGTTTTAAAACGGTGTATAAATGTTTTACAGGCCCTCTTGTATATATCACATTTTTTTTTTGCAATACTTTTTTTGCAATATGTTTTTGGTAATGTTTTTACTGCACTTGAAGTTCTGTCTAGGTGACCGAATGCAGAGATCTCTAAGGACCCTAAAGGAGCAGGTAGCAGAAGCAAGATGGACACTGTGACAGGAGCTTTTCATACACAGCTCTATGCTTTCCAGAGTCCAGTCTTTTTTCTTTTCTTTTTTTTATTTGAGACAGGGTTTCTCTGTGTAGCTTTGCACCTTTCCTGGAACTCACTTTGGAGACCAGGCTGGCCTCGAACTCACAGAGATCCGCCTGGCTCTGCCTCCCAAGTGCTGGGATTAAAGGCGTGCACCACCACCGCCCGGCCAGAGTCCAGTCTTTTAACCATGTACCTTTAGAAGAAAAAGTTAGAATGTGTGTCTCCACCTCCTACCTCGACCTGGAGAAACAGGGTATTTGCTGAGATGCTCTGTGTAGAGTGAAAGGGGCAATGGAAAGCCAAAGAGAAGTCACTGGGTTTGCAACCCAGGTGGCCCACAAGAAGCAACTGGAGACAGTGTGTGTGTGGGGGGGGGCAGGTGGCCAGCAGCAGCCCCCAACACCTCCCTTTTCCTCTCCAAAGTGTCACAATTTGAAAATTGAACGATGCAGTCAACCCACACTAAAATAAAAAAGTAGAGGATGGTGAGAGTGACAGGTTATCCCAAAGTCTGCCTGTGATTGGGGGAGGGAAGCACAGGTATCTATGGCTTCAACTGGAGAAGAGGAAAACATGGGAGCTTGTTAACAAAAGAAATCACCAGACACAAAGGAAAAAGTGATGGTGGGAGAGGAGTGAGGAAGAGGAGATGTTCAGAAGGGGAGGAAGAAGGGAAAATTAAGTACGTTTAGGTTTGGATGGGTAGAAGGAAGAGAGACAAGGCTGGAGAGAGGCCTCATCTCCTTAACCAGCATTTCTCCTGCTTTGAGATTTATTATAATAAAAATCCATTTTACTGTTAGAAGATTTCATACCTGTATACAATGTACTATGACAATATCCACTCCCACCTACCTACCTCCAGCTCCCCTCAGAACCTCTCACCGCGGCTCTCCCCCAACTCCACATCCTCTTCTGTTTTGCTTTTTTCAGTGCTGCCCAGATGTGCGTAGGTGTGCGGTCTCCCACAGGAATGAGACAACCTACCCCGCCCCAAATACAAAGTGACTCTCCTTGCCCCAACAGCCAATGGGGTCTCAGGAGTCCTTCCCCTGTCCAAGATGGAAACTGTAGCCGGCTTCATCCTGTGCAGGTCTCAGGTAGGTATTTACAGCTGCTAAGAGTTTGTGTGTGCAGCACACCCGTGTGTCCACAGACAGCGGTCCTCTCCATGCTTTGGCTTTTCAACCCCACTTCTGTGTTGTTCTTTGAGCCTTAGTGGGTGGGGGTGAGGAAGGAGCATTATACACGCTCTATCCATGGTTGAGCATTGACATTCACTTATTCTCAGCATCTTGAACACTTTTGAGTCTGCATTAACCACTACCCACTGCCAAAGGCTTGTCAGACCAAGGCAGAGAGCATACAAATCTCGTGGAGGAGGCTCCCAGTCCTCATAGGTATGCCGAAGCAGAGGAAGCCCTGGCCCCCCACTTGGTACAAGAAGACATGTGGGTGGGTTGTACAGGTGGACCTAGTATCATCATTGTCATTATCGTCTTTATTATTATTAAAACTTTGTTTGTGTGTGGGATATGTGAGTGTGCATGCAGCTGTGTGTGAGTGTTCATATGGAGGTCAGAAGACATCTTCTAGGAGTCTGATGTCATCTTTTTACTTGTTTGAGATGGATCAGTTAGCTGGCTGGGAGAGTCTAAGGAGTCTCCTGTCGCCACCTTCTATGGCCAGTAGGGGGCGCAGGTACTACAGATGTTTGCATTGCTGCTTCAGGCTTTACATTCGGAAGGCCGAAGGCCAGCCTGGCCAGGCAGGAGCGTTTATCTATGGAATCACGCCTCGCCTCCAGCCTGGCTGCTTTGAGTCTGAAGGGCATGCCAGGGATCTGTCTTCCTTGTTTTTATTCTTTGTTCTTTTTCTTTCTTTTTTTCCCCCACTAGTAAGTTAACAATGTATGTGAACTGGCACTATCAAAATTGATTTAGATAGAGATCATCAGGCAGGATTCACTTCAAGCCCTCCACCTAGCTCAAGGAGGAAAAGGATATAAACTTCCTACCCTTTCACATCACAGAACTTGTGTCCCGTAATTCTTTTGCGATTTCCCAATATGCATGTTTGTGGCTTTGTGAGTGAGTGGAAGGCTGTAATTTATGAGCTTTCCTCTTCTGACCCTCTCAGCTGACTTTATCAGCATTCTCAAATGTTATTAGCAAAAGAAAGGAAACTATTTTTAGGGGTGATGATCACACGAAGTTAAATTCCGACCATCCCAAGCATGTTGCAGTTTTGCAACGTTCTCTCGAGGCTGTTTCTTCTACATGTGGTGTCAGCTCAACAGCCAATGTTTTTGAAAACCTTGTCCTAAAAACAAGACCAAGCACAATGAGCTTGTGCTGCCTCCTCCTCCTCCTCCCTTCCTTCTGACCCTCCTTCCTTCCTTCTTCTTCTTTTCTTCAAAAGTGTTAATGTGGACACAACCTTCTGGTGAATAATGGTTTATGAGGGGAAGGAAGAAAAGAAAACATTCAATAGAAGTAGAAGAGGTGAAGGACCTGGAGGACAGGCGGTGTTGATGGGGGATCTTTGTCTTCCTGGGTCTGTTCACTTCGATTGGTGGGTGAATTGTCCTGGATAAAGATCCAGTTGTAAACCCAGATGCAACATCTCTGTGGATCTGACAGTGAGAAAATGAGGGATGGAGCCAGGTGGTAAAGTCTCAGGGAACGGAGATTCAAATGAGCTGGTTTCAGCATCCATCAGCATCCATCCATCCTTGGATATCCAAGGCAAATCCAGCCTTGAATACTTACCAGTTCCCATAGATTCTCCCTAAAAATGCAAACGATGGAGTCACTAAGAGAAGGGTATTTGAAGAAAAAAATTGATTTAGAAAAATAGATAGAATGAAAGACCCAAGTTCTTCAAGTTGGCATTGGGAACTCCTATGAATACAAAAGAATGTTAAGTATTATTTTCTGCATAGCAGTTAAAAACAGCAAAAGCATGACTTAGCTTCAAAGGGAAACTACATCACTAGTTCTGAGGATGATCACCTTTATAAAGATAGAAGAATCGTCCAGAATTATTCAAAAATAGTGGCAGCATATCCAAGGAAGAGCCTCTACAGAAAATGACTTGCCCCACTCAAGCATAGGCAAAGGGGGGCCAACTCTGGTGGCTCACTAGAAATTCTACTGACGAAGTGTCTTCGTTTCATGCTTTGTTTAAAGTTTCCCTATTTCTATGTAAGCACTTCATCTCCTCCTGTTGGTCTCTGCTTATATGGCCATCATTTCGTGTTAGACTTACATGGGTATTTCAAAGAAAAGGAGTATTGGCCCAGTATTGACACTAATAAATGTAGCAGAATTACAGAGAACCTTCAGGGATCTCTCCTGTCAACACCAGCTCCAGTAAAACTCACAGCTGCTGAGAACAGGAAGCAAAGACCTTGCCATAAAGTGAAGGTTTACTGTGCAACACGGAAGAGAGGCATGGAATTGGTACTTTGCAGCATGGATGCCCTTCATATACACACTTACTCAGCATGTATTGAAGAAGTGTGCCACGTGTTTTGTTTTGTTTTTTTCATTTCTTTCCCAAATAATGGGCAAGGTCAGCTGATTTCCAGGAAGGAGAAAGTGGTGGGTGATGGTGACTTTTTCCTTGAGAAACTAGATGAGAGAATTAACGAAGGTGCTAAGGCAGAGCCACACGGAAAGAAGTACTGGGACTTTTCAATGGCTTCAGCAGGCTCACGGCAGTATCTTCCATTCTGACAGCAAACATGTTTGGCAGGAGTCACATTCTCAGGACTGCTGGCATTAGGTTAATGATGGCAGTGGAGCTTTGGTGGAAAATGACAGCGAAGCTGAGAGCAAGGACAACTCTTTGGGGCTCCTTTTAAAGCAGGGTCTTATTATGTGAGCCTGGCTAGCTTAGAATTCACTACGGAGACACAGGCTGGCCTTGAACTCAGGACCTAAGATTGTAGCAGTGCACCACCATTCCAGGTAAAGTGACTGTCTCAAAGATGAAGACAACTGCTGAGGACATAGAAAAGAGATGATTTTTATAATAAAAAAAATTATAATAAAAGCAGACAGCAAAGATGCCAAGAGATAAAACCATGGGGCAAAGAAGATACATGAGAAGGGGAGACTAACTTCAGGGACTTAAACAATTTACTTAAATTAGCGTTGGCTCTTCTAGGAATTAGAGCATCCCATCTCTCTAGAAAACAGTTATTAAACATGCTGTATGCTCCAGCCATTCAAGTCTAGTGATTCAAAAATGAATAAAATATTGGAATAACTTCTACCACAGATCACAGAATAAAACAAAAGATGGCCAGACTGAACTTTGAAGAATGAACAAGGACTCACAAGAGATGTTGTAGCCTGGGGCAGGACATGGCCATTAATGATTTCCAACTCAAATGGACCCCCACACATTGCCTGTGGTCCTCCAGAGTGGTGAACGCTGCAGTTTGATCTTTGAACCATCAACACCACCCTGCAGCTACTCACCGACAGGAGTTGAGTTAGTTTCTCAGGATAGTCATGGAAATAGTCACTTATTTCTGTCTTTCTCACCTCACCACTTGGCCTCCTAGGAGAGTGCCGTCACCCCTCCTCTTTGAGGGAGCCACACCTCTCTTCAACCACATAGACCAGGACCCTTCCAATCTCACTTGAAACTTATGGTCATTATCTCCACCCTCTAATGTATATTGGTTAGATTTGTTGTAAAGAGCTCTGTACTCTGGGTTCAATGTGGAAAGCTTAGCTCTTCTCCATCTGGAACAGCAAATACACACACACACACACACACACACACACACACACACACACACACACACCTCCACACATGAACACATATTCACACACACACACACACACACACACACACACATACACATGTACACACACACCTTTATTAAAATAATACACTTTCTTCCCCTGTCTGCCCTTCTATGGCCTTATTCATCTATTCCATGACGAATCTATAAAACTCATCTCAATCCTCATCATACTCAACCTCTCTGCCCCATTTGATGCTCTTAACCAGCTCTCTCATCCAAATGTTCTCATCTGTATACATCAACTCTGTTATCAGTCTTTCTCCTCTAGACGTCATCTCTGAACTTCTCTCCCTTAAGTGTTTGTGATACCAGGTCAGACCTCTTCCTCCATCACTTTGTTCAAGTGATTTTACTCATGTTAAAGCTTGTCTTCCCACATTTCTTACTCCCACAAAACAGCAAGTTCTGTTTGATCTTTCTTCTGCATGTCTGCTAGTTTTAACCTCCTTTCTGCACTCCAGAAACAGTCCCATTCACCTCCTACCTGGTGGCAAATAGAGGCTTCCTCATACCTCTGTCTCTATTTTGGCTAGCTTCCAGTTCTGCTTCCAAGCAGTGCCAGAGTGATCTTTCTAGGTGATAAATCTTATCTCTCTGCTGCCCTTCTTAAAACACTTGAATGCTCCCCATTGCCTTAAGGATAAAATCCAAATCCTTATAAAAAAAATCTCATTGCAACACAGTGAATCATTTAAGATCTGTACCCATCTACTTTTCTAAATGTCTCTTCCTCCTCTTTATCCTCTACACATTCACTAAGGGAAAATTTTCATCATCCTTCAACCACGGCATGATGTCCCTGCCTCATGCTTCTTAAATTGAGACAACCTGGAATAACTTTCTTAAATATCTCTGCCAGGAAATATTAAATGTATTCTTCAAATTATCCATACAATCAGCACTTCTCTGAAACATTCTTTTTTATATTCCTCCTTGATCTTCCCATCCTCCAAACACACCACGTCCAGGTGAACTTGGTTATAGTTTCTTCCATGGACTTATAACATTTAATTCTCTCTGCTAATTATAGCCCTCAGCTGATTGTTTTATGGCCCTATGAAAGCCATGTTCTTTCTGGGAATGCAAGGACCTAAGCCAGGCGTGGCATGGACGGTTATTTTTGCCACCGGAGCAACAGTGATCTAGAGCCCTTGAGTCGTCTCCTACAACATGGCGTATGGATGGTGTCATCCCGCCAGAAGGGAAAAAGCAGATCTGATAACTTCTGAACATCTCTCTGTGTTACGACCACAGTTCTGTGAATAAGCTCTGGGGGCATTGCTTCACAGAGCTGATGTCTTGTTTTCTGAAAGCTACCCTGGGAAAAGCAGCAGGAAAAACAGCCTCCGTCTTGCCACATCGTGCATCATTATAAAGGGGACATCTTGATAGCATCGGGGCTCGTTATCATTCCCAGGTACCTGGATAAACAGAGAAGCAGTTTTCACCCTGCCCCACAAACTCAATCTTTTTTGAAAAGTGCTCCGGTTATCCTGGTACCTGAGCTTCCTGAGGGGTGATTTGCCCTGACTTCTGGTGTAACAGGGTGTACTGTATTGACCTGAGAGTTCAAAAGATCTTCCTGAGGGCCAAACAGGACTTTTCGGATACTGGTGGGATTTCTTTTTATGTTTCCTGTCCTTGATCGTGTGTGAGTGGATGTGTGTGTGTGTGTGTGTGTGGCGAGAGGAGTGCTGTGTACGTGTGTGTATAGGTGCATGGATACACATGTGTCTGTGTCTGTGGAGGTCAGAGGTTGAATTTAGATGTCTTCCAGAGCTGAGATTACAGAGCTATTCCCAGCTTTTATATTGGTGTTGGGATTTACATTCTGGTCTTCCTGCTTGCATAGCAAGCTCTTCATCCACAGAGTCATCTTCCAAGCCTGGAAAAGTCTTTTCTGTGGTTGGAATGGAGTTTGAGCTGTGATCGAAAACTTCATGAATTTAAATATATTAATATAATTGCAAATATTAGAAAACCAAGTTGGGCAGGGCCTCTGTGCCTGTAAAATAAACTATAAAAAGACATGCTTCTCTACACAAATGATACTGTTTGAAAAGAATTCAACTTCTTTAGGCAAATTATTCTTTCAAATGACAATTACACTGTTTGTTGTTTTGAGACAGGGTTTCATTCTGTAGAATAAGTTGGTCTTGAATTTCAGACAACCCTGACTATTGGGGTTATAAGTGAAAGCCACCACACAAGGCTTTTAAGCAATGGTTTTAAGTCTGACATAGTGGTACACATGTAATTTCAGTCTAGGAGTCTGAGGCAAGAAGATCATGACTTTTCAAGCCTGGACTAAATTGTAAGATTACGTCTGAAAAACAAAACCCATAATTTTATAATGTAGAATGGAAGTTATGGGCCTCCGGTAAACAATAACATAATCTGTACTAAAATTTACCATTTCCTTCTAGAGAGGTTTGGGGGTAGGGGTATGAAGAAAAAAGGCCAAAAAGATAGTTCCTCGGTTCTTTTGATGGTTTGTCTCTAGTGTTTATCGGGCATCGAGGAAGACAACTGCCCGAAGCCTCCTGTCCCCCTAAAAAAGGTACATAAAATACCTGTCTTGATTGTCCTTGGACTAGAAAAAACTGACCAGGCAGTTCATCTAGTTTTCAGGGAAGTCGCATGCTGGAAGCTGCAAATATCTAGATGTGCATTGTATCATTCATTCAGTGAATCTTCATTGAGTAAGAACTATGTGTCTAGCGCAAGTCTTAGACCTGGGCATGAGCAGAAAACAGAAGAGGCAAGCATCCCTTCCTTTTAGGGCTGATAGATAATGAAGGTAGAGAAGAGCAAAAGATACAAACCAAACACACACACACACACACACACACACACACACACACACACACACACACACAAAATAAGTGAATTAGGTGTCAGAGGGTGGGAAGTTGGTAAGCAGCTTAGAGACCAACAAAACAGAGAAGAAATGTCCTGTCTGAGGGTTAGGGCAACTTTCTATTTTCAATGTGCTGCTAGGGGAAGATGTCACTGAAGGAATGACCTCTAGTACACACAAGATTGAGTGAGTGAAATCAGGAGAAAATGTGAGCACAACCAGGGGAAACGGCTCCCTGACACGGAACCCAGGTGTGACAGACCCAGGATGAGAGGACAATGTCCGTGGAATGACAAGCAGCCCAGGTTGGCCCTAGGCAGAGGTCTTCCTGCCCACTGGAGGAATTCGCATCTCTTAGTGAGCTGGGGGCCACAGGAGGGTGTGGAGAAGAAGAGAGACACGGTCTAACCTGCCCTTTTGTCTGCTGCCTGGAGAGCCGGTCTGTGGGTAGTTGTTCACGTTGAAGCAGGTCGATCTCCTCAGCAATCTGCATACCGCTTAGTAGCAGACAGGTACCGACAGAGGCGGTGAGAGGTGGACAGGCTCCAGATCCATCTCAGAGATAACAACCACAGGTTCTCCTACTGGAATGAATCTGGCTGGGGTGGAGCATGAGAAAATAAAAGGTGTCGAGAATGCCAGGGCTTTTGTCCTGGTAAGAAGAAAGCACAGGCTACTGTTACTCCAGTGAGGACTCTAGTTCAATCTGGGGACTTAAAGTAACTTATTCAACATTACCTCCTGTTTGCAATCAGATATGTCCTTCCAAAAATTGTATATATCTTTCTGTTACAAAGTAGGACGATGTAACAGAATTGTTAAGATGAAAATAATACAATCAAGTGACGCAATAAAAAATTCTTGAATTTCTCTGTTAGCCTTAGATGCTCTTTTGATCTTTACAAAATATCTATGGTATGGAATTATGTTTTCAAAAAAATTTATTAAACCATATGTAGCAGATCCTGCCTACAACCACCAACACTTAGAAGGTGCAAGCAGAGGGACTGTCCAAGTTTGAGGCCAGCATTGGTTACAGTGTGAGTTCTAGGCCAACATAGATTAACGAAATAGGACAGAGGGCACCGTTTTTCAGATTGTATAGGGAGAGACATGGAGGACCTGAGAAATTGGCATGCACCATGGACTGATGCTTCTGATACCTGTCCAGAGGATTCCCAGCCATTCCCACTACCTGGAGAATTGAATTAAGCTCATTTGATGTTCTTTACAGTAAAAGTATTATTTTTTTTGGTATGAAAATTCTCTTAAGTTGTAACAACCAGTGAGCCTCTCAAATAGGGAGTACAGACCACTACTTATGATACACTATCTTACCTAATTTTCTTGTTGTCTTGTTTGGGTTTGGTTTTGAGATATGATCTCACTATGTAGCCCAAATGGGCCTTGAACTCTTGATGATCCTCCTGCTTCAGTCTGGGATTACAGGCATGTCTCATCCTGTCTGACAAATTTTCTTTTCCCTTTAAATCCTATTCTCCAGCCTCAACTTACAAAGAACCTATAGTCTGCTAACTTTATTGTTCTTTATATGTCAAAACTAAAACATGAAAATGCTACTTCAACATTTTTCTAGCAAAGTCTGCTCTAATGCAGTGGTAGGAGTTACGAGATAAATACACTATAGTTTCATTATTTTTCACCTTCTCAACTCTATTTGCCATTCTAGAATATTCTGAAATGCAGCAACTATGCTAGAATCGAAAGTTTTTTAACAGTTAGTATTTCCTCCACTGTGGGGCAGAGCAAACAGTGGATGTGGGTTTATAGTCTCCCCTGTTCTCCAGGGATTTTAGGTATGCAGAGCCTTGGCCATCAACGCAAAGGAACAGCTCAGAGGTGGGGACCGCTGCTAGAAATGTTCCTTTGTTTAATTTTTTTCCTGTTATTGTATATGAAACTTTGAAAGTCTCTTGACTTTCCATTCCAGAGGCACATGCCAGCCAGGTGCCAAGTGTGACAACTGTGTGAGGGATAGCTGTGACCCAGCTTGTAGAGGGGTCAGAGTGAAGAAGGGTTCCTCTTGACTGCAGAAGCCCTCCCTTGTTAGGGTGTGGCTCCCTCTGAGAGTGTGTCCTGGGAGGGAGGGCTCCAAGAGGGGCTTCCAAGGTCAATGCAAAGGATGATCAAGCTGAGTGCTAGGAGGCGGAGGATCCGGTGGGAATTGGGAACTATGGTTCTGCACTCTGTGTAGACTTGCTTTGTAACCTAGGGCGAGCGTCTTTCAATCCTCTCAGCTCCCATTTCTTCATCTGCTAAGCCAGGCCTGCCACAGACACCAGTATTATGTAAATACGCAGATATCATCATTCCTTGAAAAGAAAAAAATAGTGCTTTGATTAGCCAATAGGGCTTTTCAGTTGCTTAGAGCAGGGTGTGAATCACAGCTCCTGGGTCTCAGCCCACCTTCTGAGATCTTCTAGAAAAGGCTCCTTCTTGGCTTTTAATACTTAACGCTGCTGCTGTGCTGAACCAGTGGCGAGGCAGGTTGGAATAATCTGTTCTCCTTTTCTTTTCTGTGAGTCACTCTGTAGTGACGGACTCTCTCTTGTCTGGCCCTGCTGATATGTCAAATAGAAAATCTTACCTTGAACCTGCCAGATTCACTCTCTATACTTGTCCCTACCCGGGTATTCTCCCTGCCAGTAGACGTCCCTGCAGCTCAGCACACTGGCGATCTGCTGCCACACTGTGACGTCACAGAAGCTGACATATTCTTTCTGCCACATACAGGCACTCCTGAACTTTCCCACCGACACCGTACTTCCAACTGTTATGACAATGGGAACCAGGAGCTGAAGAGATGGTTTGGGGGTAAAAGTGCGTGTCACCAAGCCTACCAACCTGAACCCACATAAAGGTGGAAGGAGAGAAAGTCCTCCTCTGACTTCTGCAATCACACTCGCCCCAACACACACACACACACACACACACACACACACACACACACACACACACACACACTCATCATCATCATTTAAAAATGGGAAGAGACAGGCAAGTGCCTTCCTGTGTTGGTAATAGGATCAGATTGTTGTAAAAATGGGGTCTTTTGTTTCAATCCCAGGTCTGTCCCTCATTAGCTGTGTCAGTCTGTCAGTCCTCTGAGCCTCTGTTTCATGGTTTATAAAATGGCAATGACAGTTCGGGTCTCACCGACAAGTAAAGAGGATAGCAATGCGGAACAATATATTATAATATTGCTGGGAACATAAACACACAATCACCACGGTCCTGTAATTATGATCGGCTGCTCAGTCTCCAGCAAGGCCCAAAAGAACTGGCAGATAAAGGGTACATCACAATGGGAAGCAGGGCAGTCAGCAGTGTATTTATGCAGACCATTGCCATGCTCCTGTGGCTGGCGAATCCTTAGGGTTTGCAAAGGGCTTTAGCCACCTACTTGCTAATAACTGTAGTGACCTCTAGTGGTACCCATTTTTTCATGGGGGGAGGGAAATGTTACACCCCTGTGAAAGGCCACTTCTAGCACCACCTTTTACTATTTTGCTTGTAAACCCAAAATTCAGAGATTGGTTAAGTGAAAACGAATCTTATACTGAACTGACTGACTTAGTAATTTAAATTTTTATCACATTGGAGTTATTTTAAAAATCTCTGGATAATTCACACACTCATTCCCATTTGACTTCCCACCCAGTATTCCTGAGTTGTGGATCCCATACATTAGAATTTTCTCAAAACCTCCTAGACACATCTCATGGCACAGGTATTGTGCCAGCTGGGCAGAAAAGAATAAATAAAGATGAAAAATGGGTAGGCCCCCATGAATGCACAAGCAGATAGCAGAACAAACAAAAACTGTCTATGTTTTAAAATGTACTAAAGTAGACATTGACCCTATGAGAACAGCATCATTTGACCCTTCATGGAATATGGGTGATTTTGCTTTCTCAATATGGTAAGAAGACTCTAGAACTCTGAAACGTATCAGAATAAAACTGACATGTTGACAGGGACACAAAGAAACGCTCACCTGGGTTGAGATATTTAACCAAAAGAGAATCACCAGGGGTCTGGAGAGATGGCTCAGGAGTGACTGGCTGCTTTTCCAGAGGACCTGGGTCTGATCCCCAGCACCTGCATGGTGGCTGACAGAAGATGCTGGTCCCATGGGATCTGACATCCTCCTGGAGACACTGCACACATGTGATGCACAGACATACATGCATACAAAACACTCATACACAGAAAATAATAAAATAAAATCATTTGAGAATATATGAATAAAGACAGAGACAGAGAGGGGCCAGGCAGAATCACCAGGCACAGTGACTCGAACCTGTACATTCAGGATTCTGGAGAGTGAGGCAGGAGGATTACTACCAGTTTGAAGCTAGCCTACACTACATACTTCAGAACTCCAGGCCAGCCTTGGCTATGTAGTGAGACCCTGTTTCAAATAATCAAGAGAGAGTAAACATAAATATTAAATCATGAGAACTGAAAATTCAAAAACTACTTAGTCATTTTAAATCTGTTGTCTTGCTTATTCAGCAAGTATATGTATAATTTTTTTGGCAATTCTAATTTGAAATAAAAAGCATTTCTTTATAATGAAAGTCAACATATGTGCAAGTGCAAATGATTTATATGCTTTCATATGATTCTAATATAAGGAATTTTACAAGGAAGAGGAATGCTTTGTCACTCTCTTTCAACTTGTGGAATATTGTTGATGTTCATACAGTTGGTGTGTAAGGAATAAACAGCCACATAGAGAATGCAGGGTTCTCACATGAGGCCCAAAGTGTACTCATTTTTATTTGATAGTTATATGGAACTAAGGAATATTTTCAGCCTCTTCTGTAAGTACAATTATGTTCTATTTCTTCATTTGGACTTCACAATGATCTTTAGTGATGTTAGTCCAACAGTCTAATGGCCACAAATAACTCTCCAGACTTGGCAGGGATTTAAAAATTCAAATAGCCTAAATCAATCTAAAATCTTCAAAAACTAATTCACAGAAGTTCAAGTTTTTCTCCTCTCACAGCTAGGTAGAATACCTGTGGCCTCCTAGGAAAGAAGGTTCACATATGGGGGCCCGATATTCATTTTGGAAGGCTGTATCTGTCCCTTGGTAAGAGAGGGAAGAGCTCAAGTCCCCTAGTTGAGAAAAGGTGTGTCTGAGTTTCCTTTGGACAACAGGGACTGATGTGGTACTCTCTTTTGGAACTGGTGAATATGTGAGTCCCCATTGGACAGAAAGCTAAGCACTGAGACCCTCTCTGGCACTAGTGGAAGATTTCTGTCCCTCTTGGACAGAAAGAGTATGTCTAAAGCTCTCCTTGTTCGAAGCAGAGTAAGGGTAAGAGATTCACCTCAAAGACGGCGTCTTCTGAAAGAACACCAGGCCCCCTCCATCATTAGGAAGTTTGATTTCCCCTTCAGGGTTATGGTTAGAACCACTATGGCCCTAGGATCTCCTTAGAGCTCAAAACTAGCCAGTTAGAAGCACATCAAATGCCAGAGTGCTATTTTTATTCTTTCTTTTCTCATGCTTGTTCATTCTTCGTCCTGTTGAGGGCTCATTTATTTATCCTCAGCTGGCTACCAGCTAAGACACTTCAAATTTTCTGTCCTGCTCGTTTTTCAGGCAGAGCTGAGGGATAAGCTGTCGCTTGCACTGATGAAGTGCGTGTCTTTGTGTTTCCCACGGTCAGATTTAATCACTCCAATTTGTATTTTATGTTTAAAACTATAGTGATAATCTTACAACCTTTCACAGGAAATAGTCTTAGTAAACACCAAGTGCTGACTTGGGCACAGTTGGACAGCCAATACATTTTTTTTGTTGTTGTTGCTGTTCTTATTGTTGTTATTTTCTTACAGTGTTGAAGATCAATCAAATCAGTTTCAGCCCAGTTCTAGATTATACTGATTATGTTGGCTTAGTTATCTGCTTAAAAAATTCTATATAAGAGGCTGGAGAGATGGCTCAGAGGTTAAGAGCACTGACTGTTTTTCCAGAGGTCCTGAGTTCAATTCCCAGCATCCACATGGTGACTCACAACCATCTGTAAGGAGATCTGGTGCCCTCTTCTGGTCTGCAGTCATACATGTTATATACATAATAAATAAATAAATCTTTAAAAATTTTTCTATATAAAACAGTTACAAAAATATTCTTTTTTAAAAAGGATTTATTTGTTTTTATCTTATGGATATGGGTATTTTGCCTGCATGTAAGTGTATATACCACATGCCTACAGTACCTATAGAGGCCAGAAGAGGGCATCAGATCACCTTGGAACTAAAATTACAGACAGTTGGGAGCCATTGTGTGGGTGCTGAGAGCAGAATCCAGGCTCTCTGCAAGAGCAGCCAGGGCTCCTAACCACTGAACCATCTCTCCAGCCACTATAAACATATCTTGAGTTAGAAAGAAATTAGTTGACTACACAGATTTATAGGTAACCTTTAAAGATAAATAATCAAAGCTGTAATATATTAATGCATATCTTTTTAGTCCAGAAAAGTAATTAAACCTGATATGATCTTCATCAGAAAATGCTTAAAGCTGATTAGATATGTAAATCTAATTCTGTAGAGTTTGGTGGTAGATTTAACCTCAAGGAGCTTCAAAACTCCGAGAAAGAGACTGGGGATATCGTTAAGCCTTGGAAACTTTGCAGCTGCTTGTGGTAATGTCTTCTTTGATACATTTGGTTATATCCACATGCCACTGGTATCTTCTCTTTTTTTAGTTCTGGTGAACAGGTTCAAGGACGTTTGTCCCTTGTTAATTGTTTAGCTCAGCAATTTGCTGCCACCTAGTGTCCTGGGTAAAGTGTCATCTATTTAATCTGAGTGGGATGGAAGGAAGAAACGGGTCCAACTATCCAGAGACCACACAATACAAAATGCTGGAACTCCAAGTGACAAGATAATGATGTCCACTTATGCCATTGGCATGATATTCAACCCTCATTAATGTGTGTCTTACAGTATGAGTGAGCTGGTCAACCTATGCTTTCAAATCCAACTGAACCACTTCACACCTCTCCTAGCGCCTTAGTTTCAACCCCAGTAAGTTAATGAGGAGAATTCTCCTAGCTCAGGCTTGATCAAACAATTTAGTTCAAACACTCACAAAAGATTTGATAGAATTTCAGAAGGGTTTACATGGAATTGGGTCTACCATTTTCAGGGACACTTTGGGATAGCTGGTCTTCCTGTAGGCAACATCCCTTCCAATCTTCTTTGCATAATTAGACTTCCTCCACTCCATGTTCCTATTTATATATAGCTATAGTTGGCCTATGGAAGTCTAGTTCTTCCTAAGATCTGACAGCAGCGAGCCTGTTCCACTTACAGCTGTTCTGAAGACTAGATTCTATTTTGGGAAATGAACATAGCACTGTTATGTAAAGTCTGAAGTCAGATTGATAGGCATTGAGGTGGGCAGAGTTATCAAAATCTGAAAGTCGGGTGCTTGGAGGGGAGGGATGTATTATCATGAGTGAGGTAGGAGGATGGGTGTGTCTGGGATGACTAGGTGATGGGTTGGCAATACCAGGCCCCACTGTTGCTCTTACGAACTGAGCCAGCATCCTGGAGAACGTAGCTCTCCTCTGACCGTCTCAGAATACACAAGTACTGCTTGTCAAAAGAAGTCCCTACCAGTCACTATCTGGCCACGAGCAAAGTTATTTCTGTTTGTTTCCCTAGATCTTACTCAGTCAGAAAGCTAGAAGGAATGGCTTCACCAAATCAACCAAAAGTGAGTTAAAGGAATAAAAATGAGGAAAAAATGAAGAAAAGGAAGGAAGGAAGGATGGTGGGAGGGAGGAAGGAAGGAAGAAGAAAGGAAGATCAGGATTAGTGTTATATCCACTCTAGGCTCCGTCTCCCTTCTCATCTCTCCCACATCCCTATGGTGGTATTTTTTTTGTACTGAAATGTGATTTTAATTGTATGTTAATAAATAACGTTGCCCGGGGGTTAGAGCTATTAGAGCCATAGCAAGAGCGTGGCGGTGGTGGCGCACGCCTTTAATCCCAGCACTTGGTAGACAGAGCTAGGTAGATCTCTGTGTGTTCAAGGATACAGCCAGCATTGGAGACACACGCCTTTAATCTCAATACCAACCATAGAAGACCTGGAAGTCTCTACAGACAGGCAGTGACGAGGCAGTCATGTGTTTGGATTTACAACCAATGAGAAGGCAAAACAGAAAGGCTATAAAGACAAACACACAGGAAGTAGGTCTCTTTCGGAGAGGTCTCTTGGCTTAAGAGGCTAGTAGCTGCAGGGTAAGGCTCTTAGCTCTGATCTCTTGGCTTTCTTTGCATTGGTTCTGTGTTTCTTATTTAGTAAGACGGTTGGTTACATCTACATATCCCTCTATTGATTTTACCATAATTCTTACACTCGCCCGTTCTCCAACTCTGTCATGCACACATTTATCCTCTTCCTTTTCTTTCGTTCCTTCAAGAAACATGCTGCAGAATCATGCTCCTGGTAGCCGAGCAATACATGATCTTGGGGAAGGTGCCACTTCTGAAGTCAGTCTGTCCTTGCTAGATTGACAGATTGCTTGTAAATGCTCCTCACCTTTTCCCGACATATCTGTGAGCTTCAAGGGTTGGATCCGTGATCAGAACAGACAAGACGTGCACCTTCCCTTTGTAGTTCTGGACCCTTCCCTTTAAACAGGCCCCTTTCTCAGTGCAGCCTCCAAGTGATCATTAACTGCTTAGCTACATGGAGGAAGACCGGGTCGTATGCCTATTCTGATCTTGGCGCTCTTATTTTCTGCCTATGTCTTTGATAGCATTCTTAATTCATTCTTGATGAATAAAACTACAGATCAGTGGTGATGAAAAAGTACATAAATAAGTGGTAAATCCTAGTACAAATTCATGCCTGTGTGGTTGGGCAGGCAGTCCTTACTATCCCTGGGACTGTTTCCAGGCCCCCGAAAGGAAGCAAAGCGCACCGATGCCCAAGTCTCATATAGAATCACATGGTATCTTTATAGAAGATGCACACCTGCTTCTGCATAGTGGAAACTATTGTTAACTTACAATGCACCACACAATGTAAACATTATGTTAACAGGTGTATCACTGGGAGAATAATAATAATAATAATGTTTATACTTTCCCCATTTCTAGCTCTAGTTGGTCAACTTCATGAATGGCTACCGAGGACTGACCACATACCTACATCCGATATATGTGTATCTTCAGCTAGAGATAGACATGCACATATTAACACAGATGTGAGAGATGCCAAGGCCTGGGATGTGAATCTGTAATTAAACACAAAGGCAATGAAAGTGCTTTCTCTGAAAAACACCTCAAAATAAAAATTTCCTGTACAGAAATATAGCTGGCAATTTCTAAGACTGGTAACAAACATTATAATAATAAAGTGTCTGTTTCTTCCAGTTTTTAAAGCCATTGCTGACCCTCAGTTACATAGAGCAGACTTCAAACATTTGTAAATCCTTTCATCAATATAACCAAAGGCTTTTTACACTCTCGTTTTTAGTCAATATAACCAGATACACTCTTCAGGTACGACAGTGACTCTATTTAAGTGTTCTTGGTGGGACGTTAAGAATAACCCATTCTGTAAAAAGACGAAAAGTAAAATCCTTGAGCCTGGAAGAAGCACACATTCCAAGAGTGTGAGCTAAGAGCTAACAGTGGGGTGTAAGAAGAGTTGAATATGGGCATTGTGTTGCTGTACTGCATCTGCGAGCATGGAATAGGTAAAGAAGCCAAGGCATTATCACATCTTCTGATAGCCACACATAAAATTCACTGAAGTGGTAATTTTGTAAAACTTTGAAAATATTGTTGGTATTGTATGCTATTTTAAGCAACACAAAATTTCTCTTCATACCTCTGACAGCTTTAGGTTGTAAATAAAAAAAGACTCAGAATAACACAATGCATATTTCTCAGTTTGATCATGAAACTTGTTCATCTCGAGACTGTCAGCCACACACAAAAATAATTATGAAAAAAACTAAACTAGGTAGTTTTCCTGTTTCCTAAGAGGTCTAGCTTTCTGAACCTTCTCTTACCTGCTTAGCCAGTGATAGCCCAGTTACAGAAAAGCCACTTGGGCTTTTTGTTGAACTTTCCAATCTTACTACATAAACCAAACTAGAAGTTACTTCATGTCTTGTTTCATGCAAATATAAAGACTGATCTACACCATCCACTGGAGGGAACAGAACTGAACCAGAATGATGGATTAGCAGCCTGTGACTCAAGGCTGACCACAGATGAACAACAGGAAATATCCACAAGGCTTATCATGCTGCTTATGGAAAACACTGCATTGGGACTGACTTACCTTGACAATAGCTTATGCTCTGGAATTTCCTTCTTCTGTGATACATTGTATGGTGCCCTTTAACCAGCCAAGAAAGACAGAGGCTCTGCAGATAGACCGTCCAAAGTGTGAATCACCAAAGGCTACTTTTCTAGCTACATGGTCTGTGATTCATGAATTTTCCTGATGAATTTGAACGTCTTAATCATAAAATGGATTTTTTTTTAAAAAAATGCCTGGCAGTCCCGTGTTAGAAATTAGAGATAATGTACAAAACATATCCAGAATGCACATTTAACCATGATTGAGAGTATTTGGGGAGCTGGACTACAGAAGATTGAAATGGAGTAAAAGATTCTAGGGAGGATACAAGTAGATAAAGGCTGAAGGCTGGGACACACTAAAAATCCTGGTAGTAAAACCTTTCCCTGAGATCCGACAGGTACCATGGCCAGAGAAGCCACATGTTGGAGACCGCGGAGTATGAGACATCCAAAACAGACATCCTGCCACAGTCTGTCTCATCTACGAAACAGTCCCCAAACACATTCTCACAACAGACTCTTTAAAAAGCAGTTCTCAGGGGAAAAGCATCATTCTGCAAACCTGCTTAAAATCAGTTTTGTGAACCACAATGCAGTCTTGGCAAATCTAACTCTCATCACCTATTCGGCACCAGCTACACAGGCAAATTTGGAGTATTATTTATTATTTCATCTAAATTTGGCCCTTGGAGAGAGAGATGGCAGCACAGCTAAGTATTCATCAGGAACACAGAGGAAAGGGCTTTTATGCTGATTTTTTCTCTTTAGCTATTAATCCTCAAGTGTTACATTTGAACGAAGAACTGAAGTAAGGTTCCTCTCCATATGTTTTGGCAGAGTCAAGACATCTGTCAAGACTGAGCCCATCTCCCCTTCAGCAACAGCTGCAGAGCTATGCTCCAGAACCTAATCCAAGTACATCACCATGTAGATTCACAGCTCTACACCAAAAATGTTAAATTCACTAGACAATGTTTGTCACTGTATCGGCAAATTGATTGACTTTTTCAAACATCTATTAATTACCTTTTCATGCAAGTCACAGTATAAATGATATTTAATTTTTCAATTATCTTGTCCAAAGCTCCAAAATCATGAAAAAGTTGTTTATTATACCTTAGAAGGCTTTTGGCAATGGCCATAAAGGCAGCATATAAAATTTCAACACTTCAAAGAAAGGAAAAAATATTTTGGGAGTCTATCAGTATTCCCTTTGATGGGGTTAGAAGTAGCTGTTGGGTAGGTAAACATTTCTTGGCTCGGACAGAATAAAATGCTTCTATATAGAGAAGAAAAGGTAAACTTAATGATATAAAACCCAAATATGTCAGTCAAGGGGTATGTACTTGTCTAATACCAACAAGGACCTAGGTTCAACTCCCAGCACCAGAAACAAACTACTAAAACATCTCGACATCAAAGGATTCTCTTAAAAGTGAATCACTTAAAAGTGAATAGACATATCATAGACCCAGGAAAAAATAGATTCACAGCATTTATTTAGCCAAGGATACAATGCGTATTTATAATATAGTTGTTACAAGTCCCTCATTTTAAAAAAATGTGATAAATATGGGTGAGCATACCCACATTTCACAAATAAGTGTAGTAGCAATCAGTAAGTACACTAAAGATTTCAGTGTCACTAGTTATCAGTCATATACAATCTAAGACTGCTCACTAGAATGTCCAAATTTAAAAGCTCTGACAATATCAAGTGTTGGCAAGGTTACAGAACACCTGAAACTTCCAGGCACTGCTGGTCACAGTGGCACACAGTAAGCCATTTTAAAGAACTGACGTCCAGCAATTCCTCTCCTACATGCAGTCATGTGCCACTGACTCTAAGGGTCTCTTCTTCCAGAAAGATGTGGCACTGAATGAGAAGGGTACATTTGGAGCATTGCATCCATAGGTGATACTGTCACTGTGAAGAACACCATAGAGAGCATTTAGGCAGATGTAGACCATCTAGACCAGTTGCTCCACACAGCCCATTGGTGAAATCAAGCAATGAGGTAAGTTTGAGCTGGATGAGGACTGCAAGGTCATAAGGCATACAAAATTGCTAGAGGACAGGACAGTACCATTCCATTATAGTCTTACATGCAATCAATTGTTGACCAAAATGCCATCGTACCACAAACAACTGCATTTATCAAAGAAAAGTGGAACCATGTCTACACAAAAAAGTGGCTTGCACAAACGTATTCGTTGTAGCACTATGATAACCCCAAACTGAAATAGCACCAATGTCTCTCCATGGGAAAATGAATATATGACTTATGGTGCATTTGTATGATGAAAAACTATTCATTAGTAAAAAGGAAAAGTCCAACAGTAATCACAAAAGCCTGCATAAACCTCAAAAGCATTGCACTGAATGAATAAGGAAGGCATGTTTATATGAGTCCAGATTCAGATAAAAGTAACCTATGGTCATTGACGTCATTGTGAGCACTTGGCTGGAATGAAACACAGAGGCGTTTCCGTGGTGTTAGAAGTACTCTGCAATCAGTCTATGAGTGGAGGACCCCCAGATGGCAATCCTTCCAGACTTTTCTACTAGACCTCACTGTGAACTGTGGACTATACAAAAACCAACACCCAAGGCTACAGGAGAGAGAAAATAAGACAGAAACTGGCAGGTGGCAGTCACTGGATAAAGGAAACAGAATTAAGTGGATTTTAAGTTGGTGTAGCTTTCAGTCAGAAGGCGAGCATAGAATGTCCCTGCAGAGCAGCAAGAACCTAAAATCAACTGTGCTGGGTCATTCGCTGAACAACACAGCAGCTTGGATGTAAGAAAGAAGTCAGAGTGACTTAGCCTAGACAATCATGAATTGTATAGCAGCCCACATCTTCTGTTAGCTCCTATTCCACACATACTCACCAGAACAATCTCTGGCAGTTCAGCTAAGATTGAAAGAATTGACTGGGGTTTCAGCTGCCTCCAGCTGCAGGACAGACATGGTGCGGTTTATGTTCAACCAAGTCATGTACCCAGTAATGTGAAAAATTAGCATTGTAAGTGACATTATAGAACACAGCATTTGGCACCACATACCATTTGCTCAAAATGTAATACAAAATTATTCAGTAAGGAAAATGCTCACAGACACCCAGATCGGGCACTTGATAAACACTGATCCTGTGATGGATGGTCTAGATACTGGAATTAACAAGCAAGGAACTTTAATGAGGCTGTTACAATCATGCTGTCAATTGTAAAGCAAAGTATGCATGATTTTAAAAAGAGAGAAATACAGTAGACACATAAAATCTGGGGGAGGGGAATAAAATAAAAATTTTATAATTGAAGAAATATATAGCTGGAATTTAAAATGGATTTAACAATATGTGGGAAATTATAGAATAGAGAATGGGTGACCTTTAAGGCAGAGAATGTAGCAAATTTTCTAAGCTGGAGAAGATAAAGTGTGGAAGACAGAATATAGTGAGCAGAGTCCCAGGGATCACTGAGCAGGCATCAAAAGGTCCAAGACAGTACAGCACACTTGGAACCCAAGAATAAGAGGAAGAGGGAATGATGCTCGCACAAAAATATTCTCAGGAAATAAGAGCTGAAAAACTTTCACATTTGGTGAAAGAAAAATTGTAGATTTTACAGTCTCAGGCAATCCTGATACTGAGTGTCAGTGAATGGATGCTCCTTCTTGAGGTCTCATAAAGTCTCAGTTTTTCTCTTTGATTGAAAATTTTCACAATAAAACATTGAAAGCTGCTATGAAAGTTCATTGAAATGAGCACTTGACATCTGTGTGTTTCATCGTGCATTAGTAGTGTTTCAGTTTTTAAAGTAACTAATTCTGGAGTGTTGGTATGTATTCAAACATTGAGCATTAACAGGAAGGTATACTATTCAACACTGTTATGATTGCTTGGCATAGGTTAAGTATAGTCTAGGGAAGGGTGTGGATGATTGGCACACTGATGTGGGGTCTCCTCCAGAGCCACTGGTCCACTCCTCAGTCCTCTCAACATGTAAAAGCTACCTTCTGGATAAATATGTGCATCTAATAAATGTCAAAAGGAGAAGAAAGAAAAGATGGCTGATGAGTCCGTACCCTTCCAACCTCCCTCCTCATCCTCTGCTGGTGGTCTGTGCTTTATCTCAAGAGTACGTGAAAAGGATCCATGAGAAAGACAGTCCACATCCACATATAGGCAATGAAGAGTGTTCTTCCAAAGTAAGTGTTTCATCTCTCCCACTGTATGTAAGCAAACCCCTGTATGCTAGGTAAAATCAGTTTCTTCCTTGCAACATGAATAGACAAGAAAAGAAATGGTGGGCAGGAGATGGCTCACAGGTAAAGGTGCCTTCTGTAAAGCATGTCTGCCTGAATTTGAGTCTCTCTAGAAGGAGAGAACTGATTCTCTCAAGCTGTCCTCTGACTACATGCATGATATGCTGTAGCATGCATAGAACAAGCATACAACACACACACACACACACCACAAATACAATCAAACTTTTAAAATTTTTTTCTATCGTCAGCTTAATACAGTACAAATTCTAATCCTAATAGTGAAATGTTTCACTGAGTCTTGCCCTGTGATTGAGTAAAACCAAAACTTATTATAAGCCACAGTCATCCTAGGGTCCCCCCTGCTTTGTAGCCTCCCTGGTTCTGTGGGTTACAGTCTGATTGTTCTTTGCTTTATGTCTAGTATCCACTTATGAGTGAGTACATACCATGTTTGTCCTTCTGGGTTTGGGTTACCTCACTCAGGATGATATTTTCTAGTTCCATCCATTTGCCTGCAAATTTCATGCTGTCATTGTTTTTCTTTGCTGAGTAGTACTCCATTGTGTATATGTACCACATTTTCTTAATCCATTCTTCAGTTGACAGGCATCTAGGTTGTTCCCAGATTCTGGCTATTATGAATAGTGCTGCTATGAACATAGTTGAGCATGTATCTTTGTGGTATGATTGAGCATTCCTTGGGTATATGCCCAAGAGTGGTATGGCTGGGTCTTGAGGTAGATCGATTCCCAATTTTCTGAGAAACCGCCATACTGATTTCCACAATGGTTGTACAAGTTTGCACTCCCACAAACAGTGAAGGAGTGTTCCCTTTGCTCTGCATCCTCTCCAACATAGATTGTTATTAGTGTTTTTTTTTATCATAGCCATTCTGACAGGTGTAAGGTGGTATCTCAGAGTCATTTTGATTTGCATTTCTCTGATGACTAAAGATGTTGAGCATTTCTTTAAATGTCTTTCAGGCATTGGAGATTCTTCTTTGGAGAATTCTCTGTTTAGCTCTTTAGCCCATTTCTTAATTGGATTGTTCAGTATTTTGATGTCTAGTTTGATGTCAATCTTTTAATTAGGAAAAGAAAGAAAGAAAAGATCCATTACTCTAGACTTTGTTTCTGCTATCTGTGGCCATCCCTGGGCTCTCTGGAAGAGGTTAATGGTTCTGCAGTTCTGGGAAAGCTGTGGCACACAGAGAAGCAAATTCTCCTATGCTAATCCTACTGGCCAAAGTCAAGGACAGACTTCCAGTAGGGTCTCATTTGAACTCAATAGCTTTGAACACTTTCAAATCATCATGGCAAACTCTTAACAACTGTTCTCTCTTTTTTTTCCAAAGGGAACTGACATTAACAACCAGGTGGGTTTTAAAAGACACGAAATTCCCCAAAGAGAAGGTGATGTGCTGCATTTAAGTTCGCACAGAGCTGACATCATGTGGGGGGAAAGCGGGGAACCACCTACAATAAAATGTTATGCCTGTCCCTGTTTTCAGTTTCCTCCCACACACCCACTGCGTCTGTTGAAACTTGTTATTGCTAAAGTACTTTTTTTTTGTTATCATAAAAGAGCTGCTGTTCTAAAAGAGAATATTGGCACCCAAATTCGGCTGTGCTCCTAAAGCACCTAAATTATGTTTGGTGGTTTCTTTCCTGGGCATTTGATATTATCACTAGTATGAAAATGCCAAAAGTGGTGCTTTCTCCTTGCCACAATGGAGAAACACTATAGATAACTGGGGATATTACATTAATCTCTGGAGACAAAGACATAGATTACATCATGAAATAACAAAGGGGACAAAGCAAAGATCTATTACTAAAAAGAGATAAGTGGTCAACTACTAATAATATCACACAAGTCACACTAAGAGGCACATCTTCTAGCTTAGGGTGTTTTAAGTGCATAAACAGTTTCAGAAGGATATCTAAAATACAACTGTAAGTTTTTAACACCTTCAAATCTGCAAGACCACATAACAAAGCTACAGGAAAAAGAACTGGAAACATCCACAGCTCATGATTCCCCAAGTCTTTGAAACTGTGAGATTAAAGACTATGCGAATTCAAGACAATAGAGTGCTGACATACTGAGACCACAGGGCAGGAGAGAGCAAGCCTCAAGGCTATGCAGTCAAAGGTTTGTGAATGAATGCACAGGCTCTATGCCTTCTTCAAGACATCTTACTTATTTGGCTTTGCAGTTAAGTAAGAAGTTAAGATTGTGCAAACTGGTTTGGAAATAACAGTCTTGCATCCTTGATCTGATTTTCCTTCTTAGATCATTTACGTAATCTTGCCAGTTTCATTGACATTAGGAGATCTCTGTCCTCTGGATAGTCAAGCAAGGGACACTCCTTCAACACTCTGCTCTTTGTTCCGGAAAACTCACTCTACTAACAAGAACATGACACACAGAGCAATCATAAAATTACATTTGCGGGCTGAAGAGATGGCTCAGAGGTTAAGAACACCGGCTGCTCTCCCAGAGGTCCTGAGTTCAATTCCCAGCAACCATAGAAGCTCATGACCATCTATGATGAGATCTGGTGCCCTCTTCTGGTGTGTGCATACATAATAAACAAATCTTAAAAACAAAACAAAAAAGGTATATTTGCAATGTCCCACCACAACATGGGAGGAGAAATACAGTTATTGAAAGGGAACAACTTAGCTGGATCTACATTTTGCAGAAGACAACACAAACAAGAACCAAGCCAAAATTGCTCTCCAGTTTCACGGCAGAGCCAGGACAGCCCAGAAATGGATGACATGGGGTAGTCAGGAAGATGCAGGCCAGGACAAACACACGTGGTTTTGCTATGGTTAGATGACAATCAGGTCATTTCCTTCTGCCTCCATTATAGGTTAGAAGAGGTAATTCCTTTAATAAATGGGAACCAAGGAGTTTGTATACTGGAAATAGGAAACCCAGAGGAAAGTGAAATAAAATAACCAGAGTCAGGATAAGTCTGCACAGTACATACCAACATTTCCTAGTTCTCAGTTGACAAGATAACAATATCAGGCTTATACATGATACTGAAGCAGAGATTGGAGAATCCATTCTCCGGAGAGAATAAACCAGGCCAGAAATAAATGACCATAGATACTGACATATGAGGGTTGCTTAACATATCATAGAATGCTAACTGCTAAAATACATAAGGGAGAAGGGAGAAGAGGAAGAGGAGAGGGGGGAAGAAGACAGGGAGAAAAGAGAGATAGGAAAAAATGGAGAGGAGACGGGAGGTTGCTAATGATACAAACATGTTTGTATTAAATTCGCACAGCCTCTGGGCTGGATGGAGTCTCTATTATCTCCCTTATGGCCCAATTCCTGAGGTCATTTTCTGAGACTCATTTTCATCTGAGCCACACAGGAGTGCATGAAGATATTTCCATGGGCTGAGCCTGAGGGTAAGAAAAATCATTTCTGCTTTCTATCATGTGAAACTCAATCATAAAGCCATTCTCAACTGCAAGGCTGGGTTATAGTAAGCAACTTAAGTTTTTCCTTATATTAAACAGCAAGCTGAAGCTCTCCAATACGTAAGGCTGTCTTTGCAGAAAGATTTTTAATATCCAATGCCAGATCAAATATGGGACAGTATCCATGAAACAAGATTGATCGCAACACAGATGAAACCATTAGAAACTAGAAGGGATTCTTGAACATAAAAAGTATGAGAACTAAAATGAGATTTTTTTTTTCACCAAAAATGAAATAAAATAAAATAAATTTGAAGAAATCTTTCAGAAGAAAACCAGGGAAATAGAAACCAAAAATAAAGCAAGGACAAGGCGGGGCAAGAATACAAGAAGGCCCGGTTCTATGAGCTATAGTGATTGCTGCTGGAGAGATGGCTCAGCAGTTAGGAACAGTTGTTGCTCTTGCAGGGGACTCAGGTTCAACTCCCCGCACTCATCCGGTGCCTCACAACCACTTGTAATTCCAGTTCAAGGGGATCTAATGACATCTTCTGGGCTTCTTGGGTACCAAGCACTCATATGGTATAGATACATACATGCAGGTAGGACACTCCTAAAAAATAAAATAAAATAAATAAATCTCAAATGGAAAATGTGATGTTGTTTTAACAGAAACATTGAAAACTAAAAGCAAGCAATGTCTTCACTATCCTCAAAACTTTTAGTTTGAATGTATACATAGCCAAATGGTTAAACAAGCATAAAGAAATAAAGAACATTTCAGAATGCAGTGTTCCCATAAAATGTATCTTCTATAGATCTTTATTCTGGATCACGGCCAATTAAATGAAGTAACTAGGAAAGTGTTAAACACATGACCTAAGAAAGAGATCATCCCAAACAGGAGGAACTGGGTGACAAGGGTCTAAAAAAATGACCAGGGGGATGTCTCAGTACAAGACTATGCAATGAGCCTAAAGGAATAACATAGACAGAAAACTGAATGGAAGTTGGCAGAAAGTCTTATCTTAGGAGAGTGGGACTGTTCATGAAAGGAGATTCCTATCACGCAGAAAAATGTTAGAGCGACTTCATCAGACCTAGTGGATTATGTAGCAAATCTTAAGCACAACATCAAAGAACATTAATTAAAAGAATAAGACTATTAACTACAAACAAGATAGAAACCCATTCCAGAAGAAATATGACCACAATAGGCAATACGGAGTAAATATATACATAGTTTTAGCTATCCATTGTTTTATAGTGAATATATTGCTTAAAGTAATACATATTTATTATTGTGAAATCCATGGTCTAGGAATTCATGAAAGGTATAGCTGGATCTTCTGCTTCATGGATTCTACCAGGTACAGTCAGAGTGTCAATCAGACTCTGAACTCTTTTCTAAATGCTTGCCTAAGGAAGATTCTGCTTCCACATCTACTGGGCAGCTGTTGGAAGCCCTGATTCACACAACATTTTTTTCGGGGGATACAGGTTCCACATCCACTGGGCTGCTGTTGGAAGCCTCACATCACACAGCCTCTTATCTGGAATGTTGGTTCCACACTGTTGTGGAATATTATTTTAACTATATAAAGATGTGTTGCATTTGTTTATGCTGTGGAATATTACTTTAACTGTGTAAAGGTGTGTTATATTTGTTTATGCTGTGTTCATTTAATTATGAAAAGATGGGTTGCTGTTTCCCTTTGCCTGCATAAGGCACCTGATTGGTCTAATAAAAAGCTGAGTGGCCAATAGCTAGGCAGAAAGAGGGATAGGCAGGGCTGACAGGCAGAGAGAATAAATAGGAGGTGGAACCTAGGCTCAACAAGAAGGAGAGAAGAAGAGAAGAGAGAATGAGAGAGACACCAGGGGTCAGGCAGGCTGCAACCAGGCAGCAGACACAAGGTAGGACATACCGAAAGAAAAGGCAAAAAGCCCCAAGGCAAAAGGTAGATAAAGAGAAACAGGTTAATTCAAGTTAAAAGAGCTATCCAGAAATGAGCCTAAGCTAGGGCAAGCATTCATAGCTAATAAGAGGTCTCTCTATGATTTGGGAGCTGCTTGGTGGCCCAAAAAGAAAGCCTGTACACCGCACTGTTAGTCAGGTAGATCTCCTCCAGCTCTTGACCACCTGAATCTCCTCATATGACAGTTTGCTTCATCAAAAGCAAAAGAGCAGACTCTCTTAGCCAACTGAAGCTAAAAATCTGTGTGTCTTAATCACATAAATGTCATCTTCTCAAGCTGTGAGTGCCAGGAGGTAGGTATCATGGGGGGCATCTTAGAGGCTGTGAAAGAGTCGGAGTAATAAAGTTCACTTTTCAGTTTTCACAGACTGAATTCAGTCTTATAGCTAGAATCTAATATTTTCTGGGTTTCTAGGGAGGAAGTAGAGAAACCAGGAAACAAAAGAGAATCAAAACATGTCATCTATTATATAAGAAATCAATAGAGAGGGTCTATGAGTTACAGTCATATCACCCTTAACTTACCTGATACCATCTCATCTTGGAAGCCAAGCAGTGTTGGGATGGGTTAGCACTTGGATGGGAGCAAATACCTACCCAAGATTAACTGGAAATAGTAATAAAAAGTCATTAAGAATATGAAGAGAAATCTATTCAAAAGATGAAAATGATTACCTTTCAGGAGAGAATGGGGAAGAAGACAATTTTTGGTATTATTTTGGCAGTTATTTCAATATAAATAAATATTAATTAAGCAAAAAAAGGTGAGAAGAAATCAGCATCCCTTCTGTTGATTCATTAAGAATAAAATGATAAAATATGCAACTCTCCTTGTAGCAACAATTAAACAAATTCTTTTTTAAAATTAAATCATCCCAGTCTCTAGAGCAGATTTTTCCCCTGACCAACATTAATAGAAACTTCACATTTCTCAAATAAGTCCAAATGGACTAGGTTTAGATCACTAAAGGGAAATTCTTAATGTTGAGTGCATTAATTAGAGTCAGGCTTTTTCTTAAAGCTTTTTTATTACACTCTCTATTTTACAGCTTCTTTTATGTCATCAGCATTGACATTTTACTTTGTAACATGTAAAAAATATCGTCATGTATTCATTTTCATTCCTAGCTTTCTTTTATAGGTACAATAGGCTTTATTTCAATTTTTTATTTGTGAGTGTGTGTGTGGATGCATATGTGTTCACAAATGCAAAGGAGATACTGCATAGGGATATTTTTAATTTTTTAACATTTCCTCATGAAGGCAAAAGGCCTTTAAAAAAGAATCAGTTACTATATATGTTGTAGTTACTACATCTTCCGTTTTATTCATGAAATACTTTTCATCTTGGGAGTTCAAATGCTTCCCTTAGACTGAAATTATAAGATAGGTTTGCAAGATAGATTTGCAACCCAAATTTTTATCTACATATCTTGGTGGGAAAGATTCTTAACAAGTCTGTGTTTTCTTCTCATGAAAAGATGCTTTATGAGAATGGAAAGAACATAATTGTTTTCTTCTTCTTTCTCATGAAATTTAAAATTATTCTTACAGGAAACTAGAGATGTGTTTTCACTTATTATTTGATTTTTTCATTTTGTTAGTGTTTCTTTGGTAGTCTTGAATTTAACTCAAATTAAATTTTAACTAAAACTAACTGCACCAGCATTGCATCAGACTGGCAGGGTGCTTGAAAAGAAGCTGACCTTGAAATAAGATCCTGTCTGCTAATGTGAAATAGAACCAAGGTGACATCCTTGCTCAAGGTCAGAGGCCTGATTAGTGATAGGGTTGAGAGCAGGCCTGATCCCCTCACAGATTCTGACTCCTTACCATTCTCTCACCACTTCTTCTGTTAAAAAAAAAGTATGCATTGTATGTTTCATTTTTATTTAAAATTATGGCCTTCTATCCCAGGAAAGAAATAAAACACAAGCCCTCACAAAACTTACACACAAGGGTGCACAGCTGTATTCTTCTTAATAGCCAACAAATTAGGACAACTTAAACATCCATCAGTTAGTTGATGGATGGTTAAGTAACATATACTATATTCATTTTATCGAATATTATTCTACAATTTAAAAAAGGAGCATGAATGAACCTAGAGGAACATGAGCAGTGAAAAAAGTCAGATGCAGAATCAATATACTCAACGATTTTATTTTTAAGAAGGATCCAGGCCAGGCAAATCTAAGAGACAGAAAGCGGGCATGTGATGCATAAGGTCAGAGGAGACGTGAGGAGGGCTGAGATGGTGAAGGCTGAGAGGTGTCTGAATTTATTTGGGACCCGATGATACTGTTCTTCAGCTGACAGCAAATTTGCATTTCTTCAATATATTCTATGCAACAGACATGAATAAGATTATTGGCTGTGTGACTCATCATTTTAGGAGCCTACTCCACTAACAAAAGATAAAAAAAGTAGGGATAGTAGAAAACAAGTAATATGAAGGAGGAAAGAGGGGTCATGGGGAGGGAGGTCCAAGTGGGGAGAGGAACAGGAAGGCAGGACAGAGAACGGGTTCAGGAGGGACAACTAACTCTAAGGATATTTGAAAAAAACCATATGGAAACCTACTTTTTATAAATATATATGTAAACATATTCATATATATAGGTTTATATAACAGAGTTTGATTGGAGTCACCCTATACAGGGGATTATGCTCATCTCAGGAGCCACAGGCTGCCAACTACAAAAGCCCAGTACCAGGGTGAATACCTCCCCTGGAGTCAGTAATCAGAAGTGTCCCAGAGACCCCCAAAACAATACATGCTATCGCCAAAGCTCATATTTTCACACCAGAATTTGATGATAAGATATTGTTGCTGAAAGTATCATGTACATTGGTCCTAGGACCTGAATGAATCAAGTCAGTGTTGTTAAGGACACTTCCTCCCTGCTGGATAGCTCTTGTAGAACTGGAAGGTACTATGCAGGCTTCTGGGGGGCTTATCAATCATCTTTCCCAACTGTGAACTTCAAAATAAATTAATAATAATTATGTTTTATAATATAAATAAACAACATGTATATAAATATTATATAAATATATTATTATTGTCAGGGTAGCAAGATAAACCATGGGTACAATATCTGCTTTCTGATTTTATTTAAGGTCCACTTCACATGAGGAAACACATTCCTGGTACTATCAGTCTGGCCTAGAACCCATGGTTAGGGAGCTCATAAGCCTCGGGGATGAACCCACTACTATTACTCTGCTAAATAAACATAGGCTGAAACTGCCCTCTAAATGTGTGTCTCGACACCCACAGATGAGTACACACATCAGACTTCATCAGAGCTCTTTGTTTGGTGGATGGTGGTTAATGGAGAAACTTCCAACTGCTCAGAGTACAGAACCTAAAACGAGGATGAAGTGAGTGCTCAGTCACAGTGGGATATCTCTATCAGACCCAACCCAAGGTAAAGGATCATCATAGTGTAAGGACAGAGAGATTATAAGATCCAGAGGTCAGGAAGGACTGGAGCCAAAGTGTCATCTAGATGGGACAGGACTGCTGCAATCGTGAACTCACAGCAGCTGTCTAAGACCTGCACATGATCAGACCAGCGTGCATTCTCACATGGAGTGAGAAGGGGTTCATGCCTACCCCAACTGAGGAGCCATGGACAATTGGGGACTTCTGAGGGAAGGAGAGCCATTTTTATTTAAGGGTGTGACTTCTGGTAGGTCCACCATACCCCAGAGGATGACCCCACACCCAGGACTTGACTAATTAGAATCCATGGGTTAGTAATAATTTTTTAAAAGAAGTACCCGAAAGAGGAGGAGGGAGCGAGAGTAGATCTGGCAGAGCTAAGGGGAAACTGGGGGTGAACATGATTAAAAATGCATTGTATAAAAATTTCAAAGATTTTGCAACAATATGTTTTTAAAACAAAATAAAAATCTGTGATGGTTCCACATGCTGCAAAGGTACAAAAAGCCATAGAATCAGACACTGTAAGTTGGTGAAGTCTATGGCGTATTGTTTGTAACTTTATAAAGGTATTTAAATTGTAGTTTTGCTGGTGCTTATTTTGAAGAGAATTTAGATCTCGGCATCAATTATTAAGACAAAGTGACAGACACATGTAAGCAAAGACCAATGCAGGGGCAACAGAGGAGCTGCTGATTAAAAGAAAGTTAATGCACTTCACTTTCTACTTATTTACTTATTTATTAGATTCACACTGTAATCCCAGCTAAGAAATAATTCAGACGCCAGTTTGCTGTGAATGGAACATGCTCACCATGCCCGCAAATACAAAGAACCATCTGACTTGATATCAGAAGTCATGATGGATGCTGGAGAATGAGAAACAAACAAAACAAAAACCCCCCAGAGAGCACTGGGGTGCTGCTCCTGTCAAAATTTTCCAGGGTTTTACAAGGATATGTAATTAACATTTGTTCATCACACTCCAGGTGACAGACATAAGTAAGGTCATGGACTGTCTGACTCACTATCCCAGGAACCCACTCCAGTAATCCTCAAAATATAATGGACTCGATAAAAATCTGTTAAACTTTCAAAGGCAATTAATGGTTTAGAGATGGGTTTAGCTCCTGTCTGTGTGCCTGTGTGCCATTAAACTCCAAAGAGCTACTTAGCCATCATCTTATTGAATCCCTCACCCTCCAGTCATGGGAGAGCAGGAAAGGGAGAATATTTGTAAAAGAGGAAATAGTTTGAAGCCCGAGTGAGGCCAACGCAAGCCTGTGAACCATAGTGAATATTGGGGCCTGATTTTTTTTTCAGATGATTCACAAGACTAGCCACTGCCTCCTGCTTTATTTCACCTGGCTGCCAAGACTCCCTCGGGTACAGTAGCTGCTTTATTCTTTTGTACCTGAGCTTGGAAAGTGAGTTTCTCTTTATTGCATATGCTTTTGGTGCATGTCATCTGAAGACAGAAGAGAGATTGGCTAGTAACAGCTTTAGCTCCTGGTGCATTCAAGTGGGTAATATCAACTCTTTTAAGTGTGACCTCTCTTCTGAGAACAAAGTGCTTTGCAAATACTATCCCAGTGAACTCAGAACCCCAGCAGAGAGGCAAGCAGACAGGCAGTGGTAGTAAACTATTTCACACCTGAGGGAATCAAAGGAAAAGAGGCTCTCCAGCTGGGGTGTGAAGACATTTGAACTCAACTACGGGAAGAAAATGGTCCGAGAGATAATCTGAAGGTAAGTTTGCTTCCTGCATATGGATGACACCTAACACATTCCACAGAGCTTGGATATGAATGGAAAAAATGGAGTACATGATGCTCCTAGGAATGGTGGAGGGAAAGCTTTCCTGTAAATACAAGAGTTCAGCCAGAGGCGTCTGGAAGGGTCCGGACTGAATGTGGCCATGAAAAGAGACAGGAGGTGACAGTGGCGGAGCGAGAGAGGAAGAGGAGAAGAAGGGAGCAAAGAGAGTTCCTGAGCATCAAGAGCGGTGAGACCATGTAACCAGAGTGGCTGGAGTTATTTAGGAACCAGAGAAACTTGGGGAAAGGAAGGGAAGTTCAGGGGCTGGAGAAGTTCAGGGGAGGGGACAGGATGAGAAGTACTGAAGAGCCAGGACTCTGTAATTGGTAATGCTCAGAGAGACTGGCAACCAGAATCCACTTTGATATGTTAAATAGGCACCTCAGTTAGCCACTTGCCCTGAGACCTAACAGGGTGTATCCTGCCTAACTCATAGCCACTCACAAGCTCCAGCGTTGTAAATGTCCCCTTGCTCGAGAATAGCACATTAGAGCAGAGGCCTTCTTGACAGATGATTGCTAAGTTGATTTCGGAAATTTTGCCTACCTGTTATTGACACATTAATAGGATAATTGCCATAGATACACTGCAAAAGGCAAGGTCTTCAGAAATTGCCAGGGTAACCATAAAGTGGAGCATGACCAGGCATTTGTAATAGATTTGATAGGAGGGTTTGAAACCAAAAATACACATATAGTTACATATATAGTATATGTATACACATTTGTTAGTTTATATACAAATTAACAATTATAATATTTAAAAACTATTCACATACATCTACATACAAATGAGCTCCAAGAGTTTGGATTACAATTCTTTATTAATTGATCTCCATGTGAGGACATTTTTGGTTGCTGGAGTGTGAAGAAATAAGTAAATAACACAGCTTCTCCCTAGGAGGTTACAGTTTCAGCCAAACAATGGTTTTCCTTGATGAAAACAAGCACCTTGGCTCCACCTGATCCTGGTAAGTCGGAAAATCGCCTTGGTCCTTGGGGGTGCCTTAAAATTCAGACACCTCCCCAGGCAGAAAGAGAGAAAGAAAGAGAGATGAGGGAGGGAGAGGGAGGGAGGAGAGAGGGAGGGAGAGAGAGAGAAAGAAAGAAAGAAAGAAAGAAAGAAAGAAAGAAAGAAAGAAAGAAAGAAAGAAAGAAAGAAAGAAAGAAAGAAAAGAAAAGAAAAGAAAAGAAAAAGTTCAGAAGAGAACTAAGTAGGAGTACACTTCGTAAGGGCAAGGTAGCCAACCTGGGAAAACAGCAAAGATCCAAAGAACTAGCCATCAGTCTTTCTGATCTGTGTCTTTTATTGAAGCTCAAGATGGGATCAGGGTGACCAGAGCTTCTGAGTATGACACTCAGGACTCGCCATTTCACATTCTATCACTGTTGATCTCAGCCTTTGCTCAAGGACTGTTCTGAGTGGCCCAAACCTCAGGCGACACATTTGAGACAGGGTAGAGCAAACTGCAGTTTCTACCCCAAGTTTGCATTTCAGCTTTGGGTCAGCTGACAGCTTCCTTTCCATTGGCTGGTCCATCCTCGCCCTCACAGGGACAAGCCTGGGCTGCTGCGCTGGTTCATTTGTCACTAAGCAATGAAAAGCAGCTTGAGGGTGGCTTGTTGAAAAGCTGCCACTGCAACATTTGAGGCTGGATTCCACAATCTGCTTCCTCTGCCAGTCCTCACCCCTTCCCTCCCCAGCAGCCATTGTCTGACTCTGGGACCCAGGATAAGTTATTGAACCACTCACTATCTGCCTCCGTTTTATTATCCGCAACATGAAGGCAAGCATAGTGTTCATCTCACCAAACTGCTCAAGAATGAAATGAGGGAATGTAAGAATGAAGTGAGTGAATGAGGAAAACAACAAATAATGGCCTGTGTAGCATAAGCGATGTGTCAATCATCTCTGCTGCTGTAGCTGCTGTTGTCAGTGTGACTTAGTTCATATGAGCACTGTCAGCACATACTTACAGTATGGAAATGGGACCTCATCATCCTTGGTTTAGCACCAGCATCTTCTCCCTGGGATATTAGTTTTCCTTCTTTTTTTTTCAGTTTGTTTATTTGATTTATATATGTTATTATTGGGAAAGGGGAGGCTGGCACCTACAGGGCACATGTATGCCAAATTCACAGAACTTTTGGGAGTTGGTTGTCTCCATCCACTATGGGTTTCAGAGATTAACAGCCACGCTTTTATCTGCCATGCCACTCTGCTGGCTCCTCCTCCTTCTTCTCTTAGCAAGAGCTCAGGTTTGGGATCTTACAGAAGTGCCAGCAGAGCCTCTTAACCTTTTGGATATGCTGACTCCTGGGTAGTGGAGTGCTGAGTGTCCTTGGGAACATAGAGACTCCAGCTCTGCCCCATTAGACCACAGGTACTGAACTGCAGAGAACAACGACATCCAGAGAGCCGCTGATGCAGAAGATCCTTATAAACCGCCCGGGACGTTATCGATGCTGTTGGAACCAGTGACAACGAAGGAATACGAGGCAGCAAGTCTGGTTTGTGGCCTCTGGTCCAGCATCAGAGACCCTGGAAAACTGTAGCTTCAGGGGAAACATCATTGACATCTGTGCATCACCTGAATGAGCTTTTATGATGGCAGGAACAGAAAGAATGGGAGGATGCTTCCTGGAGTATGGCAAGACCAGCATCCTGCCCTGCTCTTTAGGTACCACATTTGTGTGAAAATGGTTTCTCAGCTAGATAGGCAGTCACTGCAGGAGACACTGGCATGCTAGTGATTCCCTGGTCTGGGAGAGTTGCAGAGAAGGGCTGACTTCTGCAGAGCCAAAGCCATGGCTGTTAAAAAGCACTGTTTCTCCACAACGTTATAGTCATTGTGACATAATTTTTGCTCGTCAGCAGTATTTGGCAGGGAAGAGACAGTAAAGTCATTTCTCAAAGGATTATACTCTAGTACTTTAAAAATCTAATTTTAGGGACCTGGAGAGGTGGCTTAGAGGTTAAGAGCACAGTATGTGTTGCTCTTAAAGAGAACCCAGGTTCTGTTCCCAGCACCCTGTGTTGCTCTTAAAGAGAACCCAGGTTCTGTTCCCAGCACCCACATGGTGGCTTGCAGTCATCTGTAACTCCATTTCCAGGGTATCTAAAATTTTCCTCTGACTTTTGCAGGCACCAGGGACACACGTGGTACACATACATACACATAAGCAGAATGCCCATACACATAAAATAATAAAATAAATAAATAAATAACAGTTCTAGTTGTAGGACTGGCAAATTGGCTCAGTGGGTAAAGGCACTTGAAGACAAACCTTAGGGACTGGGTTTTCCCTGGGGCTCATGTTGTGAAAGGATAGAATCAACTCCCAGAAGATGTCCTCTGACCTCCACACCCATGCTACTCATAGTAAACTAGTACCCCCCACAATACTGCAAATGCACAAACACACACACACACACAAATTTAAAATGCCAAGTATAAAATTGTCATATGGACCATGTTAATTGCTGTGTAATTCTCAATATCCAAGAAATGGAGCCAGCCTAAACATCCATCAGCAGAAGAAAGGAGAGGACAATGCACATGTACACAATGGAATGCTTTTCAGCTGTGAAAATGGAAACAGGAGATCTGCAGGAAAACAGCTGAAAGTAGAAATTATTATATTAAATGAAATAAGCCAGACTCAAAAAGACAAACATCATATGTTTTCTCTCAGATGCTGATCCTAGACTTTAATTTTTACATATGTGTATACTGGGAGTTTGGGACATAACACAAGAAAGCAAACAAAGAAATCTCAAGGGAGTGGGGGAGGAACGGAGAGAATAACACAATATCCGTGATATGAAAGCAGAAGAGGGTTACAGGTAAAGGAAATCCATGGAAGGGGATGGGAGAAGGATATTGGGGCAGAATGTCGACAAGAACAAAGGATAGCTGGGAATGGCGTAATGAAACCCATCGCTTTTCGTGCTGATTTAAAAGACCCTGTGTAATCATTCAATGTTGTATTACTGAAAACTATCACCATTCATTGAAAAACTGAAGAAGTAACAAATAAATGAAAATACCTACTGTAGCACAAATCTTAGAAGGTCTTATTAATAAAATCAAATCTGAGGCCAGTTATTGGGTTGAATGCTGGATGATCAGAGAGACAGAACAAGCCACAGCCACCTCACCTTGCCAATACCTCAGCCGATCCTGTTTCCTCAGACTGGAAGCTTCTGTGTCCTCATCCCAATGGCTCTCAGCTGAACTGCTACTCGAAGCCTGAAAGTTTAATCAGCCAAATGTTTCTAGTTTCTAGTCTTCATGCCTACCATCACTCCCTGGGATTAAAGGCTCGCTTTCTGGGATTAAAAGCGTGTGTCACCATGCCTGGCCGTTTCCAATGTGGTCTTGAACTCACAGAGATCCAGAGGAATTTCTACCTCTGGAGTGCTAGGATTAAAGGTGTGAGTGCCACCATTTTATAGCCTTTGTATCTAGTGGCTGTCTGTTCTCTGACCCCAGATAAGTTTATTAGGGTGCAAAATATTTTGGGGAACACAATACCACCAACAACCTACTCTTTAAATCAAAAGAAAAAGTTCCAAAAAATCATACTCCCTATCAATATTTCAGTAGCATTTTTTTTCACAGATAGAGAAGTAATAGTAAAATGCGCATGGAGCCACAAAATAACCCGAATAGACAGGAAGGAGTGGGGAATATAACACTGTGTCACTTCAATGATATAGCGCAGACACATATTACCAGTGGGAAGGAAGGCATTGAACCCATGCTCAGTCAGCTAACTAAGTCTTCAAAAGAGTGCCAAGACTGCCCACATGAACAAAGATTAGCCTTGTCAGTGAATGGTGCTGGGAAAACAGAATAAACACATGGGAAAATAAGGACTCTTTGTCTTGCTCTTTACACAGATGGCAACTGAGACAAATAAATACATAAGCATAAGAGCTACACTTATAAAATAACTAGAAAAGAACACCACACCGTGGGGCACTCCCAACATTGGGAAGAGCAATGGGTTTTTGGATACGGCATCAAAAGTGCAGAAAACAAAAGCCAAGATGAATAAGTAGAACTATACCAAACTATAATGTTAGCCAAGCAAAAGAAAAACAAACAACATGGAAAGGCAACCCACAAAATTGGAGATATGTCTGCAAATTCTTTATTTAATAAAAGACTGATATTTAGAATATATAAGGAACTCATTAAACTGGATAGTAAAAGCAAAAACCAGCTGGGTGGTGCTGGTGCATGCCTTTAATCCCAGCACTGGGGAGGCAGAGCCAGGTGAATTCCTGTGAGTTCGAGGCCAGCCTGGGCTACAGAGTGAGTTCCAGGGAAAGCTCCAAAGCTACACAGAAAAACCCTGTCTCAAAAAACAAAAAAATAGACAAACAAAAAGCAAAAACCATGCAAGTGATGCAAGTAACCCAATTATAAATGAGCAAAGAGTCTGAGTAAACATTGTCCTCAGGAAAGAAAACAAAGCCTGGGCATGGTGGCCCATCCCTGGAAACTCCTAGGATTTGGGAGGTGGAAGCAGGAGGAACAAGAGTTCAAGGTCATCTTTCAGCTGCATCGGCAACATCAAGGTCAGTCTGAGCTACATGGCATCCTGTCATAAAAGACAAACAAAGATGACTGAGGGGGTGGCTCAGCTAAAGGTCTTGCCTTGCAAACACAAAGACCCGTATTTGATCCCCAGAACGCACATAGAATGCCAGATGTGGTGACCAGAACCCACATAGAATGCCAGATGTGGTGACCAGAACCCACATAGAATGCCAGATGTAGTGGCCAGAACCCACATAGAATGACAGATGTAGTGGCCAGAACCCACATAGTATGCCAGATGTGGTGGCTAGAACCCACATAGTATGCCAGATGTGGTGGCCAGAACCAACATAGTATGCCAGATGTGGTGGCATGCACTTTAATTCCAACACTGCAAAGGCAAAGAGGAATGGATCTCTGGGGTTCACTGGCCACTAGTTTCTCCTAACTGGTGAGCTGCAGGCCCATGAGAGACACAAAGGAAGCAGGCACAGCAGGGGCAGCAGGTGCAGCAGGCACAGCAGGCGCAGCAGGCACAGCAGGCGCAGCGGGCACAGCAGGCGCAGCGGGCACAGCAGGCGCAGCAGGCGCAGCAGGTGCAGCAGGTGCAGCAGGCACAGCAGGCGCAGCGGGCACAGCAGGCGCAGCAGGTGCAGCAGGCGCAGCAGGTGCAGCAGGCGCAGCAGGCGCAGCAGGCGCAGCAGGCGCAGCAGGTGCAGTAAACACAATGGATGTAGTGGGCGCTGCAGACGCGGCAGGTATAGGAAAAGATACCCAACACGCTTAACCATTAGAGAAATGCAAATCACTACCACAATGAACTACAAAGCATATCTTAGGTTAGTTGTTGTCAAAGTCAAGCAGTGACAGTTGAAGTAAGCGTGTGGCAAAATCAAACACACGTTTTGGTGGGGATGTAAATTAGTACCCGCATTATGACAATTATGTGTCGTTTCCTCAAAAATTAAAATAGAACTACTACACGACCCAGCAACCCCATTTCTGAGTATGTACCCCCCAAAACCAACACTATTCATCTCAAATAAGTGTCTGAACTTCTACATAAAATGGGATAATGAGTCAATTGAAATGCTCATGGATGGATGAATGGTTAAAGAAAATGTGATGTGCAGCACAACAGGATACTATTTGACCTTTAAAATGAGGAACTTCTGCCATTTGTGGCAACCTGAGTGAACCTGGGGATCATTGTGCTAAATGCAATAAGTCAGACACAGAAAGACAAATACTTCGTCATCTCACTCACACTACCATCTTAAAATGGCAGACAAAGAAAAAGCAGAGTCACTGCTGGGAATAGTGGGGTGACAGAAGAGGGTAGGTGGTATAAACTTTCAGTTCTAACCTGGGAGTGCTCTCTGGAATTCAAGCATGCAAGTTGACTGTAGTTTGTAATAATACATGGATATATGGCGAGTACTACGAGAGCAGATCTTAAAGTATATACAAAAGAGTAAATATATGAGTGATGGGTGTGATAATTAGCTTGACTAGGCAACACTGTCAAAAACGTATGTCAAAACATAATCCCTAACCACATCCTACATATTTGTACTTATACCCACTGACAGGTGTAGTCTTCACCTCTCATCAAGGAAACATCTATGTGACAGATGAAGACCATTACAGAAAACCACAACAATCAAAATGCTGAGCTATGGGGCCCAGTCCCAATGGATACATCCATGATATAGCTCCTGCACCTAAGGCTCGGGGATCGCTGCAGAAGAAGGGGCAGGGAGATTGTAGGAGATGGAGAAACAGGGAATTTGCTGTGAGATTGTATCTCCTAGGAATGTCAGAAGCCACTGATAGAGTTTCAACATAACTGCCTAAATGTGAGCTGAACAAGGACAACAACAGATGTGATATCATGGATGGGGGAATACCCAGGAGGCCTCAACCCTTCACAAAGATCTACAGGCAACTACAAAATAGTCTTCTGAAGGGAAGAGCTCATTAATTGGTTATCCAATATCAAATGGTCAGCCCTGAAAACATTTACATACAAATAACATTATACAGACTGAGCAGGCTGTATTTATGTGTAAAAAACAAGAAAGAGGCCATGGATTTGAAAAAGAGAAGAGAGGGGTATATGGGAGAGATTGGAAGCAGGAAAGGGGAGGGGAAAATAATGCTATTCTATTATAATTTCAAAAAGTAAAAGAAATACTTTTAAAAAAACATAATGCACATCCCAAACATATACATTTTTTGTCGATTATATCAATCTCAATAATGCCAAAAAGTAGAAAATTATTATTATGTTATTATAATTTTACCACAACCAATAAAGTCCAGACACTAAATATATTAAGTTTTTCTGAGTGACATTGACATTGCATTTGTAAGTGAATTTTTATATTAGGAAAGCACCTGCTGTCACAATACAAGCATAGCACTCCAAGATAAGTCGGGGACAAAGTTGTGTATCACCAAATGGTTTAGAATATGCATTATTATATGTACTGTAGTTTTGTTTATTAGTGTCTATTAACTGCACTATAATATGTTTTTTCCTAAGAAATTCTAAGTTTTAAGTGGCTCCTATGTGGTAGAATTGTAAATTGTCTAATTGTCTGATTTATTTGTTTATACTGTCACGATTGTTTCAAATATTGCCAATGCACAGCCTAAGTCGAGGGAGTATTTCGAGGAAGATGACGGAATGCATCTGTGTTCTGCCTCTTACGCCTGCTCCTCCAGATAGCACCCCACAGCATCTGTGTACATGCTAAATGGGGACGATGCATTATTTGAGACTATGTGATCATCTTTTCACTTTTCTTTATCAACAGCTAGGTTTCATTTTAATCGGAGTGCTTCAGTGTTTTTCTCGAGTCATGCTTACCAAAGCCACAAACTCAAGGTGAACCTTCGATAAAACTGTTCAAGGCAACATTTGTTTCCATGCCCAGCTGACTCAATCTGCTTGGTTAAACTTTCTCACCCCTGCCAGCTCCCACATTCTTCTCTCCATTCCCAGAACATACAGTCTGCATCACGCATCTCACTTAAGTCAGCAAAACCTGCCCGAGGAGAGATAGCTGCTGGAGATAACACGCCACAGACTCCCTGTGTCAGTGCAGTTACTGGCAGGAGTGACCAATTATCAAAAACCAAGTGTGCAGTTCTCCTGGAGCGGCATCTTAATCTTGGGAAAGCATGGTTCCCATTTTGCAAAATTACAAGGTGAATGTGATCACCTTGAACGAAAAGTTGAATGCTACACCATTTTAAATACTGTGAATTTCAAGGCCACCTACCTTTTAAATCGGGGTTATAAATAGATGAGACTGGTAAAGTCAAAAGTATAAAGACCTAACTGATATCACAGGCTGGGTGAGTCCAATCTGCTCATGTCCTACTGTTGTGCATCAGGCTCCTGTCTAAAAATAGACAGCAAAGACTTTAAATGGATGAAGTTCTTTCAGGTAGAGCCCATATCATCCAGGTGCTGAGATCCCATAAATTATCAAAAGGCTGATGATTTTCACACAGTAAAAGGAAATTGGAATTCAAATATTTATTAAGTAGCCTTGAGTAAGTCACTCACCCTGAGTCAAGTTCCCTGGATTGGGAATAGGACCCAGCACCAAACACTGCTGAAGCCACCAGAAGACAGCGAAAAGCACAGCCCATCACCTGTCCAATGCTCTGTAAAGGTCACGTTTGCTCGCTCTGGGCCCCATCAAATGTCTAAAGACCTTTTCAGAATCTTAGAAGCCCGTGCCAGCAGCAGAGCCCCACCCTGTCCACTGACTGCTGATTTCTCAGCTTCCCCTGGGTACATTCTGAACTTCTAAGCTCAACTTGCAAATTTCTTGGGGAAGAGTGTTCAAACTGGTCGTAAATAGCTTTTTGTACTTCACACTAAGAGTGTACACAAATCGGAAAAACGTGTTTGCATCAAGATTCTGTGCATGGTCCTTGCTCACATCCCTCCTCCACCCAGAGGATCTGGAAATGCTCTGGAGGAAGGCACGGTTAGCACAGGAAACGCTGGCTTGCGTGTGAGCTGCAAGCAGCTCCTGTAATCACGTCCCCTCTCTTTGCCACCAGGCTTATCTCTATCTTCGGCTGCTTTGCCATCTGTTCTGGTAAACCTTTTGGAAGGAGACAGCTACGAAGCTCTAGCTCTGAGGCTTTCGACTGGTTCTCCAGAAAGACAGAAAACCTTCATCCGAGCTTAGAGGATGTGAGTATACTAATGCCACACCCCACCCCAAAAGACAAGTTGCACATACACATAGGCAACACACACAACTCATGACGTACACATACACACACACAACTCATCACACACACACATACACACACACAACTCATCACAAACACAAACACATACACACAACTCATCACATATACACACAACTCATCACACACACACAACTCATCACACACACACACAACTCATCATACACACAACTCATGATGTACACATACACACACACACACAACTCATCACCCCCCCCCCACACACACACACACACACAACTCTTGAGTACCACTGAGTCTTCCCGCTTAATTACTCCTATGTTTGGCTATTGCTTATTTTTTGTTTCTTTGTTGGTGTGTGAGTTTGTTTATTTTTATTTAGTTTTTTCTTTGAAACTACTTGATAAGAGTGACCACCCACCCACCCCCGCCCCGTATTCTACTTCTTCCTGTTGGAGTATGGGCAATGTGGAAACCTGAGTTCAGCCCTGTGATTTAAGAGCTGTCGCGTTGGAGAAATACAGAATGCATGACTACCCCCAAAGCTCCCAGAATGCACTCTTTCTCAGGAATGAGCATTTCAGCAGCCAGAAAGTAAAACTCTGGTTTATGGAGATTCTTCTAGATTATGAGGTCTAATACATTGTGCTGGAGGTAAACAGTTAGGTACACCTGACCTGCAAAACCAGTTCCACGATGGATCACACAACTGGTGGCCAGAGCCTGGCTTCCTCCAGCTGTCATTTAGAAAGTTGAGAAGACACAGGCAGGTGAGCACTCCCAGAGTAAGGCAACAGTCCAGATCCTGTGTCTCCTTCCGATTTGTACAAGTTTGTTGTGATTCCACAACTTCACTTTCAATTTTAAAGCAAGTTGCTTATTGGTTTCTTTCAGGAAGCCATTGTCTGACATCATTCAACAACTGTGCAAGCAATACATGCCTGCTTCAGAGAACACGGGTTCAAAAAACACGGTCCAAGAGCTTACAGTGAGTGTTGAAGCTTTCCTTTCAAGGCCTTTGTGGGGGTGAGAGAGAAGGGGGAGGGGGAGGCGAGAAGGAGGAGAGGGAGAGAGCTAAGGAGAGAAGGAGGAGAGGGAGACAGCTAAGGAGAGAAGGAGGAGAAGATACTGGGCATGTTGTGCCTAACCTTGACCCAGATTTCTCAGCAAGCACTCACCATTTTCTGGTCGATTTGAAAACACTACTTGTCTATTACAATTAGGAAAACATCAGCCCAGATGTGACAATTTGTATATGACTTACTCTCTAAATTTTAATTTATTAAGTTTTTTTTTAATAAAAAGAATCATCCTCTTTGAATGGCAAAAATAAAATGTATCATTTTAGCAAAAAAAAAAATTAAAATGTCAGTCAGCAAACTGCAAGCCTTGAGAAAGAACTCTAATTGCTATCTGCCTTCAGGTGCGATTATTAATATCTACCAGGTATGTGTTCTGAAATGAGAAACCAAATGTGTGCTTTATTCATTTTGACTATTTTTACCTGAACACTGTCGCTTTTTTTCAGCTTAGCTTAATTTCTTTCCTTACTGTCTATGGATAAAGCGACACACAATTGAGTTCTGGGTTAGTTTTTTCCTAGTGGAGAGGTAATACTCAACTAAATCCATTTTTCTAACACATTTTTGTCCTTGCTATTTTTTCTGCCATTTACAAATGGCTAATCTCTCTCTCTCTTTTTTCTTCTCTCTTTTATTCACCTCTCCTCTCTTGAAATATAGTCTCTGTGTTATTACTGATCATATTTTCTTTTTATTTAAACTTATTTTTTGTATGCCCCTCAATGCCAAAATTGAAAAAAACAATTTTTGTGTCCCTTCAGTTCCTTCCTCTGCTTGATGTGATTAGGAATTTGAGAGCTCGATTATATAATTATCCCTCCATTAATCATGCACACGTGAAGGTGATAGGCTTCTCTGACATTCTTGTCGCATTCCATGCCCATCTTTACGAAAGTTACCTGTGTCTGAGAACTCATTTCCTTGCTCAAACATACTGTCACTTTTCACCGTGTCTGCGTTTTGAGGTCTCCCACGTGGACCAAGTGACGGAGATGCAGTCTCATGTTCCTGACCCTGGTGCAGCACACGCTCTGCCTTGGCCCCTGGTGAGCCCCTTTCGTCTAGCATCTGACAATTCACCCATTCTTTCTGGGTCCGTCAGCAACACTCTCTCCTCCTGGTGCTCAGTTAGGAATAAGTGTGAGCTGCTCGTCTCCTCCCATGTGAGAGGCTCAGGTCTGCCCATGTGACCTGCTCTGTCTGGTCCACCCACGTGATTCAACTTCCACTTTCCTTCTTTTTCCTGTTTTCATCTTTGTCCCCCTTGATTTCAGGAAAATTCTTTCTGCTACTTCAGAAGTTTTATGTTTTCAGGTTACAGTGTCTTCATTCCGTACATCGTGGTTTTCATTTGAGTGCTTGTGTTTTAAATCTCTACATATGCAATTCTGATTTTAGAACTTCATAACTGGTTATTTTGGGTCATGTATGCAAATTCCAAGGCATCCGGAGAATCCAGTCAAAGCCATGAGATACTTTCCCGGTGTTTCTTGAGGGAAAGCTATTTTGAGGGAAGCAGTTGCTTGCATTCTTTTGAGAAGTTTTGTATACCACGCTGAAACACTAAAGATGCTACATTCTAACCAGTATTTACTCACAAACATGCAAATTTCATGTAGCTTAGCTTAAGAGAATCCTTAGCTTTTTTAAGACTTGTAACTTACTTGTTTTCAGAAGCTAAGTATGGCTTCCCAAGTTGGCTTACAGCTCTTATTACAGTGTCTGGTTAATAATTCTTCAAGGCTGTACTTTGCTTTCCAAAATATCTACGCAATATTATTTGGTCAGTGCTGACTCCTGGTTGTGAGAAAGAAGTGAGACATAAAGGTAATCCTAAGGTAAAATTTTGTCTGTGGTATTCTACATTCTGTTGTGGGTGTGGAGGAGTGAGGAACTCTGCCTATGTGGTACTGTTTTTTTGCCATTTCTCTCTTCAGTAAAAATCATCAGGCAGTGTGTGCATTAATAATTCATATGGTTGACAACTAAAAATCCACAATGTCCAGATAAATTTGAAAACGGCCATTTGAAAATATTTGTATGCCCAATATAATATTTATGACAAACATATGCTAAAGGAATATTGATTATCTACCTAAAAGTCAGCTTTCTTGGGGAATACTGTGTGTTATATCATAACCCTGTGGTCCAGTCCTGTTATAAAATTTAATTTTTCTCAGTATAACCAATCACCCAGTATAAATTAACTGATGATGGCATGTAAGTCAGTATTCAATTCACAGCCATAAAGGAGTTTAACTGGTGACATCCTGTCTTGCCAAGTAGGCGGTGTTTGCCCCCAGCCCTTGCTTCCCTGAGTTTTTGGATGCTAGACACATTCTAGCAGGTTCTCCCTCCCAGTTCCCCAGGGAAATCTCTGTACAGAATGAATTGTATAGGACACTTCTGTCCCTCTCTCCAGTCTAAGCCATCAGCACATCTTTGCAAATTACCAGGTGGTGAAGAAAGTCTCAGGTACCTTTTTCTAATTTGCAGGTTTCATGTTGCTTACTTCAGATGGAGTTGCATAAATATATTCAGCATTCATAATATCATCATCCTGCCCTCTGATGTTGACAGTGAAAATAATTGTTTTGGTCTGAAACAAATGAAATTTTGCACATGATCAAAAGTTGCACCATAATCTTTAATAGTCAAATAAGCCTAACTGTGGTCCTTATTCATAAGATGGCGTTATGAATGGACTACTCCGGGTGTAACAACAGAAACATTTTAGAAAGGGGAATCCTATGAGAAAAGCCATTTGAGGCCACTTTAGCATGCGAGGCTAAGTTAGATTTGCTTAATGAAGATCTTAAAATAGAACCCTAGGGATGCAAAAACATAACTTCAGCAGTTGCAATAAAGCAGTTTCAACATGGCCCCTTTCTCTTTCCCATTCTCTCTTCTCCATGAGGACACATGACAAAAGAGCAACATTCTCCAAAGTTAAGTCAGACTCCCTGCTCATTGTTTTGATTATATGCTCATTTGTAATGCACAACCTACTCTTATTTATATCATAAGGATTATAAGAAATGCATTTTCTGGATAATTCAATCTTCTCACACATTTATAGATATTTCATGTTAGAAAAATCAAATCTTGACCTGAATATTTCAGATTCATGCTTTGAGCTTTTCAGCAAATATTTTGTTCAGCCACCTGACCAAAGCAAAGAAGATTTAATACAGTATAAAAATTAAGTTTTGTATTTTTAGTTCAAAAGGAATGTTGCTAATATCCTAACATTTCTGTAGTAAAAGACATTACTTTACTTTGTGTGTGAGAGATACATATTCAAAATTTGAAATATATATTTACACACACACATTGCACACACATATGGTACAAAGACAACCTGAAAATTATCTTTAAGCCCAGCTCTGTAGGATAAGCATTGTCATTTTAGGATAAACATATAAGAATCCGTCTGTTCATAGAGGAAATATAAATGTGAATGTACATGAGCACAAAAACAGAATAGTTGACTTAAAGTAGGGTATGTTCCTGTAATTTATTTGAATTCCTTGTTAATTTTAAAGCCACCTTACACCGAAGGTACTGTCATTATGCTCAATTTAGAGACAAAGAAGCTGAGAGTCACCTTGCCCAAGTTGGCATGCATGTTGGGAAGTAGTGAATCTAGAATTTGAAATAAAGCGTACAATTTCACAACACTTTTGAGAACAGACATTCTGCACTGCACAATGGCCTAACCTACCAGTTTCTCACGGGCACCCTCTGGGATGGTCAAGTGTGATTGTCAACTGGATTGTCTGGCTAGACACAGGAATTAGCTAGTGTATCTGTGAGCAAATTTCCAGACAGTTAGAACAGGAATGCTCTGATCCCACCAATGTTTGACTCCATTGTTAGGTAGGAACATTGAATAACTGTTAGGAGGTTGTGGGACTGAAGAACTTACAGCCTGTTGAAGGAAGTGAGTCCCTGAGTTTGTGTTTTGGAGGAGTCCGTCTTGGCCCTTGGCCCTTCCTGTTGCTCATGCCCTGCTTTCTGGCCACCAAAAGCAATTCTATTCTTCATGCCTTTCGTCATGATGTTCACATGTTTGACCTCACTACATGCCCAGAAGGAGTAGAGTCCATCAGCCATCATATCTGAAACTTCTAAAACTATAAACCACAATGAATTTTTCCTTGCTTAAAATAGTTTTTTTCTCATATTTTCCACAAGATGAAAACTAAGCCACATACCTTCTCACAATAATACACAAAACATATGTATTCTCTCCAGGATTCAAAGTGAATCTGTCCCTACATTATACTTTAACTTACAATTCTGCTTTTTCCCCCATAAATCCAATGATTCTCAAGTCTTCTTGTGCCTCACATTGCTAATTTTTTGTGTGTGAGTAATATTTGGATGCCAAATTGATTGTTTAACACACATTTCCAAAATATACTTTTCAAGATTAAATTGGGCTGTTCAGTTACAAACACGAATGAGAATAACTTTTCTTTATTCTTGTTCCATTTAGAAGTCATTCTTCAAATGTATCACCAGACAATTTAAAAGAAAAAATAACCTCTTTCCATAGTATGTCATTACCACCATGCAACTTCCACAAAATCCATTTATTCTAAAAGTTATGCCACCCATTTTGTGAATTGATGGTTCTCTTTAAAACACTGCTCCAGGGTCACTTTGCTTCATTGTGGCCAGCAGGCGGAGCTCACATACAGATGACAAAGATCTCCCTGGTCACATAAGTCCTGGGAGGATGTAACATGTCCATCTTGTTCTAATGATATTTAACGGTTTGCCTGATAATCACCAGGGTTTGGGTTCATTGTGATTATTTGTCAAAGCTTTGGGAAAGGCGTGTAAGCAATGCCCAGATATCTTAGGACAAAGTCATGTGCCACACGAGGGGAACCCTAACACCATTCAAGTGAGTCTCTCGGGATCTGGTCTCGAGTCATGCAGCTAAGGTTTTCTTACACCTTCTCCCTGTGTTCTTTGTCTCCGTAGGATGCCATGTGTCAAAACACTGTCTTGGGCTCTTTTATCCCCATATTTCATCTCTCTTCAAGCATCATGTGCTCTTATTGGCAAAGTTACTAAAATAGAATTCAAGCCTCAGGCTAGTAGTGTTTTTTTCTGTTTTCCTTGCTAGAGCCCAGGTTTTCTTCCTTTTTATGTATCTATAAATGTAACTACCTGGTACTATTGGACTGTCTTGTGTCCAGTAGAAGAAAAGTTTTAATTCTCTTTTAGTTTTTTTTTTTTTTGGCCAATATTTCAAAGACAGATTCACATTGAAAGATAGAAAAAATGACAACACAAATACAAAACTGTCTTTACATAGAAAAAAGTTTAAAATTTTTATAACAAATATGAACCATTAAGGTAGCTCATTAAGAGAGAGAGACTTCACATAAGTTTGTTGAAAATAATAAAAGTCAAGCTGGAGGTGGTGGCAAATGTCTTTAATTCCAGCACTTGGGAGGCAGAGACAAGTGGATCCCAGAGTTCAAGAAAAGTCTGGCCTACAGAGCGAGTTCCAGGATATCCAAGGCTACCCAGAGAAACCCTGCCTCATAAAACCAATAATAAATACAAAAATAAGATAAAAATTAAATTAAATTAAAATTTTAAAAAGTCTAACAGTAAAAATAACCAAAGAGCAGGAATGGAATTTATAGAGTCACAATTATGGATATAGTTAAATAAAATATTTGATTTAAATGATTATAAAGTAAATCAAAATTAAAATGACCTTTGTCTGCATTTAGAAGGAGTGGTTCAGTGTTGGCGGTGATAGTAAAGGAACAGCAAGGGTCACGGTACAGCCCCACACGTGACAGAACTATTAGCCCACACTGGAAACAACTTTTACAATACATAGAAAGAACATGACAGCAATAGTACTTGCCTTGACCTAGAACACTTCTCTGGAAATTATTCAAAGTATAGTCTTAGGGTCCATATATATAAAAGTCTGTTCTGGCATTGTTTAACCAAGCAAAAATCTACACACTATAAATAGCCAACAGTGCGACATAAATGAAATACGGCATTTGATTCTATATAAATAAGAAAAATAAAGGCTACTCATCTTACTTTTGATGTTTGTTTTCTCCAACTACAGGGCAACCTAATTTGTACATCATTGTCCTCTTTCTTAGCATGAGAAACCACCATTCTAAGTGAGGTCAGCCAGAACCAGAAAAACAGAGGCTGCATGTTTTCTCTCATTTGTGGATGTTAGTTTTGAATCTTCAAAAATGTGGGCTTTGTTTGTAGTACCAAGAGAAGTCAAGAAATCACTAAGGGTCCATGGGAAGGCTTTCAAGAAAGGGAGATATAAGTCACTGGTATAAAGGTTTAAAAGGGAACAGAAATGGTTAAGTGGAGATGGGCAGGGAGGGTAGAGGAGGGAAAACAGGGAGGGATAAGCACCACTAAAGAACCTTTGAAAAAGTCATATGGAAACCTAGTGCTGTAGAAGCTCCCATATGTGTGTGTATACTGTGTGTGTGTGTGGGGGGGGGGTATGGGTGTGCATAAAAAGGGTTAAAATTGAGTTACCCTATAGCTGTGCAACAATGCCCCTACTAGACATCAGAGGCTAACAAAGAAAAATCCCAGTGCCAGGAATGGGTTGCTTTCTTTTGGATTTATTGACCAATGAGTGCCCATAGATCCCAAATAGTACAGACTATTGCCAATGCTCTTATCACCCTCCATAACTTGGCAGTAAGATTGTATTAGTTAAGACATCACATACTTTAGTCACAGAAGATGAAGAATTCAAAGTGATGCTGACCCCAAAGCTTCATTCCTTCTGTTGTTTTCCATAGTGCTGGGAGGTTCTATAAAAGCTACCAGAGGAGAAAAGTCACAGCTACCTTACCATGCTGTGAACACTGTGAGCTACAAAATGACTGACTTGGCAAGATTTGCCCACTGGTGCAGTAGTGGCGCAAACATCATGGAATAATCAGCCACTTTCTGATTGGATTTAAGTCCCATTTCACAAGATTGACAGCCACACCTGGCACCATTACCAGTATGAATTTATAGGTAGATAGGTCATAGGCCTAAGGGAGAACCTATTACTATTATTTTGCTAAATGGATATAGTATTAAACCGATTCCTAGTGATTTATCATTAGACACATAGATTAATACATCTCTCAATCCTTAACTGAGAATCATCTCTTTGCAGTAAGTAATGCAGAGACTCACAAGTTGCCAAGACGCAGACAATCAGAGACAGCAGAATGCTTCATTCTAAACGGAATATATATACCCCATGCCCTCCTCCCAACACTCAGGGATCATTGTGGAAGAGGGGATGAAAAATGTGTAAGCCAGTGGTGGTAGATGATGGAAATGCAACAGTCTCTTCTGGACACAGCAGGGCAGCTGCACATATAAACTCACAGTGGTTGTGACAGCATGCACAAGACCTGTGCAAGACCTACACAAGCCCTAGTGAGACCAAATTCTTGTATGGAGCGGGGAGTTGGCTTTGAAATCCCATCCCTTGAGAGACAGGTAGTTTCCCCTTAGAGTCCAGCCAGCCCCCAGCAAGTCAACTACACTCTGATGGAAGCCACACATCCAAGAATACTTGGGCAGCACACATGGGTCTTGATAGATTGAAGAAGCACGAGGGTTGGTGGGGGGCACAAAGTTTGGTGAATGGGGAAGAGAAGTTCTATCTAGGAAGAGCTGAGAAAGGGGTGAGTGGATTCAAAATTCATTGTACAGGTCTCTAAAAACAAGTAGGAAGACAGGGAAATTATGGTGAGTTGAGGAGGGAAAGGAACCCCTCACTCTGGACTCTGGCTGAATTCTCTCATCAGCTGATAAACGAAATTCAGACATTGAATTTGCAGACACTGAGGAAAAATTCTTTTTTATATGGAGATATGTTGTTAAAATAGTAACAAACCAAGCTTAAGGCCTAAATGAATGGCCTTGGGGAGGTCTCATTCATCTCCCACCCATTTTCTGAGAATCTCACAAACAGCAGTAAACATATCTCACATTTCTGCTAAAAAAGGAAATTGAATTACAGTAATAATTTTCAAAATATGGACTTGAAAATTACTGTGATTGAGTGTTTATAGTCAAGTGAATTTACCTTCCTCCCAGCAACCATTTCTCACCATTTTGCCCCTGTAGATCATCCCAGAACTTTCTAAATTTTCTTGAAAATTGAATCAAATCATCTTATTTTCTTTTCTTTGACAATGATGTTTTTTAGATTGAAACATGATGATGCATATATCAATAGTTTGTTATTGTTGAGAAATATTACCTTGAAGATACACAGAAACTAATTTTATAAGCTGATGATAGAAATTTTATTTGTTTTTAATTACTATAAAATAAAACTGGCTCTGGTTACATTTGCGCAAAACCTTCTCAGTGAATATATGTTGTAATTATTCTTGAGCAAACACTTCCAAGGTGAAATTTCTGAGCAGCTTTGTATATGAATACATACTGTCATTAAAACTGACAAACTTTTTTCTGATGGTGTCATACCACTCCTAGATACAATAAATAACAACTTCCGTTCTCCCTTCTTGCCAGCATTTGATATTGCCAGGCTCTTTAGGCCTTCCTGCTGCTAAGGAATGGGGTCACTTCCACTGTATTCCACCAACGTGAGCTGAAGCATCATTGCTTGTTACTTGGACCATCTGTGTCTCCATTTTTTGTGAAATCTGTTCAAACTATTTTCCCATTTTGTCCGGGGTGTTCACAAACTTATTATTGACTTTAGAAGAGTTAGTTAAAATGTGCTACCAAAGAGTCTTTTGTCAGACATATGTATTGTGAGTGTTTTCCCCAGCCTGTGACTTGACTGTTCATTTGCTTAAGTGTATCTTGAAGAGCACACTGTCACTTTAGTGGAATGCCATGTACCATTATTTTCCTTTTAAGATTTGTAGTTTGTGCGTCATATTTAAGAACTATTTTCCTCCCACGAGAGAAAATGCTCTTATGCTTGCTTTTTAAGTTCCCAAACTTTCAGCTTTCATGCATATATGAATGTTCTCTTTCTAGTTAATTAAGTATGTGTTGTCAGGTAATTTGGAGATTAATCTTTTTATAGTGTACCTAATTGTTCTGCCATCATTCACTGAAAAGGCTAATTCAGTTTTCCGTGAGTTGCCTGGAAATATTTTCTGAAAGTCAACCAACTCCAAATGCAAAAGTCTTCTATGTCCTGACTTTTGACTTGCTTCCCTTGACCTATATGTCTATCTTTATGCCAAGAATCTTCAACTGAAAATGTTCTGCTTCTGCATCCAGATGCATTGATGGAAACTAAAACCACCTGCTGCCTATGCATCCTCAAGTTGGAAAGCAGTTCTCTTGAACCTCAGCTGTCATTGCAACTAGCAAGAAATATGAGAAGGCTAACTTGTTCACCAGTTTCTTCATGTATAAAATAAGTATATTGGTACTCACTTTTGAGTACCAATCTAATGATTTGGTTGAATGATAATGTGAAATTCTTGGGAAGACAAATAGGAAGACAGAAGTTAACTGTAGTTGATGTTGGTCCCTTTAGGCTCTGCTCCAATAGCCAACAAGGGATATTTTAAAGTGTGTTCGCCATTGGGATTTTTCACCTGAATTTTGCATTTCTAGTAATCTTATTTTCACTTTGATTTTGCCACTCAGTTGTGTGATAGCTCTTTGGTAAGTCGCATAATTCCTCTGGATCTCAATTTCTTTTTCTAAAAAGTGGTATCACTAGTTATTCTCTGTAGTTACTCAGGGTAACTATTAGGTCATTTTAAAGGCATAATTTTCATAATTTCATGCTACACAGATCTTCATTGGATCATGGTGTTCATATCTATAGTTCTCCATAAAGAATAATACTAATATAAAAGAATGAATATTGAGTGCTATTGTCAGGTAGATACAGAAACCCCAGATCATGGGGATTGAAAGAACAAATGTTTCGTGATGAGCACAAGAAATAAAAGACAGAATAAAACAAGCCACAGAAATATGACTGCTGTGTGGGAAGAGTGAGCATATTAGTTGCTCACTATGGGACGTACAGTACTAGGATGGAGCAGGGAATACTGTTGGAGAGGAGAGCAGATTGCTGTAATCTGCACTCATGATTGTGTTTACGGAACAGTCTGTCATCTTATAGATAAAAGCACCTCATCACTGGAAAAGTTCTTGGCAAGGCCAATCGTCATTAACAATGGTGCTTGGTGAAAGACTCTATGCTGGCTCCTGAGCTTTTGGTGAGGGGCTATAAAATCTATTCTAACTCCATAATGTCATGATTCTACGAAAAGCTTGCGAGAACTCTAGAGTCTTTGTAAGCTTACATCATAGAACAACTCTCACAGTTTCTGAAACCAAAATGTCCTATCATTCTGTGACTATGACTGCCCGTCTTCCATCACAAATTTAGATATCAAAATAAAAGAAGCATCAATTTTCACTTCTTTTGGCATCTCTATTAGAAGAGTTTTCTAGTTCCACTAGTTCTATCTCCCACCAGCCTGCCTTCTCCAGAATAATGCAAATCAAAAGATTAAAATGTCTTAAAAGAAAGATGTGCATTTTCTTGTCTTCTACACTGAATTAGCTACTTCCTGCAGACCCAAGGCTATAGCAAAATCAGGCCATTGTTATAGGAGATCAGGATGCTAACAGGAACATTAAAACATAATAATCGCAACATCATGCTGAATACTACTTAGTGGCTTGCTGCATATTGGTTATCATCCAATGTATCAGTTTCAAATAAACTTGTCACTGGTAAGGTCCACTTATATTGTGTTTTATCATCGATTTTGTATTTTTCAATGGTATTTAATTAATAACAACTCCAAATATTCAATAACAATTTTATGCCATGTTGCAGAGAGACAAGGTTCAATTGAAAGAATTTCTGTAAATGCAGAGCTTAACGGACATGTAAGAATGAGACTCATTGTGTAATAGGATACAGTGGCTGGATTGTGGACCCCAAACTCTACCCCTCATTATCTGTACACATTTTGCCAAGTGACATTCGAGTTTCTACTATTAATATGGAATTCTTTTCCATTCCCTGTGCCTTGCTTTGACCTCTAAGTGGAAATAACAGCAAGATACTTCTGAATCTACACCTTGCAAAGTGTTTGCTATCTCATGGTCCTTGCCGTACCATGGAATAGGCCCAATCTCATCCACTAGAAGAGACAAACCAACAATCTTCAACATGTGAGCACAGCAAGATCAGCTTGGACTTCTTCCATCAATTTCAGGTCTGAATCCATATGCATAATACATAAAGGATGGCTGCAAATAAAGTCATACTTGTTTTTAGAGTCTTAAAAACCAGTTTTGAGGACTGAGTGATGATGGTTTTTTTTCCCCCGGGCCGCCCTGGCAGCTGCGTACTGGCTGTGGGATGGGAAGTGAAGCCCCACCGAACAGCTGTGGCGGGGCTGTGTGGAGCAGCCAGTGGGGAGGCGGTGGCAGTGAGCAGCCAAGAGCACGGAGCCCGGCTAGCTCAGTCAGTAGAGCATGAGACTCTTAATCTCAGGGTCATGGGTTTGTGCCCCACGTTGGGCACCAGATATTGGTGAAATTATTAAGACCACTCCACATAGTTAAAAGGAAGATTTATTTAGTGGGTAACTTACAAATGAAGAGATAGGTAGGTCACGGGGTCTGGGGAAGGTGTATCGCAGTCCAGCGGCATTCTCTGGAGCTCTGCTCGGTCAACCTCCACCGTCTAGGGTCCAGGAACAGAGAGAGCGCTGGGCCATCCAGATCTCAGGTCTCTCGGCACCTCCCTTGGCCCTGCCTTGTAGGCGTGACAGTTGCTGAAGCCTCAATGAGGGTTGGAACTTCCAGATCAAAGCTGGAATGGCTACCCACTACAGTTCAAAACCCACACAGTTGAGATCAGGCTGTGACCTGCTTTGAACCACACTGGGAAGAACAGGGGCCTTCAGCTTGTCTCTTTCCTCCGTGACTCCATTTTACAAACAGTGTTTATCTCTACTGTGAGTGCAAATGCAGAGGGAAGATAAACACTCTTACATGCTCTACACCACACAGAAGGAAGAGATTCATAAATAACTATTCCTCCTATAAACTTATCAAAATAGACTTGGACAAATAGTTATATTATAATGCCATAAAAAATAAAGAAGCCTGAGAACTCTCCAAAACCACCATTCTGGGGACAGATGAGACACCCTCCCCTGGACCCCAAAAGAAGAGGACACCCAACACTACAGCAACTCTCACTGACTGGTAGTTTGACTAGCTGGTGTGTGCTTCAAAGAACTGACAAGAAGAGAATGCCCAACTCTCCCCAGGGCTTCAGCTCAGCTTGATCTCCACTGCTGATGCAGCCTACTCAAGTTGCCATCCATTCATCTGCCCAGACCCAGTCCTGCACTTGCTTTCATGTTCCTGATGTCCTGAGCCATGCCTCTATGACCTCCAAGGTCTTTACCATCATCTCTATGATTCAACTCAACCCCAAGGTCCAGCTCAAATCCAAGACCCTGGGTCATGACTCTGCAGTGACTCTAGCAACTTCCCATCTCGATGCATTCATAATCTTACCTAACTGATGCCCCGATGCTCAACATCTGGATCAGCTCATTGTCCTGTCTCCAGGAAGGCATCTTGGATCTTCCTGAACCCTGCTGTTGCCCCTTTAATCCTATTGTACAAGGAGATAAAATTACCCTGTGATATATAATGTGTGATTGGAGAGTTATCATTACCTGCAAAGATTGACAAAGAAGAACTTGTGTTTGCCAATGGCCAGCTATCAAGGGAAATCAGGATTACCTGAAAAATTGTAGCCCATGAAACTAACATAGCTTGCAAATCTAATGTAATTCAGTAAATTCTGACAGATTAGGAAAACCCTACCATGTCCACACATGTCTCTGGCATAGCACTTATACCTTCTTTTGAAATTTCCTGAAAATAGATTTTAAAGGATATCAAAGAAATCAACAATTTTAAAGCATAAAAATAATTTCTTTATTTTTTAATCTCAAATATCAACAATGTAAGTTTATAAAGTGTTTAAACTCAAAGCATAACATTATTATTATGTGATGGGGGCACTTGGGATTTTAACTCAGAACTTCATGTATATAATGAAAGTGTTCTACTAACTGAGCTATATCCCCTGACCTTAAATTACAAACTAAAAAAACTCTCCTGAAACAATTTAATGTCAAAACCCTAATAATTCACAAAAACTATTAGTTAAATAAGGATAAGAATATATTTACCAATAATTATAAATAAAGGAATCACACTGAATCACAAAATACATGATTTTTAACATTGTCATCATAAACAAATGTTTAAATGTACAATAATGACATCATTATGTATCAAATTCTGGAAACGGATAACCAAACACTAAAAGGAGAAAGATGTCAATATTAGGAAGACACATTTCCCAGGATCTAAAAGTACTGAGATTTCCAGTGTAGAATATTTAAGTATCAAGATAATTCTGAGTTGTTAAATAAGGCAGATGGTTAATGCACTGATATCAGACATTATAATCAAGCACACCATTTCAATTCTTATCTTGAGGATAATTGTAATTGAAACTGTCTGAAAAAATTCACTTTCTTCCAATCCAAACCTTGCTACTTAAAATACTAGGAAATAGCATTGTATAAAAGAATTTTTAAATACCTGAATAGAGGGAATACCTTTTAAATTCAGAATAATTTTTGATAATAGTTGCCACAAACTTGGATATATACGTGTGTGTGTGTGTGTGTGTGTGTGTGTGTGTGTGTGTGTGTGTGTGTATACCAGCATACAGATTTTTTCTTTTATTTAAAATAGATTCTCATACAATATATCCTGATTATAGCTTCCCCTCCCTCTACTCCTTCCGGTACCTCCCTCCCTCCCCTCCCTCCAGATCCACTCCCTTTCTGTCTGTCATTAGGAAAGAACAGGCTTCTAAGAAATAACACTCAAAATAAAATAAGATGAAACAAAAACTTTCATACTGAAGTTAGATATAGCAACCCAACAAGAGGAAAAGAGCCTTGAGAGCAGGCAAAAGAGTCAGAGACCCATTTATAGACAGGAGTTCCATAAAAATGCTACACTAATAGCTACACTATATACCCAGCGGACCTGGTGCAGATCCATGTGGGCCCTGTGCTTGCTGCTTCCTTCTCTGTTAGTTCACATGCACCTTTTTCAGTTGATTCAGAGGTCATGTTCCCCTGGTGTCTTCCATTCTCTTTGACTATTACAGTCATTCAGCCTCTTCTTTGGTAAGATTCCCTAAGCTCTGAGGGGAGGCTTTGATGACTCCTCCAATTTAGACTCTCTCTCTCCACATGGTATCTGGCTGTGGATCTCTGCATCTGTTCCCATCCAGGATATAGATTTTTATACAACTCAAACTAGCCATATATTCACATGTTTAACAGAAAAAAATCTACTCGAATGACTTACTAGTAATTAAGAGTAATGACAAATGATAATAGGTAGAAAGAGCTAGATAATACAAGATAGACAGACTGATATTGAGATACTGTGATTATTTGAATGAGATGTCCTCCCCAGAACTGAGCATTTGAATACTTGGTCCCCAGTTGGTGATGCTATTTGGGTGTGTTGTTGAAGAAAGTATGCCACTGGGAGTGGGCATGGAGAATTTAAAGACTCGAGCCACTTCTAGCTAACTCTGTCTGGTTTGTGCCTGTAGTTCAAGAGGTGAGCCCTCAGTTTCCCGTTCTTGTCACCATGCCTGCTGTTTGCTGTCAATTCTCCCTGCCATGACTCTTATCTCTCTGCAAGGTGTGGTGGTTTGAGTAAGAATGGCCCCCATAAACTCCTATATTTGAATGCTTATTCATCAGGAAGGGGTGCTACTTGAGAAGGATTAAACAGTGTGGCCTTGTTGGAGGAAATGTGTCACTGGGAATGTTTTTTAATTTCAAAAGCCCAAGCTGGGCCCAGTGTCTCAAGCTCTTCCTGCTGCCTGTGGATCCAGATGTAGAACTCTCAGCTACTCTCCAGCACCGTGTCTGCCACCATGCTCCCCACCATGAAGATTATGGACTGAACCTCTGAAACTGTAAGCAATCCCCAATTAAATGCTTTCCTTTATAAGACTTGTTGTGGTTGTCGTGTCTCTTCATAGCGATAGAACATTGACTTAGACAAACTGTAAGCCCAAATAAACTCTTCCTTCCATAAGTTGCCTTAATTTTGGTGCTTTACCAGAGCAATTTGTAGTAGCAATAACTAATACAAATACAAATATAGATTTTATTGCAGATACAGTTTTGATAGCAGACTGATAGTATTGAGATAATACTGAATATGACCATGAAAAATAACTTGGAATCAATTAAGAATGAATTGAGTGTACAATGGGTTTGTTCTTGGTTAAACCGAGGAAAGGTAGTAGAATTTAAGCACCTTACAGAATAAATGCAGTGAAGCAAAAAGTAGAGCTTTTATTATAGCTTTTAAAAAAGATTCATTATTTTTTATGTTTGTAAGTATTATGTGTGTGCATCAAGTGTGTGTGGTACCCTTTGAGGTCAAAAGAGGGCATCAAATCCCCTGGAGCTGGAGTTACAAATTGTTATGAGCCACTGTGTGGGTCCTAGAAATGAACTTGGGTCCTCTGCAAAAGCAACAAGTATTCCTAACCACTGAACCATCCCTCCATCTCCTATTGTAGCTAATTTTTATATACACTACACCATGAATATCATTAACTGATAAAACAAAAACTAAGGTCTATAAATATATATGGCTATCAGCCTTACAATTTATACAAGAAATTTCTTTAGCTTGTGACTGCAAGGCTTGTATAATCATTTTAAACATTCAGCCATACTCGAAAGCACTACAATAAAAAATCTTGAATTGTTTTCAAACATGACTGTTGCTAGAACAAACATAGTCATACACACTTTTTGTTTACTCTGTAGAAGGATGGCTTATTTTCCTTGCAATTTCCATTCCCTTTATGTGAGTTTTATACTTGGATTGCATAAGAACCATTTCTAGTGAGAAGCAATTCTACCTTACAGCAAGAACTAAAAAATGCTCTAGCAGTACATGAGAAGGTAGGAATTGTGCCCCCAGACCACAGATGAGTGGACAAAAGTTCACATTCTCTTTCTTCTTCAACATTCTGTCTGGTGGAGGTGCCAATAAACAATTGAATGACCATATGCTGCTGGAAACACAAAAAGAGAAAGAGACAAAAATGTAGTTAACTCTCAAAAATTCAAGTGCTTGCGGGACCTCGAAAACAACTCAACAGAAAAGGAACGACAGATGTGAGTCATTGAGTTCAAACAAAAGTTACACAAGGCTATGGGAAGTGGGTCAGCATCATCAACAGCAAAACATGAAAAGCAGTGGGATATGATATTTGTCCTAAATTGGGAAAAAACTAAAAGGCTTGCTAATAGTCAGTGTCACCCACAGTGTGGGAAAATGAATGTTCTCATAAAAGGCTATTAAGTAGGTTAAGTGGTATTAGTACAAGGTTGTAGAACATAGCTTTGTCTGCATGAATAGGAAATATAACTAACTGTGGACTACAAAAGGGTGTTTGTTTTAAAAACAACATCTGTGAGGATAGATGCTGTCAGCTTTGTATCAGCTACTGTTTGACGACCTCCCTGCTCTTCTACTCCAGAATGTGGCGTACTATTGTTCACACTTATTGTTCTATGATGGAGAAATGGCCCCAACAGCTCCAGGTGCTGCATTCAATTTGCCAGAAGAGAAAAGGCCAGGGTTTTGAGGCTGAGTCTTTACATCAGAACAGACCTTTTAGCGGGTCTCCTTGAGTCTCCTCTGTTGGAAGTGGTATCCACAGCCACTCCCAGAGCAAAACCGTTGAAGACTCTCAAGAGATGCACAAGCTAAACATTCTGGACAGAAAATAGCACTTGACTAAGACATAAATTTGTGTGTGTACAAATTTATATTCGATATTTTGGTAGTACCAATCAAAATGTAAGTGAATAGTACTTATTTCAAAAATTCAGGTCATAAAATATTTTCAGTAATAGTGCAAAATATACATACTTTTATAAATAATCAGAGAACTATTTCATATGAACGTGTTGTGTGCCTTTAGATCATTTTAGATGCATAGTCATGCCATAATTATGAATAAAAATTAGAAATAATTTATAAATTAAACATCAACTAATAATGTATGATAGACACTTAGCAAGATGTCATGCATAATGAATGCTAAATTGATATTGAAGATTGTTTGGGGTTTTACTGTAGAGGTTTAGTCATGCTTACTTTATCCATATCTATTGATGAATATCTCCATGAATTATTGACATCTGCATAGTGGAAGAAGTTTTATAGCAATCAAAAAGAACCACCTTGTATGTCAGTGTTAAAAGACACTGTTCAGAAAGGAATTGTCAAGTGTTTAAACTATATGTCCAATGTCCCCTATGTTTCCTTAAAGAATTAAGGAAAAAATTAAATCGAGGAATATGATTGCTAAAACAATTTACATTTCAATGTTGTCCTGTCTGTTTACCTTTCTTGCTGACTTTAGAATTCACTTCTCTTCTCCATAGTTTTAGTGTGGAAAGCAGAGAAATACTGTGTTTTCTGCTTAACTTGTTTAGAGTTTTTAGCACTTTTAAATATACAGGTTTTATTATTTCATTTTGAGACAGGGTTCCATGTAGCCCAGGTTAGCCTTGACTTGGCTATGCAGCTGAAACTGGTCTTGAATTTGCTCTTCCTCCACCTCCCTAGTGCTGGAATTACAGTTATGTGCCACCACTGGCTTGTGAACAGACGGCTTGATGGATTCATCCATTAAAAGAAGTTCTCAGCCATTATCTCTTGAAATACAACTACTACCTTGTCCTCTCTTCTATCCTCCAGCTTTTTACAAGGTTGCTGAGGATCAAATTCAAGTCCTCACATTTGGGTGGCAAACATTTTACCAACTCAGCTAACTCTCTAGCCTTCTGAGCATTGGCTGTTGAAGCTTCCACAAAAAGTATCATAAATCTTCTTCGACCTCTCCACATTGCCAAGCACTGCCATTACAGTCCCACTTAACTACCAGAGTTTCAGGAAATGTGGCAGTCCACATACATCAACAAATAGCAAGCATTCTGGATAGCTGCTACACAGAGAAGCAGGAATCACAGCAAAGTCTCTTCTCTGATTATATTTTTGTCAGGTCCCTAGTCTATCCCATGTGCATTCATACCGAGTAGCCAGTCACATGTGCTGTGCTCCTCAGAACTGTTATAACCTTAATGCACTTCCTTTTTCTGAGGAAGTTGTTACAGGAAGCTGAAAGCCCGATCCAATCTGAGAATGCTCAAACTGCTTTCCTTCATTCTGTGCAGCCTATGACTAGGTTTGAAGTTTCAGTTAAGGGCAGGTAGAGAGGAGTGAAAAAGAGAAGGTAAGTGTTCTAGTATCCTCTATCGTCTATGATAAAGACTAACCAACAGCAGCTTGGGGGAAGAAAGGGTTTATTTCATCTCATGGATACAGTCTATCAAGGCAGGAACTCAGGAGAGGAACTTCGCCAGAATCTGAAGCAGAAGCCATAGAGGAACATTGCTTATTGGCTTGCTCTTCAGGCTTACAGGCAACTTCCTTCTTTATACCTCCCAGGACCACCTGCCTAGGGAAGGCACTGCCCACAGTGGCTGGGTCCTCCTACCCACTCATGAAACAAGAAAATTCCTCACAGACTTGCCTACAGACCAATCTGATGGAGGTGTTTTTCAATGGAAATTCCTCTGCCCAGATAACTCCAGCTTGTGTCAAGTTAAAAAGGACAATAAGAGCAACTGTAAGTTCACACAGGAAAATTCTGCTTACAAAAGTAACAAATGGCTAACACAAAAGTCAGAGCATACATTTTGAGAGAACGTGCTACAGCTGGAGAAAGTATGAGTAATATCTTGTCTCTTTTTTTTTTAACTTATTGACTCTTTGTGGATTTCACATCATGCATTCCAAACCCACTTATCTCCCTGTCCCCGTCCCCTCGAATCCATCCTCTGCCCTTGCAACCCCCCTAAATCAAAACCAAACTTAAAAGAAAACCCAAAAAACAAACCAAAACAAAAAGACAAAAAGTTAAGAAAAAACTTATCGTGGAAGCTGTAGTGTGGTCTGTTGAGTCCCACAGTTTACCCTTAAGTCCATTCATCTTTGCTTGCAAGTGTTCATTGCCATGAGTCATTGGTCTGGCTCGAGGCCTCTGGTTTCTGCTACACCACCAATGACGGGCCCTCAGTGGAGCTCCTCTTGGATATCCTGTTGTCCTGTGTCATGTGGAGCCTGCTGTTCCAGATCTGTAGGTTCGTCCCCTTCACATGCTCCACAGTTCATAGATTTCATGGATGTTGGGGTGGGCCAACTCACAGCCCTGGTTCTGGGCCTGGGTGGTAGCTAGGTTGATTGGCCCACCAGCTTTTCCTCATCATCACTACCCAAGTGAGCTCTCCAGCGCTGCCTTGGCTAGCTCACCCAGCGCAGCCTGCAACAAAAAACAGGGCCAGTTCTCCCGCTCTCAGGGCCTCAGATCCAGGTCACCCACACTCACATCACCAGGGCCGGCTCTACTGTTCTGCCCAGGCAAGATGCAGGGCCCTCTCTCGTGGTTGCTGTAGGGGGTATGGGAGCGTGGTTGGGTCAGCTCTCCTGCTCTCAGGGCTGACTATTTTGTACCCCTAACAACAGGGACAGCTCTAGTGTGCTGCCCAGGTGAGATGAATGCCTGTGGTGAGGGGAAGCCATCTTTCCCAAGTGCAGGGACTAGCTCTTCCCTGAGGGGTAGGACCAGCTTGCCTGTTGCAGTATCAAGCGAAGGGCAGGACCAGCTATCTCAGAGCCAGTGAAGGGTGGGGTGGGCTCAGCGCAGCATGGCTCCAGTGAGTCCCTGTGCTAACACGGACCATGGGCCTCATCCCAGGCCCTAGCTGCAGCAGGACCATGGGCCCAGACATGGTCCTAGGCAGCATCCCGGGCCCAGATGTCACCATGGTCCCAAGTGGCAGCATGGGCCACTCAGACTAGCATGGCCCTCATGGCAGCATGGCCCTCAGACACCAACATGGCGCCAGGTGGCAGACCACAGGCCCCTGCACAGCCCCCAGAGGGGATAGGAGCCACAAACATCAACATATGCCCCCTCAGATGCTCCAGGATCAAGACCTTGCCCTTGGTCATAGCCCTAGACTCAGGTGGCCAGCAGGTCATTCCCTTAAGTCACCTCTCCAGATCTGCCTCTTTTCCCAGTCTGCAAACCATTCCACCTCTCCCTCTCTTCTGCTCCCCACCCTGTACTCTCTCACCATGTTGGTGCTTGATCACTTGGCACCAGGCCTCTTGGTTGGGTCACAGGTCAGTGCTTGGTTGAGTCTTGCCCACTCAAGGTCAGCCAGGCATGGCTAGGAGCTGTTGCCTTTCCTCTCTCCTGTGCCCAGGCCCAGATACCTTGATATGATGGTGCTGGACACCTCTGGTGCCTGATGGACCACTGGTTGACTATGCCTTTCTCCAGACCAAGAAGCCTGGGGGGGTCTGTGTCCTCTGCCAATTCAGGCCCAGAGGGGGTCAGGTGGCTGCTGGTTGATTGCGCCCCAACCCCAGACCAAGAAGTCTAGGGGTAGCCATCTCTAGTATCTTGTTTCTTAATCTGAGTAGTGAGTGTTAAATGTTTTTTTTTTTAATTAATGTTCTGAAACACACATATACATGTATTTTCTCTGTGTTACTTGATTTCTACTGTGCGGCAAAACACAAAGAACATATAGGCCATAGACCAGCTCCAGGGAAGTAACCTCTAAGCTTTTAGAATGTCCTGCCTGGTAAGAGTGTGTTCATTTACCCTAGCCCCTAAGGCAGTCCATGCATGCAGTGTATTTGATGGTGGGAACACTGGACTAGGGCTATCAGCCTGACTTCTAGAGAGGCTGGGTATAGCTGAAGTTTTCCTGTGTCCCACCCAGTCCATAGCCACTCAGACCCAAGTAAACACACAGAGGGTTATATTAATTAAAACTGCTTGGCCATTAGCTCAGGCCTACCACTGACTAGTTCTTACACTTAAACTCAGCCCATTTGTGTTAATCTATATGTCTCCACGTTTTCTGTGGCTTTACCTGTGTGTCATTACATACTGCTCCCTGGATGGCAGGCTGGAGTCTCCTGACTCAGCCTTCCTCTTCCCAGAATTTTCCCCATCTGCTTGTTTCACCTATACTTCCTGCTTGCCTACTGGCCAATCAGTGTTTAATTTATCAACCAATCAGAGCAAAACATATTCACAGCATACAAAACATCCCACAGCGGCTGGGTATGAGGATCAAACATTTGAGTAGTCAGTGACAAGGTGTGGGTGACCCCAGAAGAATCCTGGGCATTAGGACATGGCTGGTGTCCTGCTTGGCCACCCTCCATGCATGTTGACACCATCATGAGACAGACAAGCACTGCCCTTGCTCTATAGGCTGAGGATAGAAAGCAGCCATCCCCCATGTCTGAGATGTCGCCCTACATGCTTATTCCTTTGTTGATTTTATTCTTTACCTTTAGCTGAAATCAACTGAAACTGTGAGCAAAGCAGCTTTGTGGAGTTCTCTAAATCATTCAAGGGGGACTTATGGGCCCCTAGAGGCTACTGATCTGAAGTAGTATATAAGATGTCTTCAAAATAACATAATAAAAGAAAATTCCCCTAAGTCTGCAGAATACATGAACATTTGTGTTCCATGGAAGGTTTATTTGAATAAAAAAAATCTACATGGTGAGCCGTGCTGGAGAGATGGCTTAACAATTAAGAATAATCTCTTTCAGAGGACCCAAGGTGGATTCTAAGCACCTACATCAGTTTGCTCACATCTGCCTGTAACTCCAGCTCTGGGCTATCTGATCCCTCTTCAGGGCTCCGCAGACACTGCACTCACATGCACACACACACACACACACACACACACACACACACACACAGAGAGAGAGAGAGAGAGAGAGAGAGAGAGAGAGAGAGAGAGAGAGAGAGAGAGAAATAGGTGAAAATAAAAATACATCTTAAAAATCTACATGAAAACATGTCATTAAAAGGTTATTGGCCATCAAACATAATGAGAGCAAAGAAATCTTTACTCATCCAGGGGAAATGCAATTCACTTATGAGGGAAAATGCTGATATTAAATTCTAAGGGATAATATAAAACCATATAAAATCTAAAGAAAAATTACATTATTGATTTTCTTTAAGTAAAAGACAGGAATTCTTAATCAAGGAAACAATTTGGGGACAGAGCACCCACAAGCCTTCACCACAGTAATACCATGGTCAGATCTATGCAAGCAAAAAATAAACCAAAATAAAGATCTCTGGAAAAGACATGCTAAACAAAAGTGGTGAGAACTAAGAGTTGGGTTCATGTTAGTGCAGAGCCATGCTTGAACAAACAGTAATAGGTACCCTGTGAACAGACAAGGGATGATGGCATGGTGGTTTGAAAGAAAATGGCCCCAAAGGGAGTGGCACTATTAGGAGGTGTGGCTTTGTTGGAGGAAGTGTGTCACTGTGTGGGTGGGCTTGAAGTCTCTTGCTTAAGCCTACTTCAGTGTGACATCTTGTCTGCAAGATGAAGCCAGCACCACATCTGCCTACAGGCAGCCTTGCTCCTTGTCATGATGATAATAGACTGAACCTCTGAAACTGTAAGCAAGCCGTCTCTATTAAATGTTTCATTGGTAAGAGCTGCCCTGGTCATGGTGTCTCTTCATAACAAGAGAAAACCCTAAATAAGACAGATAGGTACCCTGTGAACAGATAGTGGCTGATGGGTACCCTGTGAACAGACAAGTGTTGTAGAATATTATTTTAACTATGGAAAGATGTGTTACATTGGTTTATGCTGCAGAATATTACTTTAACTGTATGAAGGTGTGTTACACTTGTTTATGCTGCTTTTATTAATGATGTAAAGATGTGTTATGTTTGTTTATGCTGCATTTGTTTAATTATGTAAAGATGTGTGGCATTTGTTTCACCTTGCCTGCCTAAGGCACCTGATTGGTCTAATAAATAGCTGAACAGCTAATAGCTAGCCAAGAAAGAGATAGGCAGGGCTGGCAGGAGAGAGAATAAGTAGGAGGATGAATCTAGGCTTGAGAGAAAAGCAGGAGGAGAGAATGAGGGAGAAAGAGAGGGTCATGCCTGGGGCCAGAAGCCAGGGAGCTGCCAGTCATGGAAACAGCAGGAAAGTAAGATACAAATGAAAGAGAGAGAGAGAGAGAGACAGAGAGAGAGAGAGAGAGAGAGACAGAGAGAGAGAGAGAGACAGAGGAAGGGAGGAAGGGAGGAAGGAAGGAAGGAAGGAAAGAAGGAAAGGAAGGAAGGAAGGAAGGAAGGAAGGAAGGAAGGAAGGAAGGAAGGAAGGAAGAAAAGAAAGAAAGGAAGGAAAGAAAGAAAGGTAGGCGAAAAGCCCTGAGGCAAAACATAGATAAAGAGAAACAAATTAAAATAAGAGCTAAGCTAAGGCCATGGGTTCAAAACTAGTAAGTCTCCATGTCATGATTTGGGAGCTGGTTGGTGGGTCAAAAGACAAAGCCTGGTACAGACAAGGGTGATGGGTACCCTGTGAACAGACAAGGGATGATGGGTACAGAGCAGGGTACCACTGTCACTGCTTTAACTAAATGAAAGTAAAAAAAAAATGGAAGGATGTAATTAGGAAGGAGATGTGACAGAGAAGAAAATATAATGTGCTTCTCCGACTTTTAACAGCAGAGAGCTAAGTGACACTATCTCTTCCTTTTCTCCTCCTCCTCCATCTTCTTCCTCTCCTCCTCCTCCTTATTCTTACTCTTCTCCTTCTTTTCAAAAATGGACCTAATCCCAAAACATTATTACTTCCACCTCTGATGCTTCATAATGGTTTTCTTTAAAAACAAATCTATGTGATTGAGCTAATACTAAAGATAGCTCTAACATCTATGACTCACCAGTCCTGGTACATACATCTCTAAGTGTTTTATGGTATCACTTACTAATCCTCAGGACATCTTTTACCTTACAGGTCACAATGACAAAGCACAGAAATTCAAAGTGATGTGTTCATATCTCTAAAGAGAGTTTAAATGATGAGTCCTAGTAGTATTTTGTTCATATACAGGACCAGCTTTATGTTGAGACTTCATTTATCTCCCTCTGTTAATGAAACTAATCAACTCCATTTTATATGGAAAAAAAGACTCTGTGTGGCCTAATCTCATATTTATAAAAATGATTTCTTTTAACTAGCTGCTCTTCTGATGATTTATATGCACAGGGATTTTCTGAGGGTTCAAACTGAGGGCTGGTGTCATGTTTTATACACTACATTTTTCTATGTTGTTTTAATGTCTGTAATTAGTGCTTGAAGTAGTCTGTGAAGGCATGGCTTCAAATTTTTCAAAGGAATCTAGTCCTCTTGGAGACTTATGAATGAGCAGCTATTTAAACCACTTTTGCTAATCAAGCTGAACCAATGGAGCTGGAGAGGTGGCTCAGTGGTTAAGAGTTCTCCTTGCTTTTCTAGAGGACCCAAGTTTGATTCTGAGCACTTAGGTCCGGCAGTTTATAACCATCTGTAACTGCAGCTCCAGGGATGCTACACTTCTGCCCTTCTCAGGTTCCTGCACTGATGTGCACATACCAAGATGCAGACACACATCTACACATAAATTTTAAGAAATAACTCTTTGAAAATACTTTTAAAGATGTATGAGTAGGGACATTTGTTTCTGTAAAAAGACACAATTAGCAATATAGTACAAAATGCACTGAACGATGTAAAATGATGTGTATTGTGTGGGGAGTTATTTTGAGTCAGACAGAAAGACATAAAACTCCATTTTCCCAAGATATTAACAATTTCTTTGAATGTTATATAGATTATTTTATTTTATTTATGATTGTTTCCAGTGTTGATTCATTGTCATCCATAACTATATTATTGATATGGTTAAAACTTGTATATTCTTTCTAAATGGAGATGGAGGAGGAGTGGATGGGGAAGAGGGCAGATGGGTGATGAGGGGGAGGAAATGGGAGGAGGAGAGGGAGGGAAAACTGTAGTCAGTGTGTAAAATAAGTGAAAATAATTAAATAAAATAAGTAAATTTTAAAGACTTTGTTCATTTGGAGACTGATGATGGTAAAGATATGTTTGTGTCTGTCCCTTAGAGAGGTTCCCTGACAACTCTTGATGTTAGGTGTTGTGTGGGTGTTTGGGGCTAATGTTAAGCATCATGTGGGTGTTTGGGCTTTTTTCACTACCTTTTTCCTTTGTTGATGATTGCCTAAAGCCTGGTTCCGGAAAATCTCTTGAGATTGAAGAAAATAGGGCTTTTGATATGGACTCATTTTGCCTGAAAGGCAAAAAAAAATGTTGAAGGAGAAGAAAGGAATTGATTACATGCTGACCTGTGGCAGCTCAGGTGGGTGGATTTGCCCAGCTGCAGGAACATTTCCCTTCTGGGAAGGGCCTGCCTCAGGAACACCGTGTTCCCGCCCCTTCTCTAAACCCAGAACTTACTGCTCCATGTGGCCTGCAGAGTTTATTAAAAATGTAGTCATGTCCCCGCCCCCCTTGTAAATATACACTGTTATTGAGAACTTGGGGGATCCTTATGTGGATTGAAGCATTACTATAGCTGCTTAGAGAACGTTTCATTTCTCCTCCACCTCCTGACCCCCCCAGTTGGTCAAATGAGTAAGTGAATAGAACTTTGAGGGCCCCAGACTGCCCACTGTGGAAGACCCTTCAGTTCACCCTGGAGCACTGTGAGGCTTAGCAGGAGCCTCTAGAAAGAACTAACCTACACTTCTCACCATAGGCCACACCCTCCACAGTCAGGAAGGATGAAGTGATGGATGCTGATGCTTAGCTTGCTGTCTCCTTTGTATTCAGTCCAGGACCCCAGTCCAAGGAATGGTGCCTCCCACAGATAAAGTGAGTTCCAGCTTCAATTAACCTAATCTAGAGAAACCTTCATGGGTATGCCCAAAGGTTTGTCTCCTAGACAATTCCAGATCCTGTTGAGCTGGTTGATAATGGTAACCATTATATATGCATGCGTATCCCATGACATCCTTCTGCAAACCTCAACTAGAAATAATAAACATATAAATTTGCTTCATTGTGACCATGTGACTTAGATGTCCTTGAATTGCCTCTTCAGTATGCTGGCTTCCAAATAATTCTTCTTCTTCTTCTTCTTCTTCTTCTTCTTCTTCTTCTTCTTCTTCTTCTTCTTCTTCTTCTTCTTCTTCTTCTTCTTCCTCTTCCTCTTCCTCTTCCTCTTCCTCTTCCTCTTCCTCTTCCTCTTCCTCTTCCTCTTCCTCCTCCTCCTCCTCCTCCTCCTCCTCTTCCTTCTCCTCTTCCTTCTTCTTTTCAAGGTTGAGATTAAACTCAGGGCCTTGAGCATTTCAGAGTGTTCCACTAAGCTTAGTTTTCCAAGCTTCATGTATTTGAAACACAGTACAGTCCAGGTGAAATTGCCTTGAATAAAAAAAAAAATCTCAGCTGATAATCGTGTGTGTGTGTGTGTGTGTGTGTGTGTGTGTGTGTGTGTGTGTGTGTGTGTTACTGTTGTTATTGTTGCATTAAAGGCAAAAGCTTAAAAGAACCCATAACTAGGATGTAAAGAAAAGCTTCAATTGTTCTTTTAGTTATAATAATGATGAAATTTAAAACCGAAGTGAATTATTAAAGTGAACTGAAAATAAGCACATTATTATCATTAAAGAACAAAACAAAAAAGTAGTGTTCTGTTAATTCAAGGGCTCAGACGTCTTTAACGAGGAATGTAGAACTAGAGAACACTGATGCAATTATGTAATTCTACCAAATTACCAAATTTACCAGGAATTAAAGTTCATAGACATTTAGTTAATAAGATATGTGCTCTCTCAAGTTGCACCTACAACATGCCATTAATAATTCAATTTCCCTAGTTACTGCAGATAACAAGAATGTTTTCCATTTCTGTTGAGGATTTAATGCCTTCACCTGTTTTTACAAATGAAAACCTGAATTCCACACAACACTCTGGCTCTCTGGCTCTGTCTCTCTGTCTCTGTCTCTGTCTCTGTCTCTGTCTCTGTCTCTCTCTCTCTCTCTCTCTCTCTCTCTCTCTCTCTCTCTCTTTCTCTCGACTGGTGATTGATTATGGGATATAAACTCTAGAATATTCATCTGGAAAGCAGACTGTGCCCTAGATAGCTTATTTTAAAACTTAAAAGTGTTAGGCTGAAGTAAAATTAAAAGTTAAAAGTTGAAAGCACATGCCTGTAATCCCCACATTTGTGAAGCAGGTACAAGGAAATCAGGAATTCAAGACTATCCTCAGCTATATAGTAAGTTAGAGACCAGCTTGGGCTACATGATATGCTGTCTCAAAATAAAATCAAGAAAACAAAAATTAAAAAGATTATAATTGAAAAGGTTATTCAAATCTCCAACTACTTAAAAATGATGTGAGCATTCAGAGATTCCAGTGGTATTTCAATTTAAGTGCTGAATTTCAGTTAAATGAAAAATCTAATTTTTACCTTTGGAGAAAGAGGGTAGAAATTGGCCAAGAAAGGAATGAGAGTACTTCCTTTGGGGTTAGCAAAATTGAAGGTGATGGGGGGTGTGTTGATTTGAATAAGAATGGCCCCCATAGGCTCACAGATTTGAATGCTTCGTTATGGGAGTGTCACTATTAGGAGGTGTAGCCTTGTAGAAGTGGGTGTGTCTTTGTTGGAGAAAGTATGTAACTGAGGGTGGGCTTTGAGGTTTCAAAAGCCCAAGCCAGGCCCAGTGGCTCTCTCTCTTCCTGCTGCCTGTGGATCCAGTTGTAGAACACTCTGCTACCTCTCCAACAACATGTCTGCCTGTGTGTTGCCATACTTCCCATCGTGACAATAATAGACTAAACCTCCAAAATTATAAGCTAGCCCCAATTAAACTTTAGCTTTCCTTTAAAAAAGTTGCCATAGTCATTGTGTCTTCACAGCAATAGAACTTTGACTAAGATAGGAGGAATGGTAGGAATACATGATACCTTAAGTGTGGGAAAGTATCCCTGATAGAATCTGGGTATATATTCAATGTTTGCTATCATTTTTAAACTTTTCTGTATGCATAAAGTTTCCAGTTTGTTATAAAATATCATATATAAAGTATTACTTTATATTAAGAAAATATAATAAAGTATGGAGAAGTGTCAATTATTTTAAATGCAGTTAAAACTCAGTATCTGGTAGAAGGCCCATGTCTAGACATACATATCACCCATGTCTGCTGCAGAAACAGTCTGCTGAAATATCACACCCAAAGAAGACAGAGAGGCTTTGGGAAGTTCAGTGCCTGTTTCTTGAAAACTTTCTGATGAATCTAACTTCTGTACATCCAACCTTACTAAGACAGTTGGCTTATTTCCTCTGGCTATTTAAGAAGTAAATTTTGTGTTTAGGATAACTGATTGTTAGTGAATTCTTTTATAACCATAAAAACAAATAAATATTTCATATTTTAAAAATATGTTTATTTTTATTTATAGGTACATGGGTGTTGGAAGTACCAGTAGAGGCCAGAAGAGGGTATCAGATCCCTTGGACCTGAAGTTATAGGTAGTTGTAAGCTACCCCACAAGGGTGTGGAGGACTGAAGTCTGGTCCTCTTGAAGAACAAGTACTCTTAAGCAATGAGCCATCTTTCCAGCCCAAACTGAACATTTCTAAGTTGTTTCATTTTCAAATTATCACAGCTACTTAATTTTTTTTCATGTTTCCTTTGTGAACACAAAGTCAAGCTCGCTTACTTTGCAAGTCTGATGCGAAGGGAACACCACCTACTCCCTTTCCAGGCCACAAGTAGCACTGTCTGACGGCTTCCATCCAGATGTGTGAATGCACCTGTTTCCTCTGTTCTACTTGCCTTTTGATATCACAACTGTTGCTCAGCGCTAACCTCCATGCAGGACAAGCTGAGTCTTCAGGAGTTCAGCTGGGCCTGGCTACAAAAGACCATCACAGCTGGACTTGTGGATGGTGGACATTCTTTTCTAGGCAAAGCAGGTATCATCATAGAACCCTCACCTGAGTCTCCGGTCACTCCTCCCAGCCAGTTGTATGCAATTATGCCCTAATTGCCTTGGCCTCAGGAAGGGATTAGAGTATATAGGCTGGGGGAAGATGGGAGAGAATCTCCGTCTGCATAGCCACAGGGAAGTGATCCAGGTGCAGACCTCCTAGTGCCACTATTTTGGGGTCACCCACGCTCTGTCAGTCACCCTAATCAACCCACTGGTTCCCCAGTGGGAACTTTGGGGAAATAGAACCTTGGTTTGTCATGGGCCTTTGGAGGGGAGTAGAATTACCTTGTCCCAGTCTAGATGAAAACCCTCTCAACAGCTCAGGAAGACAAGGCTGGGGAAAATAAAATCCTCCAGCAATCCAACTGTTACTCTCAAAGGACAGTTTCCCACCCTGGATGGTTGGTAAACAACTTTCAGTCCTGCTGTCCACACACCATGTGAACTGAATGACACCAGGATGGGGGTGTGCGCCATGCTTTCTCTCCCTGGAACCCAGGAGCTGCTAGGAAATGCACCGTGGCGCTCTTTCTCATATGGCATAGGATGGAGGTAAGTTCTACTTGTCTGTCTGTTGAAACTACCAAAGCCTATTAACAATGCTGTGCTAATATTTTTGTGTCGCTCAAGGCCTTTGCTGATTTTCATCACCGGTCTGCCTGCATTTATGTCACTAAGCATTGAGGTCTAATCCTTTTAATAACTCATTCTCATATTTACTCTCTGGGGGATAGTTTTTCATTGGGGAACCCAAGCTTCTATGTGGAATTCTTATACTGAATTATTGAGTCATATTTGTGAGAGATGTGTTCATTATGATTCAATGCTTTTTTATCCTATGAGAGATATCCAGGTTATTAGTGTAACAAAAAGCCAAGACTAATAGAAGCTGCTGGATGGCTGCCATGAATTCAAAGAGACAGAATCCACAGAAGTGTGGAGGAAGGTGATGGACCCTAGAGCCTAAAAGAAATGGAAGAACTGAAAGTACTGAGGGTCTGTGAATGTGAGGTGTCAGGGAAGAGTGGTAGGCAGAGCAGGAGGCAGAAGGTGAGTGAAACAGCTTCACTGTGTCCTCTGCTGTCACTGTGGAGCAGAAACAGTTCCAGCCCAGGACCAAGTAGAGCTGGCAACTCCTAGTGGCCCATCAAATGTTGTCTTAGGGTTTCTACTGCAGTGACAAAACACCATGACCAAAGCAACTTGGGGAGGGAAGGGTTTCTTTGGCTTACACTTCCATAGCACTGTTCATCATTGAAGGAAGTCAAGGCAGGACCTCAAACAGGGCAGGAGTGCAGAGGCCATGGAGGGGTACTGCTTACTGGCTTACTCAGTCTGCTTTCTCATGGAACCGAGGACTACCAGCTCAGGGATGGCACCACCCACAGTGGGCTGGGCCCCCAATCACTAATTAAGAGAATGCCTTGCAGACTTGCATACAGCCCTATTTTATGGAGGCATTTTGTTAATTGGGTTCCCTCCTCTTAGATGACTTTAGCTTGTGTCAAGTTGACATAAAACTATGCAGCACAAATGTGTTGACTTGGGAAATTGAGTCAGTAGTTCACAACAAAAGGAAGCTGTGCCTGCAGGGGTATTTTAATGATGGTGAGGAACCTCAGTGGCTGCTAGGGTCCTGAGTTTGCAGGACTGTGGTGGCAAAATACACAGTAGGTACTGGGCAGTGGGAGTTAATCCTGTGGATAATTATAGGCTCCCACCTGATGAGACCACAGTGCGAATGCAGCTGTGATCGTCCGCCTGGTTTCCTCCTCACTCCCAGCACAGCTTCCCTTTGATCTAGCTCCATGGGTCCTTCCTCCATGAGAGAATCACAAACAGGTCTGCAGAGTGCACTTGCATATGGGTGTGCATTTAATATAGGAGAAAAGGTCTAGAGTTCAGAGGGGCCTGCGAGGTAGCTCAGTGACTTAATGTGCTTGCTACTAAGCCTAGTGATCTGAATTTCTTTCTCTGGAACCCACATGTTGGACAGAACTGATTCTCAAAAGGTATCCTATATGTGTGTACCCATACATGCATCTATATGCACATAAATAAATGTGAACTTTTTCTATCATTATGTTCTACTCTCCTGCTTTTTCATGTGTGGGATGTAAGTATGTATATTCTACATGTATATGGATACACGTGGAGGCCTGAAATTGATGCCAGCAGTCATCCCTGACTAAGACAGAAGATCCCTGGAGTAAGCGGGATGGCAAGACTAGCCACGCTGGAAAAGTTTGCACATGATTGAGAGACCCCAACTCAAGGAAGAGAGAGGGTGGAAGAGTGATCAGGGATGATTCCTGACATCGACCTCAGGCCTCCACATGTGCCCACATACATGCAGTATATACATCCTCACACCCCACCCATGAAAGTAAGAAAAACAAATAAACAAATAGGATCCTGTCACCATGGTGAGAGTAGAAACCCACCCCCTGGAGGTGAGCAGCTCGGTTTAGGGAGGAGCTGAAAAGGGAGGTGACCTAAGCTTTTTCAAGAAGTTTAGTTGATGAAAAGTCAGCCAGGAGAGCTGGGAGTTAGTCAAGTCACTTCTGCATAAGCCATCATATTTGCAAGGTCCCAAATGTCAAATGTGTCACCTGACCATAACTATCCAAGCCATCCCTTGACCTTGGATCGTCCACATTTGCCCGGGTGAAGGGATAGAGTCGGTAGCAGGAGCTTTAAGGATAGACGGAGCTAGCGAATAGATGTGGGTGGTTAAGCAACTGTCTAGTGAGGCTGATGGGAATAGATGGGCAAGCCATGTGTGCACATTAAGAGTTCTGAAGTCAGCACTCCCATAAAGCTGCGTCATTAGGCTGATGGCCTTGCTTCTGTACTGAGGCATTTCCTATGGTGTCCCATGAAAACCAAAGAGGAAAGTAAATAAAAGACAGGTGTTGCCAAAAGGCTTGTTAGCCCTCACCAGATTTCTGCTATTTTACTGCCTCATTTCCTCGGACCACCTCCCTCCTTACCTGGAGTATTCATGCACTGCCCAGTTTTGCTACATTGATTTGAAGAAGGATTACAGAGGTTTCCCCTCAAACTGATATTCAGTGGTAAGGTGTGGTCTCTGCTTCAGCCTACTCTTTCTTACTCACATGCATGGCAAATATCTAGGGAAAATAATTAAATGTTAGCATCTGCCAGGCATGGTGGTGCACACCCACAGTCCCAACTACTTTGGAAGCTAAGGCAGGGGTATCACTAGTGCAGAGGAGCTCAGGGAAAGCCTGAGCAATATTGTGAGGTGATATCTCAGATAAAGTTCTAAGAAACCAGTCCCATTAGACTGATATTAGCTTTCATCGTAAATTTTGAAATATTTTTGAGTGTTGTGAGAGTGCTGGGCTATTGGATATAAAATTTATGACCTATCACCCTGAAAAGAAGGCTAAGACTATGAAAAGGGCTAGGTGGACTTAAAATCCCTGTGAGGTGGGCAAAGACATGTTCTCCTCTGTTCCCTACTCTGAGCAATAGCAGAATGAATGTGAATTCTAAAGACTGTGTTTGATGTCTAGCTCAGTCCTGCTTGATCATTCCTGTGGCTACTATGGGGCATGCTGGGAACTGGGGGCTGGGCCTTTCCTTCTGTAAGCATGGGGAGATTCTTGGTGCCTTGCTTCTGTGTCTGCATCTGCTCTTTTCATGCTCTGCACACCCTCTTATTTCACTGAACATTCTCCACACGTCCACTTTAGCTGAAGACTCACCTTTGTCACATGTCTGGAACTGACTAGGGAGGAGTTGATTGATTTCTCAGTGGCCTAGTTCCTGCCACTGCAGGGGTCTCAGAATGGGCATGTGGCAACTCTTGAGGGCCATGCTGTGTTAGTTGACTGAGCAATTCATGGAAATCAGTATGCCCAAGCCACATCTGCCCACACATGTTCACTGCAGCATTATCTACAAGAACCAGGACAGGGAAGCATCATCAAATAAGTAGGTAAAGGAAATCTAACACTCACAAACACAATTCAGCTTTGAAAGGAGATGGTCCTCTCAGCTGAGATGGCTTGAGTCAATGTGAAGGGTATTATGTTGTCTCATAAGCCAGGAACCCAAGCAAATACTGTGCGAACAAACTTATATGCAGAACCTAAGAGGTTAATTATAAGGACTAGAGACCAAGGACAGGGAAGGACTTGGAAAGGATAGAAACAAAGGGTGTAGAATAAGTTCCGAGACTGTTGCACCCTGAGGTCACAAGAATCAATGCCACTGTAAGGGCTGGGAGTGTTGCTCAGTGGTAAAATGCTTACCATGTATGCAAAAGACCCTCGATTCTAACCCCAGTGCTGCAAAAAAGAAAATCTAAGCAGAAGATGAGGTGCTGCATGTATCAATCAGTTGAGTCTAATCATTTTACATTATAAGCACATACCAAAACGTCATTGTTCCAAGGAATATACACAATTACTACTGGTCAATTCAAAATAAAATCTGATGACAACAGAAAAAGTCGTGTATAAAGAACATAATATACTCAAGAAAGAACCCTTTGAAAATTTTTGATGCATTTCTCCCCTCATTTGGCTTGGGTCCTTGCGTGTGAGGAGAAGAAATGTCAATCCCCTGGTTTTCTCTGCTGCAGCAGCAAAGAGCAGCAAAGTACCTACCTGACAGGCAGCCCCAGAGCGACAGGCTCGAGCTGGGCAGACTCCTCACCAGGCAAGCAGCAGCAGAGTCAGGCCTGCCACCAACAGATGTGTTCCAGGCAGAGAACAAATCATGATTTTCCCCCGCCAACACGCCCTCCACCTTGAACTCCAGTTTCTTCCAACTATGGCATGAGCCTAGATTGCGTTACAAGATACAAAGTCAGTTTCACCCCGTGATTCCAGAAGTAACAGAGTCCTGGGACTCATATAAAAAAAAAAAGTGTCCACTTTCAGCAAGAGAGAAGCCATCCTTTGCTTAACCATGGATTCTGGTCGAGGTCCAAGGGGTCAGAAGTCCCTGGAGTATGCCAGAAAGTCTAGAGGGTGCATCTGAGAACAGCAGCTGTGCCGGGGGTTGAGGAGGCTTATGTGTATGAGCATATGCTCAGTTTAGCATGCGTGTGTGGCTCTGGATTAAATTCCCAATATCAGGAAAGAAAAGGAGAGGAGGAAATAGCAAATAGAACAAATCAAGTGAGCTTAGCAAAGGACTAGTTTTAAAGAACATCTAACCAGACATGATGGCAGTGCATGGTTTGATACGTTTCAGGGTAAATTGTGTTGGAGTAGTGACAGCAGGAAGTGTGTTACTTCCCTGTGCTGCTGCTTCTGAGGAACTGTCACCTCAGTGATAGGGTGTTTACCTAGCATACTCAAGGCCCTGATTCTACCCCCTGGAGTCCAAAACCTAAAATTAAATATATAAAAATAAGATCGGAAACATGATGTTCGGAAGGGAGGCCACTGAAAAAAGTAGAATGGGATTCGATTCTTTACAAAGATCAAAGAAATACATGTTTTTCTTCCATTGCCAAAGATCATCCCCCAACCTGGCATACATACCTAGGAGGGCATGATCTGTTACGATCTGTTAATGATCTGTTGTGACAAAGGCCCTCCTGTAAGCATCCCAGCAGAGGAACCAAATTAACAGTAGCAGCCACCACAGAAAACATAACCAAGAGAGAAACCCAACTTCCGTGGGGAGTGTACTAAAGAGGGCTTCACTGGAGTGCGGGGCAGGGAAGAGACTAGAAACAGATTGGGGAAAGGCACAGGACATGAGATCAAAAGAGCCACTGGTGGTGAAGAGTAATTCTTTTCCCAGGGTTAAGTTGAAAAGGCCAAAGTATTAGAAGAGGATCAAAAGACCCAATAAAGAGGATGAGATGAGAGAGAGAGCAACAAGAGAGCAGAGGAGCAGCCACAGGATACAGACAAGGACAGGACCGTGCACACCAAAGGCATGCTGCAGGGTGGCCGTGGAGGAGTGTAGGTGGGAGCCGGAGGAAGCCTCTGTGTACAGGGTGAGATGTGATCGTCCAATCATTTCAGCAGGAGAATGAGTTAGTGGTGGGTAATAGTTAAGGAACCAGAATACTATTTTTAGCAAAACTTTAAAAATCAAGTGATTCCTGTCAGGAAACACACACACACACACACACACACACACACACACACACACACACACACACACACATGTTTATAGGTAGGTAGGTAAGTATTCCAGTTTTCAGTTACTAAAAGCAGTCACGTGGGAGGCAGTGGTGGAAAGCATTCTACTTGACCTTGCCCCAGGTTCTTGTGGTCGGAATGTCAGCTGGCTCTCCAAGTCCACTGCTATGTCTCAGTTTCCATTAGTTACCAACTTAAAAGCTAAAATAGATATAATTATCAGAGGCAACTGGGCCTTATATAATATAGTCTACTTGTAATTTGTTACTTCTGAGCACAGACTGATTTTAGTTAAGCTGCGCTCCCCACCACCATTTCTTGTCTTCTTGGACCTGAGAAAATACGGGAGTTTAGGGGGACAGAGAGTAAGCAGGTGGACCTGGGGTCCCATGTGAAGATGTCACCAACAGGGTCTCCTTGGCTGTGGTTAATGAGTCTGAGAATGTTTCACGTTGTGAACTGCAGACACCACTGTTTCTGTAGGTCATACGAGCAGTGCAAGTGGATGTTGTATAAACATTAAAATGTGGAGGATGGACACTATGTGATTGGTCGTTCCTACAATGGGAGTGTGGCCACTGCAGTGTGATGGATGTAGGTTTCTGCAGGTGCTGCTGCTGATACTGGCTGTTACCACGAGGAGCTCCAGCACTGGCAGCCACAGTACTGGTGAACAGCCAAAGCACCTGTCCACTGGCCGGACAGGGGAGTGAGGTCAGACAACGGCAGTAAAGACTGGTGTCTAGAAGCAGAGCACACCTTCTGTAGTGGCCACAGCCAGTCATGATGGGGGCACATGGTTAGGCGAATTACAGGGTAAATTGTGTAGAGCAGGGACAGGAGGAAATGTGGTGCTCCTTTATGCTGCTGGTAAGGAATTGACAGGCCAGGCGCAGGACCTCAGCCACCTCCAGCTGTGCCACTAAGGGTGAGTTAATAGACAGTAGTTTTATTCCCTACTTCAGCGCTAGCATCTACCAAGCAGGAGCAAGGCATGGCAGGAGTCGGGCAACATCGCTCACAAGCTTCCTTTGGCCACGTGTCTGGAGGAGGCTGAGCCACGGCATTTCTCTGGGATGTTTCAGCACCTGCCGGTGATATTCATCTGTGTGCATTGAGTGGGAACCGACAGTTGGAACTGCCTGGGTGTCTGCTTTCCATCTTGATACTGTTACAAACCCACACATGACCCTCCGTGCCATTGGTCTCTGAGATCAGGCTCCCTGTTCTTTCAGTTTGTGAGGGTAGTGCCATGTGTTTTTGCCAGACTGCAACACCCATCCCCAGTAGGGGCATCTGGAGGGTCTGAGTCAGAGTCACTCTGCGAAGCCAAGTTGGGTTCATAAAGGAGTCGGCTACCCACTGACTCTGGTATCTGTGGGGTATCAGAGGTGGGAATATGTAGTGGTTTCTGGTCCTGAAAGTGGGACGACCTCAGAAGGAGATCACATCTCAAAATGGCTCTTGGCTCCAGAACCCTGCGGATTGCTGGGAGATGATGGGAGAGTGCATGTGAGAGTGTGGTCCAAAGCAATGCCCATGTGCAGGCTTAGGTTACTTATGAGGATTGTGAAGCTTTCCAATGGCCGGGATGGTTGGCACCTGGGCTAATGATGTCTACACCCACCAACCCCTCTACCCCCCACCCCACAAAGGAGGCTCTCCTCCTCCGCCAGCTCTAGGGCCAAAACCACGGGTGCTGGAAGCTTGCTCCCCTCACTCGGCTGTTTTCTGGCCTCTGGGTCTTTTAAGGTCCATGTTTTTCTCTTGCTGATGCCAAGTGTTCTCTCATAGTTACTCACATCAAAATGCAGCTCTACTATTACTTTCTTCTTTCTGGAGGGATAAATGAATGCTGTGCATCTCTATTCACATCCTGAAATACTCAAGAACCACTTTTTTTTGTTTCCGAGACAGGGTTTCTCTGTGTAGCTTTGCACCTTTCCTGGAACTCACTTGGTAGCCCAGACTGGCCTCGAACTCACAGAGATCCGCCTGGCTCTGCCTCCCGAGTGCTGGGATTAAAGGCGTGCGCCACCACCGACCGACTTCAAGAACCAAATATTAATGGAGTGTCAATTTATGTCCTCACTAACATCTCTTGACTCCAGAGTGCAAAATAATATCTACCATAGATTAGTATGGAAGTACCTCCCTAAACTATGTTAATATGGTGAATATTAAAACATATCACCATATGTACTTCCTGATAAGAGTTAATCCTGAGATTCACTAGAGAAAACAAAAAACAAAACAAACAAACAAAAAAACAGTTCCACAATTTTGAGCTAAATTTGAAGCAAGCTTTAATTAAATATTGACCAGGATGGGCTTTGGTCAGGATTACTCCCTGGAATCCCAGATGAATGGCCCCAAGACATGTGTTGTAGGGCCTTTTAAGACAAACCCGTATGGCCACCATATTTTCCCATATGGCTTGGCGATTATTTTCCAAGTACTACAATTTCCAGCATTCCAAGAAGTTACCTGGTCCTTGGGCAGGTGGGCCTTACAGGTTAACTTTAACTTTGGGTCTTACAATAAAACATGGACTGAAAAAATACTGCAAATTCTGCTATCACTCCCAAAGCAAATAATCTAAATTCTAAGCACAAGGAAACATACAAACCCAAATTAACAGCCACTGAAAAAAGAAATCGGCATTTATTTTGTAGAATTGTCAAGGCCAAGAAAGACACAGGAAAAGACAAGAAAATATTCCAGAGTAAGACTATCAAATAGCTATGACAACTAACTATAAAACTCACCTCAGTTGGGTCCTAAAACAGGAAAAGAAAATAGCTGTAAGGAACACTTAAGGGAAACCTGATGAGGTTTCGGTAAAGACATATGGGCCTGGATAAATAATATCGTACCAGACGGCGGGGAAGTTAATATCCAGAAATGGAGAGGATGTGGGATTCTGGTACAGCTTCTGGTTTGCTCTCAAGCCAACTTCCATAGAATGAATCCCTGGCTATTTAAACTGAGAGATAAAATGTGATTTACCTGCAAGTTGTCCTTAAATGCATTTCTTCTGGTTATTGGTCTAATTTACATTTTATTTATAGAAAGTTGAAATCGTACAAGCAATAGTGAAGCATTCAGTCATAAACCCAGTCTCTGTAAGCATATAACATTACTTCCATGATTTACCGTTAAAATTTCCCAGAAACCAATAGCCAGAATATATAGAATCTATCTTCCTTGAAAAAAATGGCCTTTCCCCCACCTTATTCATGCCTCAGAATTGCCACCATTACCTTTTTAGCTTGTTATAGCAATAATTTGATCAATTGCTAGGCGCATTATTAAAGATTTAAAAGTAAATTAAAAGGTGCTCTTCAGAGGACGTATTATCATTATGCTAGAGTGACTGTTGAAGCACAATTTAAAACGCAGTGTTCTTTACATATAGAAAAATACAAATGCCGTCAGAACATCTTATTAAAAAGAGAGTTGTTATTTACATAATTTTAGATATCAAAGCATTTCTTAAATGGATGTTTTTGAGCCCTGCTTATTCTACTCAAAAGGATTTACTGATATAAATGTGTTTTTCCTCTTGGATTTTTCAGGGGAAAGAAATTCATAGAGTTTAACCTAATATTCTCCAATTGGTTATTTTGTGAGGAAAGAGCAAGTACTTCTCTCTTAGGGACACAATGGTTGTTCAAAGAGTTGGTAGGATGTATGTGTATGGAGCAGCCTTCTGGGAGAACCAACGTGCAGAGAATTCTGTAGCTATTGCTGAGGTTTCAGAAAAGCCAAGATGCCATTCATTTATGAAAAACAAAGCCACTGAGGTTATGCAACTTAACAAGAATTCATTGAAACTTATTTTAAATTTTCCAACATAAAATCATTGATTCATAAGTTATTTCCTACTTTTTATCTGGCATATAAAATAAAAGACAAAATACAGTTAAGCAAAACTCAGTTTATCAGTTTCCTCCTAAGGATGAATCATATTACCTCATGACCCTGTTTAATGGTTTTTTAATGACTTATTTATTTATTTATTTATTTATCTATTTATTTATTTAGTGTGTGTGTGTTTGTGTGTGTGTGTGTTTGTGTGTGTGTGTGTGTGTGTGTGTGTGTGTGTGTGTGTGTGTGTGAGAGAGAGAGAGAGAGAGTGTGAATGCCTCATGTGTCCAGGTGCCTGACGGGGACAGAAGAGAGCATCAGATCTCTTGGAACTGGAGTTACAGGTGGTCATGAGGTACCTAGTGTGAGTACTCAGGTCCTCTGGAAGAGCAGCAAGTACTTTAACCACTGAACCATCCTTCCAGCCCGTTTATTTATTTGGGACAAGATCTCACCATGTATCCCAGGCTGGCCTAGAACTCTGCTTGTCTCTGCCTCCTGAGTGCTGGGATAAAGGAGTGTGCCACCACATTGTAATCGATGGCAGAGCTTTTCTTTGTTTTAACTGACCAGTCCCCAAATAATCACACAAACGCTTATATTAATTATAAATGCTGGGCCAACTAGCTCAGGCTTGTTACTAGCTAACTCTTACATCTTAAATTAACCCATTTCTATTCATCTCTATATTGCCACATGGCTGTGGCATTACCAGTCTTCTGGCATCTTGCTCCTTCAGTGACTAGATCCTGTATCCCAGACTCTGCCCTCTTCTCCCTGTATCTCTGCTTGGATTTCCTGCCTGGCTATATCCTGCCTTGCTATAGGCCAAAGCAGCTTCTTTATTAACCAATGGTAATAAAACATATTCACAGTATACAGAAAGACATCCCATAGCAATCACATATAGCTTTTTTTTTTTTTTTCTTTTTGGAGACAGAATTTCTCTATGTAAAAGTCCTGCCTGTCCTGGAACTCATTTTGTAGATTAGACTGGCCTCAAACTCATAGAGATCTGCCTGCCTCTGCCTCCCAAGCACTGGGATTAAAGATGTGCACCACCACCACCCTTTTTTTTTAATGATTTAAAATTCTGAGAAAATTATCAGGTCAAAAAATTTTTTATTATCCTACCTCCCGAGGAAACTTACTTCTTTTGACTTTTTTTTTCTTAACATTGCTCCACAGGTCATTTAAGCTTGGGACAGACAATGAGAGAGACACTGTACTGAGCCTCGGGAAGAGACAAGGTATATGTTTCCTCCTGGAAGCTCTAGTTTATTACATGATATTACAGCTGTGAATAAGTTTCCTGCCTTCTATTAAAACCTTTAAAGGCTTTAAATGTATGCTTTTAACAGGGATTTATAAATAACTATGACTCCACCATTGCAGGGTTGCTATTTTCGTCCTCTTCATGCCCATGTGTTTCCATATAGCCACAATGTTAGTTTCTACATCTGTGTCTTCCAATAGTTTTCTGTTATATAAAGCATATCAAGGACACAGGAAACTAGGAAATCTGGCATGGGTGGCAGTCCCTGTGCCTGTCTTATTTCCCATCCTCTTGAGCTTATTCAGAAAATTGGATATATAATGTCTATGTCTATGAGAACTGACCCTTCTCAGCTGGACTTCAGGTTCCCAAAACGGTGCAGGTTCAAGGCTGAGGAGACACACACCCATAGACACCGCTGCGCACAACGCTGGTGGGAGACAAAGGAGCCAGGACAAAGCACAGAGAAACTTGCACTGTGGTTGACTGAAATATACAAATTGATATTTGCTATGGGATTAAGGTAAGGGGCTTCAAACATTGTTAATAACCTGTCGTGACAGTTGCCAGGCAAAGGGAGTGAAAGATACTCCAGAGCTAACCAGTTAAAGTTTCACTTCTAGGTATTAATATTTCTAATTACATATGAGCCACTTTTATTATTTTATTCTCTTTGACAAGTTTTCTTTTGAGCAAAAATCTATATTATGCGTAAGGATGTTAACTCTTCATTGTCCCACACTTAAAGCTTAATATTTGCAGAAAATTTCTTCTTACACAGGCAAATCGTTTAGCATTGTCATTTATTATTGTTGCTGTTATTTTGCTGTTCAAATACATATCTAAAAGTTATTTAATAGTCACATGAAGTTTTCTGATGTTTTCATTTTTTGCCTTCCATTTAAAAGTTCATATAGAAGGAGTTGGATAAAATAAAGACATAAGCAGGAACAGAGCTCACTAGCCTCATAACATGAGATATAGCAAGCAATGAATGCCACTAGTATGCTTGTGATGTTATTAATTTATTTCCTTTTCATAATTTCATAGCATTACTAGATCAAAGGTGTTTGTTGTTTGCTATATCCTTTCTAGACAATTACATTACTAAAATGGAGCTGGCAGTTTTTTGGGGTTGTTAGTTCTGTTCCGTGTCCCTTCTCACTCCCATACCCTGTACACTGTGTTGCTGGTGATGGATATATTGTGCCCATAGGAACTAAGAGCACTCAGATAGGGCCTTGATGTTTTGTTATAGGAAGTGCTTCTACATCTTAGCATCCTGGTAGAAGCTATACAAACTGGCAGAAAGAAAGGGCTCCTCTTGTTGGGAGTCCTAAGGATGCAGAACTCCTCTTTCTCTGGGAGTCCTAAAGATGAAACAGAGGCCCTAATTCTATGGATAGAGCAAAGGGGGAGGCGGCTAAGAAAGCAAATTTAATACTATTGAAAACATTATTTGCAAAAATTAGAAAAGAATGACTGTGGCCAAGAAAAATACATCCATAGCTATACATACATGACAGTCATCTGATGAAGTTGTCACACTGAACAACTCTAGAGGGCACGATTTATTGACTTCTAGGCAAATGGCTCTGACTGGGCCTCTGCCAAACTGTGGGTCTGAAGGCAGCCCATAACTGTAGTTTAAGCAGTTGCTTTGGGGATAACAGAACTGAGAATTCTTTGTACTTTTTATAGACCCTTCCGTGTCTTCAACTACATTTGAAAACGCACTTCTGGTGCCTTAAATGTATGCTTGAAGCTGGGTGTGATGGCGCACACCTTTCATCCCAGCACCTGGGAGGCAAAGGCAGGCAGATCCCTGAGTTTGAGGCCAGCCAGTCTATAGAGTGAGTTTCAGGACAGCCAGGGCTACACAGAGAAACCCTGTCACAGAATAAACAAAAAAAAAAAGGAGTAAAGTATACTTGAGGGGTTGGCAAAGGGCTCAGCAATTAAGAATATTTACTGTAGGGGGCTGGAGAGATGGCTCAGTGGTTAAGAGCACTGACTGTTCTTCCAGAGGTCCTGAGTTCAACTCCCAGCAACCACATGGTGGCTCTCAACCATCTCTGGCGCTTATAATAAATAGCTAAAATCTTTTTAAAAAAAAAAAAAGAATATTTACTGCTCTTGCAGAGAACCTGAGTTCAGTTCCCAGCAACCACATGTGGTGGTTCCCAACAGCCTGTAATACCAGCTCCAGGAGATTCAGCATCCTCTTCTGGACTCAGTGGTCACCTGTACTTATTTATATGCACACATGTGTGCCTGTGTGTATGTATGCACACACACATACACACAAACAAATACATAATCAAAAATAAAAAAAATTTTAAACAATGCTTGAAGGCCAACATGATTAGATGGTATTTGAAATCCCAAAGAAAGTGTGAACAGGTAACATTTGATCTGGAAAACTAGGTCCAAACCACTTATTTGTTTGGTAATTAAACCAGTAATTTAAACCAAATAATGACTGGAGAAACAAATTTAGTCAATAGGTTTATGAAGCCAGCAATTCAATTATTCACATAATACATGTTGAATGCTTATAAGTATAGAAATAAAAAACATTGACATATAACCAAAATATGATATCACATACCACAGTGTCCTATAACACAAAAAATGTGCAATTGATTTTAGAATGGGTCCTGTCACATAGTAACAGTGCCCAATAAATATGCATGAATGCTTGTTGAGTGATGAGTAAATGGATGTTACACTAACTCAGATGTCAAAGCAAAACTGACATTTAGAGTTCATATGCAATTCATTTTATCTATCCATCATGAATGGGCTAAAAGAAAGAGAGATAAGAGGTTCACTTCAAAGCTGTAGTCGAACACAACTTGCATACAACAGATAATGTATGATGAAGTGTCAGACATGCTGTAAGAGTACATTTGAATGTGTGACAGCTATTACTGGACTGCTTCTAAAACCAGCCAAACATTGTTTAGACAGCTCTTACTTGGCAAAGCACTTGCCTTGGCAAATTGTTGGGTGCTGTTTAAGTTTACCAAGAAGCACATTCCCGGAAGTGGGGAAGCCCATCCTTATCTCATGCTCAAGTATGTTTATGTCCTCCCAAACCACCTGTCCCAGGTCAGGCTGGCCCTCTGGGTTTGGAACAGGGAGAGGGGAGAACCTCAGGCAGCGAAAGGTGTTGAAAACACTGCACTCTTGGGAATAGTGAAAAGGCAAACCATCTCCAACAGAGGTTCCTGTTGTGAGCACCTTGAGCTAGCTATAGGTAAGTCCCTTGTTGGTGAGGACAAACAGAACAGTTCACTCAAAGGACACCACATTTGGTTGAGAACATTCTTAATTTTATTTTCTTTAATTTTATAAAATATATTTTATAAAATGATAAAATACATTTTATAAATTCTAAAAATTTGTTCTTTATGTTGTTAAAATCAAAATTCTATATTAGAAATGAAGGAAACACTTGCAGTTGGTTAACTTTGTATGTGTATGTGTGTGTATATGAATGCATATGAGGTTTTCAGGGAACAGCTGGTTATCTGTTATGTTATTAAATCAAAACAAAATAAAAGACATGGATTATTTCACTTTCCTTGGGAAAAAAACATGCCTGCAGTGGGAATGAGAAGTTGTGATTTCATCTGTGGCAAGGCTCTCAATCCTGAAGTCCAGCATAATGGCTTCTTCTCCAGTCAGTTTCTACTGGATATTTGTAAACCCCAAATTTGATAAGACTATCTTTGTTTGCATTCTCAGGAAGGTTCCCCCAGTCCTTCCTGCTGGATGGATAAATAAGTACCCAACATAATGGCTTGTCCTATTCCTCTGATCTCTCAGTTTTAACCCCAATATCTGGCTCTAGGTTTTTTTCCACCTCCTGGGTGCATAGATTAAAGGCATGCACCACCACTGCCACCCCTGGGTTTTATTAATAAGGCCATTTAGTAATTTGTCTGACAATAAGCTGACTAGTTCAGGTGTTTGTTGCAAAGCTTATAAACACAGGATATAACAGCACCACTGAAAGGGAGAACTGGGGACCATGTATAACCCCTTAAGAGGTTTGAGCTAATTCATACAGAATAAGGAGTCACCAAAGACCACTGTTGCCCAAGACAGAAAAACTCTCTGTTTTGAAGATTTTCAGACTGACTAGAAGATAACTAAAAGGAAACACATTTTTGAATGACCTAAGCTTGTGCTTGCAAACTATGTGTTAAAGGCAGTCATCATGACCCTGGGGAAAGATGACCTGTTGCTGAATTCTAGCATGCCAAGTATTTATTTCAACAGCTTACTGAGTGCTTAGAACTTTGTGTCTTCTTTAAAACTGCTGGTGTATTCATCCCTCTCCAGATTCCTAAGTGGTTTTTTTTTCTATTGATGTTTTAATTGCCATTTTTTCCAAATTGTACTTCTCTGGATGAAGTCTAAATGGTCACTCTTCTGGATAATTTTTCAGGTGACAGAGCACAAAGGGTCCTTATAGTTTGAAAACAATGCCATACCAGTTAGTTCCACAAAAACTGACCCAAAGTCGTGCAAGACACAGAAGCTATGGGGAGAGCTCAGCCCTTCTCAATTACACATAAGTCTCTCTTATCCATGCTGGGGGCATCAGCAACATTTAAAGCTGTTTTGTCTTTGGTAAAATAATTCCTTGAGATGCAGAGTATAGTTTTCTCAGCATCCAAAAGATTAAACTGTTATCCACCTTTAAAAAATAAAAAGGAAACTAAGCAGGAACTGAAGAGATAACTCACTTGGTAAAGTGCTTGCTCTCCAAGCGTAAGAACCCTGGAATTCATGTCAAAATTCAAGCATGGCAGGCTTACCTATAATCCCAACACTGGGAAGGCAGAGACAAGAGAATTCTTTGTGCTTCCTAGCCAGCCAATCTATCTGAAATGAGAACACCAGGTTCTGTGAGAGACCTTCAAAAAATAATGTAGAAAGCAATTGAAAAAGACACCCAATATAGACCTCTGACCTCCCCAAGTACATGCACATACATGTATGTATACCCACACGCAAGCATACACTCACAGCACACACACACACACACACACACACACACACACACACACACACACAGAGAGAGAGAGAGAGAGAGAGAGAGAGAGAGAGAGAGAGAGAGAGAGAGAGAGAGAGTAATAACCATTTTTACCCCAACAGTTCTGCAAAGCTTCCTTATCTTTGGTGAATTATGTTCACTTATGATTGGCAGGTCTTTTATGTCCTTGAAATAGTCAAAATATGACCAAATAGTCATTATGTCTCTTAACCTTTAGGTAACAACACTCCCTCCCAGAAATAACCCATTCAAGATCTGAAGGACAACATAGTCAATAACCCTCAAGAACAAGAACATACAGAAAATACCAGAACACAATTGTGGGGTTACTGTCTGGTACATATGAGAGGCAAGACCCAAGGAGCATGTGATCTTGTTTACCATGGAACAAGAAAGAACTTGAGAAGTAGATCCTGCATTAGTGAGTGAGAGTAAAGGGTTTCAGGCAAATTAATGATGAATTCAACTTGATTGGTATGATTTTTATCCTGGTATCACCGAGAAGGAGAGCATTCAGGAAGGTCAGCATGGATTCTCATGACCACTACAGACCTATTAGAGTAAAGAGAGTGAAAATGATGCTGTTATGGGGACAGAAGGAATAGAAGATATGCATGAGGAAGGAAAGTTAACTGGACTTAGTGATTAGCTGCTTGATGCTGGGTAGAGATGATGCAGAAATTCAAGATGACTCCTAACTCTCCTGGATAATATATCATCCTCAAAAGAGGAATAGAGGAAAAAGAACAGCCTTGAAACAACATAATAACGCAAAACAGTCCTTGTTCATCACTCACTGCAGCAAACTGTATTATCTTATGTCCAAAGTGAGCCCAATTCTGAACATGGAATGAGTTGGGGAGGTTCAAGACCATGCAGGTCAATATTCTTCCCATTGACATCAAAGTATATATGTGTCTGTAGTTCAGAAGAGGTCAGTGGTTTAGACTCAAACGTAAGGGTCCTGAAGATAAAAGCTAACAGTAAGTGCCATATGGTGTTAGGCACTATTACTGAGGACTTCATCCATTTAATTACCATATGAGCCGTGTGAGGTAGGAACTGCAATTAATTATGTTGATAAAAGAGCTGACTTTTTAGAGGTCACATAGCTCCTTAGTAGATGAGCAAGGATACAAAGACCACTGTTTTAATTCCTAAGTCTTCAGGTCAAAGACACAAAGGAAAGGGCTATGGTGAAAACCTGGGCCACACTCAAATCCTGTTGGGAGAGGCTCTAAAAGGATATTCAGTTACATTTACACTCATGTAGTGATGCTCAACAACCAAACAGCATGACCTGTAGGGAACTGAGATGAAAATTTAGTTTAAAATTCCCTTTTCATGATTTTAAACAAGGAACTTTAGCTCCATGACTCTTGATATTTTCCCTCCCATTATCCATCGTGTATATAATACCACCTGAGAGGATTTGCTAAGAGTGAAATAAAATGAGTTTTATTTGAGAGTGCCACACATAAGGAGAACTTCCTAAAAGTCTTTTGGGCACCCTGCTCCCACCAGTCTAAAATAACCTATTATCTTCTAAAAGTAGCCACAATCACAAAACACCAAGGAACGGATGAGGCAAGGGTAAAAGTTGGATCCTGTGTGTCTTTTCGAAAGGAACATGTTTGCACAAGAAAGGCAAAGCAACTATCATTTGTATCTGCCCCTTTGTATGAGTGAGCATTTTATTTGCCAATATTCTACAGGGGATGATGGGATGTTCTCTCTCAGGCCAGTATTGTATGATACTGCTGACACCATGCCTTTCAAATGCTTTACCAGACATTAAACATCTGTAGCTATTTTGCATTCCCACATCATTGGGAGTGTTGTTGCTGTCATTCATATTTTAAGACCTTGAGCTTTATAGCTTTGCAGATTTTCTTCATTTTAAGTGCAATTGTATAAAACTTGAAAAGAAAACATCTTCTCCCAAGAAACACACAGCTCAAGTTGCTTTTATTGGAGAGATGGTTTTATCCCTCAAGGACAGAGAGATTGCTTTCCAGTTCTTCATGCCATCCAAGGGTATCCAATACACTTTGGAGAGTTTAACAAGCAGCTGCTGAGTATAAACAAGGTGCTACTGAGTACAAGAAGTTTATAAAATGTTTCACAAAAATCAGTCAGCTAGTGGGTCACTTTGGATATCACCTCAGTAACCTTACTTGGGCGTTTGTGGGAGGGGGTGGCTCTTATTGAGCTGGATATGCTACACCTTCAGAGATAACAAAGAAATCTCAAAATTTTGAGGTCTTATTTTTACATGGTGAGAGGTGGCCTGATAACAAGCAAGCTTGAGAAAATCTGCAAAATTATATAAATACGTGGCTCAACTCTTCTTCATTATAGAAATTGGACATCATGTGTCTGATTAAATTATAACTCAGTATAAACAGTGCTGTAGGACCAGTCAATACTCTGTCTTCTTGACTTGATTTGACTTCCAAGACAAGAGGCATAAAATTCCTACTGCATGCCCTATAATTTAGGCATTAATCTTTGACTTGGCATTCTAGTTACACCTACACAGAGCCTTTCAGTCTTCCAAAATGCCACTGTTCCAGAGTTTAGCAAATTTAGGCACACAGATCTGTATTGCTAGGAGAAAAAAAGCACTTGCTCTCTTCCCACTTCTTTCTATAAGACAAGTCTTCACCCTTGTGCTCTCGGCTCACTTTTAAAAATTGTTGTTATGGGTATTCTCAGTTAATTGAAAGTCTTGCAAGACTTTAATAAGAACTTCTTCTTTCCTAAAGGCTACAGCAGCCTTTATGCCAATGATGCCTTCAGAAACTGCCTTCACACCAGCCTGCTGCATATCAACTGAGCCTTCTGTTATTCATACGTTTCCCAGGATTATGTGCTCATTATATTAACAAAATCCCTATTATATCAGAATTCAATTGAGATTTCTGCTTCCCCTTAGGATTTCTCAACACAATGAATCTTTCTGCAGCTCTGCATTAGACTCACCTGGGGGATTTTTGTATTACTAATGCTTGAGCTTACCCCCAGAACAAATGAGTCAGAATCTTCAGAGGTCATGTCTGAGTTTAGTAAAGTCTCAAAATTAAGAAAGTGCTCTCAAGGTGCAGCTGGGGTTTAAGCTACTGTCTAGTCTTTCAGAATGTACTTAAGTTGGGTTTATCTCAGTCTGCCTCATTCTTTCTGGAGGATGCCCTAGGATCAACACAATGGCAAGACTGCAGTCAGCTGCAACATACAAACCAGGCTTTTATGTTTTACCACCAGGAAATCATTAAGACAGAGATGCTGATCTGCAATGGGTCTGGGAGTCTGCACTGCTAGCATGCCTCCAGCATACCAACATGGTTCTGTGGACCACTTGAAGCTGGAAGGATATCAAGCATTATTGATTATTCTATTTGATTCTTAACTCCATTTGTAACCTGGGATCTTGAGAAATAATCATGCCTGGGCCTAACTCATGAGGAAATTGAGCTGGACTCCTTGGAAGGAATCAGAGTCTCAGAGGTAGATCCTCCCCATCTAGATTTTGAAAGCTCCTAGGGGAAAGTCTGCTATGCTATAAGAGGTGGAACAATAGAGCATCCTTGCCTGGCTTATGACCAAAGCAGTGGTGAGAACATTCTCAGCTACAGCATATAAAGCAAGCCTTGAATGTTCACATCTTCTTAAACTGGACTCTCTGGATTTGAAGGTCTAGGGTGAGATTCTTCACTTTTAACAAGCTTCCAGGTGAAACCATGATGCTCCATGGACCACCTTAAATCAAGTCCTCCATGTTCACACTGATTTCATTTGATTTTTTTTAACCAAAAACAATTTTTATCTTTTAATAATGTATATGAGTGCAGATGCCTAAGAAATCAAGAAGAGGTTGTCTGATCCTCTGGAGGTATAGGCAGTTCTGAGATACCTAACATGGATGCTGGGACCTGAACTTCAGTCCTCTGCAAAGGCAGTAAAGCTCTTAACTACTGAGCCATTTCTCCAGTGCCCCGCCCCCATTTGCTTTTACAAGACTGCAACTCAAGGCACAGTGATAGAGCCTGTAAGAGGCAGGGTGGGAGAATGAGGACTTCAAGGTCATCCTGGGCTAAATGGCAGATTTGAGCCAGCTTGGGCTACAGGAGCCCACGTCTCAAGAAAGCAAAACCAAATTAAATAAACAAGTAAAATAACAATGTATGGAGTTGGGACACTGGCATTGTGGCTAACTGGGGTAACACCCCTGGGATGTTATTTCAGAGCAAATGGTGGGAAAGATTTGAGAAAAACATTGAAGAATGTTTCACTTCCTGCTGAAGATGCATGTAAACCAAAGTTATCAAACTAATATCTATATACTGAAGCAAGAACCCAGGCAAGAGATTTTGAATTTTCATGGAGTGATCTGGTGGTTTTGTCTCTGGCTGGATTGATCATCTCTGAACTCTCAATTGCTCCATCCAGGAGAGAATTCTTCATAGCATCATAGCTTCCTGCCTTCTTCCTCAATGCTTCCTTGGCTTCTACTTCAGTGGAAGGCCTTTTCCATCTCTCTGAATCCTTCCTCTGTCCTGAAGTTGTGCTTCTTCTCAAGGACTGTCTGGTCATTCTAATCCCTATCCCTACGCTGAGTATATGATAGACCAGCCTGACTCCATCTTAAGATGGAAGCCATCTTGCTACAAGGTCAAAATAAGTTCATTTCTGTTTTCTGTAAAATTTAAGTTTGAGCATGCCTTGATCCATTTTCTATAATTTGACATATTCTACACCCTATGAAATTTGACTCACTCCCTCACCATATCCTGACATCCACCCTGATAAGATGTTCTGCTCTGTGGTGATATGTTGTGTCCCCCAATATATTGTGCATCCTGATAAACTTATCTGGGGTCAGAGGACAGAACAGACACTAGATAGACAGAGACCAGAAAATGGTGGCACACACTTCTTTAATCCTATCACTTGGGAGGCAGAGATCCAACCAGATCTCTGGGAGTTCAAAGCCACACTAGAGACAGCCAGGCATGGTGCCTTATGCCTTTAATCCCAGGAAGCGATGGCAGGAAGCAGAAAGGTATATAAGGTGTGAAAACCAGGAACTAGAGCTGGTTAAGCTTATAGGCTTTTGAGCAGCAGTTCAGCTGAGACCCATTCAGAAGACACAGAGGCTTCCAGTTTGAAGAAACAGGATCAGCTGAGGAATTGGCAAGGTGAGGTAGCTGTGGCTTGTTCGGCTTCTCTGATCTTCTGGCATTCACCCCAATAACTGGCACTGGGTTTGATTTTATTAATAAGACCATTTAAGATTCATGTTACACTGCCCAATAATTTTAAGATGTTCAGCCAAGTTCCCATGTAACCAAAATGCCTCTGAAAATTAACCAACCCTTGGAAATCCCCAAGCCCTACAGCAATAAAAACCCTACTTCTCCTATGTTTGAGAGGGCTGAACTCTCAAATCCTACATTAAGGGACACTTGCTATAAATTTGGCCAAATCCACTCTCATTCGGTGGGATTAATATACATCATTCTTACTGCTTCAAGCTCCAGATATAATGCTGGGGAGCCACACCTGTAAGTGTGGCCTCTCCCTTTGCATAGATGGTTCCTACTCTCTTGTAAACATCTACTCTTGATACTTCTAAGACACTGAAATTCAGAATTCTCAAGCTGAACCCCGTTGTCCTGATTCCTTCTTGTATTTTGTCTGGACTTTTCCATTGCCTCTTAAGATGTTTTAAGCTCAGTGAAGAAAGCCAATATGTGACAGCCTTCAGTGTGTGTATCTTCATTCTGTTCTTTCAGCACGGACCTGTCCTGCACAGGAGCCCTTCCAACTCCTGACCCTGTCTGAGGTAAGCTGGGCTCCTCCTTCTTCTCACACCTTTTTTCTGCTGCCTCCTCTGTCCGACTGACGGTCTGTACCTTTGAGAAACTTGCTGCTAGCTCCTTCAAAACACCACCTGCTGTTAACACTTCTTCAACTCCAGCAGGAATTGACCAAAACCCCTGCTTGGACTCATTGCTGAAGCACTTTAACTTTTGCATTGGAATTCTGTGTTCCCTAATCTTCTACTTCAACAAACCTAGAACTGCTGGGCCTCCCTGCGCCTCCCCCTACTTCCCCCTACCTCCCCCTACCTCCTCTTCCCCTAGAGAAAGAACTCAGGGTTTTTGGTTGATTTCTTTTTTTAGCACAGTTTAATGAAATTGCAAATGGGCTGCACTGAATGGTCACTCACACAGCCTTCTTTGACTTGCTAAACAAATCCAGCCTTTATTTGCTCCATTCTCTTGTTCAATAAACATGTATTTGTTTAAGCTCAAATGGATTGCTTTGCTTCCCTAGAGAATGACAGAGTTAAAAGATGTTGATTTAGCAAATAGAAAAAAAAAGGAAGAAAGAAAGAAAAGAAACCAAACACTTGAATCCAGAAAAGGCTGGATTCAAATGTACAAATGACATTTTTGTAGAGTGACACTGTAGCTTGTCCCACTGTATCTTGAATCCACAATTCAGTCCCCAAACAAAAAGCATAAGTGCATTTCATTATAAAATGTAAGATCCATCTAAAACTGGTAGGGTGGTTTCAAGGATGATATTATTGACTCACGCTTTCCAGGGCTCTGCAACCACTGAAGTTTGAACAAAGCCAAAATTTCAAGCTAGGATCTCGAAGTGAAACCAGAAGCTATGGTTAAGAGAACAGAAATAGAATTGACAATCCAAATGTGTCAACAGCCATGAATACTGATACCAACAGATTTCAGGTGCTATTATTTTTTATTCCAAAGGTGAGTAAGTGTTTTAAATTTTTAAATGTTTAAATGCTTGGTTATATGTGTATATGTATTATATATACATTCTTTTTAACATGGAAAGAAATTCTTTACAAAGATTAATAACATTATAGCTCCAGTAAACTTTAAATGGTGCTCATGGATAAAAGACAGAAGTCTCCAGAAAGGCAACAGCTATCTTCAAGAAGGACTATGACTTGGGGATTATGATGATGTGTGTGGATCTGGTGGTGACAGTCTACAGAGCTGACTGGCACAGAGCTGTGCCACAGCTAAGCTATACAGGAACCATCTGGCAGCGATCTACTTGATGATGTTGGAAGGACATCCACGAGGATTGTGAAGAATATGGAAGAACAGATCAGTTTAGTCTCTGAACACAAGATGCAGTTGTTCCCAGGTGTGCTCATCCATCATCTCTTGTAAGGTTGTAGATGTTATTGTCTTTGTAATGGATTTGTGAGCCCAGAACAGAAGAGGCAGATTAATTTGTGGAATAGTTTACCTCTGCCAATGAAGAAAGTATAGGCTACAAAATTCCTGTTGAAGCAGTTTGTCCTTCCATCCTGGTTGCCCCTAGAGCACTGGGCTAGCCTCTGCTACAGAATGCACATGATTATCAGATTATTTGTCTATGGACGTCTGAAGGCTGCGAGTCCTTTCAATGCAGGAATTTTATTTTTAGTCCTTTTTTTTAACAATATTTAGAGGTTTGTCAGTGCCTGCTGTTTTTTGTGACAACGTGGTTCAATAGAGTTTTACATCATTTACCCTAGTAATTGCTCAATATTTAGCAAATGAATTCTCTACCAATTACTTCATCCTTTACCCCCTTTACCAGGGATAAACATTCCAAGAGGAAAGTTGATGTTTATTTCATGATTTTCATGTTTGGTGATGTTGATGAATTGTTGGGGCAGCTGATTATTTAGCTACTGCCTTGGCACATAGGGGTTTTCCCAGTATGTATCAACCACTCAGTCCTTATAGAGGCCAAATAATAATTACTCTGTGCCTTCTAACAACTGAGTTTTTGAGACATTTTGAATCTGAGAATGTTAGTTCTTAAGTTCACACTAAAAGTCTAAAGAAGGCCGGGCGGTGGTGGGCACGCCTTTAATCCCAGCACTCGGGAGGCAGAGCCAGGCAGATCTCTGTGAGTTCGAGGCCAGCCTGGGTTACAAAGTGAGTTCCAGGAAAGGTGCAAAGCTACACAGAGAAACCCTGTCTCGAAAAACCTAAAAAAAAAAAAAAAAAAAAAAAAGTCTAAAGAAGACCATAGTCAAAATCAGATTGGACTTGATAGGGGACTCCAAGCAAGAAGCAGAGGATAAAGGGGCTTAAGTCCTTCTCTTTCCAGCCACCCTTTGAGACACAGGAATATCAAAAGTCAACTTCCTCTGGCACAAATGACATGGTCAATAATCAGTAAAACACTAGTAGGCAAGGATTTTGAAATTTTGAAAAGGTAACAGTTGAAATACTATCATGGAAAAACTACAAGCTGCACGTAACTCACTGGAAGTCCTGGCCTCCCGTGGCTAGGTGAAAAAAAAAATCAACCAACACTGCTCTTTCAGTAAATGACCAAGATCCAAGGGTTGCTTATAACTAATTATAAGGTCAAAGAAGAACCAATAACAAAGGCAAGAAGCTTTCTGGTGAATGGCTAACGATAAAGCTGTTCCTTATGTCTTCCTGAACCAGAGCAAAAGATAGCACTGACAATGTAGTTATTGTTCCTTCCTATCTTAGATACACCTTAAGTTCGAGGCCACCTACAGCCGACTCCAAGGTGAAAGCAAATAAAATCAATAGAGTGTGTATTGATGAAATTATTAAGGCCGCTCCAAGTAGTTAAAAGGGAGGTTTATTTTGTGGGGTAACTTACAAGTGAAGGGATAGGCTACAGGGTCTGGGAAAGGTGTGGCGCAGTCCGGTGGTGTTCTCTGGAAAACTCTGCTCAATCTACCTCCAGCGTCCAGGGTCCAGGAACCAAGAGAGCCGGCTGCATCCAGATCTTGGGTCTTCAGCGTCCTCTCTCAGTCTAGCCTTGTATGCGTGACCGTTACCGAAGCCTCAATGGGGGTTGGAACTTCCAGATCAAAGCAGGAATGGCTACCCACTACGTGTGTGTGTGTATGTGTGTGTGTGTGTGTGTGTGTGTGTGTGTGTGTGAGAGAGAGAGAGAGAGAGAGAGAGAGAGAGAGAGAGAGAGATTTTCAGTTGGCCCCAAGGAGTAGAGCAGCCTTTCTGTTCCTGTCACCTGGAGAGAAGGGCGATTTACTGCCCCTTCAATAGAAGTAAGGTACAAAGATCCCAGCACCTGGTTCTTTCTCATTTCCTATTGTGCCCATCTTGACTTCCAGGGTACTTAGCTTTTATCTGAGGCTATTAAAAGTACAGTTTTCTCTCTTTCTCCTCCTTTACTTCTGACTGTAACAATTGTCCCGGAGTTCCTATCTGAGTGCATCTTAACATTCTTTATCATGATGAACAAGGCCTGCAGAAAGGAACTCTGTGTCCTGGAGATAGATTCCACCATAGTGCTGATAATGACATTGTCCAAAGGATGATGTGAGAGATCTCTAACTCAACTCAATATTCTGTTTCAACAACATTTCTTTCCAGACACAGCAATACTATGTAACCATCCCAAAGGAACATTTTTACTTTCTGATGTATGATTCAGTGGCATTTTAGCTTCACTGCCACTATAATTTAGCTTTAAAAAAAATCTCAAAAATGTGGAAAAATAACTGTGCTTTGTTTCTTCCTGGGCAAGATAGTTCAGTTTTCATAGGCTATGCTACTATTGGATGTATTATTTCACCTCAGCTACTGTACCAAGACTAGTTTAACTCCCAGCATCTGTGTTCAGCTCAGTTTGTTGGTGTTAAAAACAATTACAGCAAGTATTGCTGCATGCCTGTACAGCAGCTTGACAGGAGATGATATGTATTTTAGAGTTAAGAAATACATGACGCTGGCATCACTATTTTCAAAGGGAGTAAAACACGTGAAGTCCGTTGAGTCTTTATAACTGGCCCTTCCAATGTCTCAGGATTTAGCTGAAGGAAACAACACAGAAAGCAGGCATTGAAATCAATGAGGCACTACATTTTTCTTTAGCTTTTCAAACACATTGCAGGAGAGTAAGGAAAATCTATGGCTGATATAGAAACACACCAAAGATCCTCATTGTCACCAATGCTAGGCTTGCCTTTTGGAGATGCATCTGTCTTTGAGTCATTTGTATCTGTAAGTATCCCCCCACTCTTCTTCCTGTAAGCAACTAATTCATCCATCAGGCTGGACTCTGGTGGTGTCTGTATTGGTCTGTCATCAGCTCTATATCTGTGCAGTGTAGATGTTTGTTCCTGTCTCCCCAGTAACAGTGTTATACAGCACCTCAAAAATTACATAAAAATAGAAGTATTACAAAAAGGAAGGAAACAAATGGAGGGTAAGCAGGGAGATGGTGGAGAGGAGTAGAGGAGAATGGCCAATAAAAACAAATGTGGAGGAAAATGCCATAATGAAAGCCATTGCTTTTTAAACTAATTTGAAACATATAAATAAAAGAAAATTTTATCCAAAAAGCAACAACACAACAAAAAACAAAACAAAACAAAATGTAGTTACTGTTATTCAGCAGTTCTACTTGGGTATAGTCTCAAAACAAATTTCAGAAGGAAAAGTAGTGTCTCTTTGGGACACAAAATTGGGTATATATTTATGTCTATGTTATTAGCAACATTGTTGATGATGGTCAAAAGGTAAAAGCAACTCATGTCCACGATGAGTGAGTGGATGGATGGATGGATGGATGGATGGAAAAACACTGGAATACTATTTGGCCTTAAAACTGAAGGAAACTCTGACACATGCTATGACATAATGATCCATCAAAATATCACACCACGGGGCTAGGAATGCTGCCATGGTGGAGTGAGTAGTACCCTGGCATCAACGATGCCCTGGCTCCCATCTCCAAAACTGACAAAAAGTAAAGAAACATCACACTAAGTAAAACAAACCAATTCCAATAGAGCAAATATTATATGGCTTCACTTATATGAAGTACTTAGACCAAAGTCAGCCTCAGCCAGATGCCAGAAGAATAGAGGCTGCCAGCAGCTGGAGACAGGAGGGGGAGAATTCCAATTTCGTAAGATGAAAAGTTCTAAAGAGACAATTGCGTGATGGTTGCTCAACAACACAAAGCGTTCTATGGCACTGAGGCTGTGTAGCAGTTTCCTTTCAGACTGAAACATTCTATCCTGCAGGCAAGCTCTTTACCGCAGAAGGTAAACAACTCAAAACGCTTCAGGAAGTCTCTGAAACTGACCATATTTTTACAAGCACCTCCTTCCCCAGGAGAAAGCCTGAGAGTCATGAGCCAAGATGCAAAGAAGACTGAGACCACACTGGGCACCTGGAAGGAGCAGAGACCTACTGAACCGCCTAGAAGAGGCTCCAACCAACTGAGCCACCACGGAAACCTGTTGAGCTGCCTGCAGGTTGTTCAGTGTGCTCCAGATTCCCAGCTTTGTGAACTGTTATCCACGCTAGGGTGGACTCTGGTGACACAGCTGTCTTTGAGTTATTTCTGTTCCTCTAAGTAACTCCAATTAAACTCATTGGTTCACCAAGTTGAACTTTGATAGTCATACTTTGGACTGTCATGGGATCCCTATCTGGGTTGAGTAGGTGTGTGTGTGTATGTGTGTTGTGTTGTGTCTTCTCAGGAAAAGTTTGTCGCACAACATTGAGCTGTACACTTAAAATGATTATGATGGCAAAGTTTACATCATGTATATCTTGACACAGTTAAAAAATTAAAACCAAAAAGAATCTCCAGGAAGCCCCCTACCCACCCACTTTTCTGGTCTTTGAAGTCACCGTGGATGTGCAGAGCATCATGGGGAAGATCCTAACTCAGACACAATTTAGAGGAGGTGAGATAATACTGAACTTGATTCCCAAACACCTGGGTATGAATCTCTACTCTGTCATTTATAAGTCACTCTTTCTCTTAACAGCATGTCTGACATACCCTATAAAGTAGAGAATGGAGTGAAATAAAGAAATCTTATAATCCTTGATTTTTATTATTTTTTTAAATGTGTAAAGTTGGAGGAGGGGGAGAACAGGGCCAGATAAATGGCCAATTATGTACAGAAGTTTAAGGTGGACAGTCTGAAGCTGACCTGGTTCTTCTCTCTTCTGATTGACTAGTCATATAGGAGGTCCTCCTTACATCTACCATACTCTGACTACTTAACCACTTACAAAGTTACTTTTTCTGCATTTACGTTTTATTTTCTATCCCATGGGAATAACAGTAATGGCCTCACAGAAGGTGGACTGAGGTAGGTCATGGTGCTTGAAGAAGTGGACCTTTCTGTCTGTTACTCAAGAGAGGGAACACATCCCAATAAATATTCCATGCCCTTGGTCTTCATAGTTTTCTATGCCTGTAAATGAAAATCTGAATGCTGTGTATATTCTGAACTACTCAGTCTGGAGTGGGACAAGAGTTCCCAAGACTTCAGATGATCCTTTTTACTCATAGGCACATTTAGCTCATGAGGCTGTAACAGTATGGTCCATGCCTAAATATCTTCACTTTTTATAAGAAGTTAGAAAGTCCTAATTATGTCCCATTCATGAAAATTCATGTATTGGGATTTGGATAATGTTAGGAAGGTGGTGAGATATTGTGAAATGGCTTAGTGGAAAGATATTGGTATCACTATCTCCAGAAAGAATAGATATATACTTGGAGGACCCTGGTTAGTCTTTTTGAGGTTATTGAAAAGAACAAGCCTGGTGTCTCCCCCATGCTCTGACTTCCTGTTGCATACACGCCTACCATGATGCCATCCACTATCTAATGCAACTAGAGATGCCCTCATTAGAGCTAGTGCCCTGTTGTTCAGACTTTTAGCCTTTTGAACCTTGAGTTAAATAAACTTCTTTACAAGTTATCCAGCCTTTGTTATTTTGTTATACTAACAGTAATGGAAAACAAACTAATACATGGGATGGCTGCTATCTTAGAAATAAAGACTAGAGTTTTTAACTTTGCCACTCTTAAGTGAGAGAAAGAAAAGCCCAGAGCTGAAAAGTGCCGTGACTAAGGCTGAGAACAAGGATGGCTCAGTCCTTACACTTACCATGAGTCCTGTTATCAAGGACACTCTTAAGCCTTGTCTTTCTTGAACATACATCCTGACTAAAAAGCCCATGAACAGAGAGCCAACAGCCACACTCAACAGAAAAAGCATGAGGTCTCATGCTTCTTTCTAATCTGGAATTTTCTACTGTAGTGGTTCTCAACCTTCCTAATGCTGTGACCCTTTAATAAAGTTCCTCATTTTGTGGTGACCTCCAACCATAAAATTATTTTCATTGATATTTCACAGCTGTAATTTTGCTTCTGTTGTGAATCATAATGTAAATATCTGCTTTCCCATGGTCTTAGGCAACCCCTGTGAAAGGGTCATTTGGCCCCCAAAGGGGTCATGACCCACAGGTTGAAAACCACTGTTTTACACCTTTTCAAAGGAACAGAGGCAAGTGACTAGTCCATATTTTCTCACTACCTAAGAGTCTGAGGATACGTTTTATACAATGAAACTCAAGCTATCATTAACCCTCTAAATGATTTTCTTTCTTGAAACTTTAGATGACACGTGGCGAGGATTTGAACTCTGTTTATCCCTCACCTTCCTACCTCTGGATCTCAGGCTTTGCTTTCTCACTCTTTAGAATAAAAAAAGATGGAATGTTCCAAGAGATGCCAAAGCCACCACATCCTCTCTGAAGAGTGAGTAGTGCTGGTGACAGCCTCAGCCCCAGCCCATGAGCCTGTCAGCTTAAGAGAATACCTCTCCTGCCATGACTCCCCACAACAGCTTCCCAGGAGTGTGTGAGAAGCGTTCCTGTGTCTCTGCTGCAGCCCCAGTGGGTGCTTCTTGGCTGAGTCTCCCCACATATGTTGTCTTCATGGTGGCTGCTCCCAGAAAGGATTGTAACTCAGGGGAATCTCTTCACAGATTTCTGTCTGGCTTTAAAACAAGGAGCTCTCAAACATGTCAAATCAGAGAAGCAGAGGGTGGCTCTATTTTGGAGGTACATTTTCCCTCTGGGTTTGTGAAGTTGTCCCCTGAGAGGACTCTTCCCTCCTGCATCCATCAGTTTGATGGCTTGCACATTGGAAAGCAACCTGGTATCCTTTGGAAAACAGAGACACGGTTTAGTGAGGTTCAGGTTGAATCCGGAGGGAGGGAGGCAGCAGGAGGCGGGGGAGGGACAGCACTGTTAATGTACACAGCATGTAGCATTAGTTGAATGCTTCTGTTGGTTGCCATAGGAATGAGAAGACTTTTGATTTGAAATCACAGTTCCTCTGAAGCTATGTTTAAATTGCTATGCTGGATTCTTGCTGTTTACCACTACCAGCTTTTGAAATCAAGGGCTCTTTAAAAAATGCAGTTCAAATATTTTCCCTGACAAAGGAGGTTGTACCAACCTCAAAAATGTCACTCCCAAGGCCCTAACAGCTAAAGAACAGGGACTTCTCTCAATTACTTTGCACCACACACTTCCCAAGCCAGTGAAGTACAATGCAATTCCATTATTTGTCCTTCCAAGAAGAGTCTGTGAGATCCACAAAAAAGTATGGAAGGGACAGCTGGGCACGCAAGGCAATTGTCATTATGGTGATGTGGAAGCACATTTGAAAATCAAACAATTGGTTTGTAACAAACAACCTTCGACATCATTTTCAAGATTACTTGTTTAAAATATGGTGGCATGTGTGCGTGTGTGTTTTTCCCATCCAACAGCTTTCTAATACTTTCTGATACAAATGCAAATTTCTGATACAAGAGTGCCAGCCTTTAGGTTCAACGTTAAACACAACACCATGTTTCACAGTGTCTCTCCTTCCCTTCACCCATTACCAAGTAGACATATTTTACACCTAAGTTGAAAAGGATTAGAGAAATTAAACACACTGAAGATCAGAAACTGCGTACAAAGCCTTCCAAATGACATCTGAACTGGCATCCCCTGTTATGACTTGTGTATGAAGTGTCCACAGAAAGCATAATTTATAAAAGGCATGGTCCCCAGCGAACGGATCCTGTCTCTGAGAGGTGACTGATTCAGCCTGGACCTAAGCCAGTGATGAACTGATAATTTGATTCCATTAATGAACAGTGGTGGAAAGTGGGTGGGACCTGGTTGAGCGAAATAAGTCATCAGGGCTATGTCTTTGAATAGCATATCTTCTCCCTGGATGCTTCCTTCTCCTCCTCCTCCTCTTCCTCCTCCTCCTCCTCCTCCCCCCTCCTTCCCCCTACTTCCTCTTCCTCTCCCTTCCTCTTCCTCTTCCTCTCCCTTCCTTCCCATCCTCTCTTTCTCCTCTCCTCTTTCCCCCCTTCCTCATTCTCTCTCTCCCTTTCATTTATTCCTTACACCTTTTCTCCTTCCCCATATGCCCCTGCCACCATGAGCCCCAAAATATGGAGCCAACTGATACCAAGTTGGAACCTCTGAAAATGTGAGCTGAGATACACATTTTCTCTCTTCACCTGTTTATGCCTGGTGATTTGTCACAGGGACAGAAGGCTAACAAATACACCACCTCTGTCCTCAGTACCTGAGACCTGGATATATCTGCTCATTTACAAATACAACCATTTTCAATGTTCGTCTTAAGAAGAGGAAAATTGAGAAAACCTGGCTTTGGCTAACTTTTAATCTCCTGAGAAAAATAATTGATCTACATTATTGTATTCCCAGCACCTAGTACAGTGTGAGGCACATAACAAGTGAAAATCATCTTCCAATTAAATCGTGATAAATAAACAAGTAGTGATTGTGTGGTAGTATGTTTTCTGCAAAATAAATGGAATTTTCACTTGTTGAGCCATTTTTCATAAAGCACCCACTATGCATCAAATATCTCCATATATTATGCCATTTAACTTTGTCAGGGGATAAGATGAAGTTTGTGAAATTCTGCTATAGCTCATTACCTGCTATTGCAAATTCCTCTCAGGAAACCTGGGTAGTAAGAAGAATACCGAATACTTTTGGTGAAAATATCTTCGAATGGCCCTAGTGCTCCCTAATTTTGCATAACCATCTAGAGAAAAATGTATTTTCTGGGGGCTGGAGAGATGGCTCAGAGGTTAAGAGCACTGACTGTTCTTCCAGAGGTCCTGAGTTCGATTCCCAGCAACCACATGGTGGCTCACAACCACCTGTAACGAGATCTGTTACCCTCTTCTGGCCTGCAGGCATACATGCTGTATACGTAATAAATAAATAAATAAATAAATAAATAAATAAATAAATAAATAAATAAATAAATCTTTAAAAAATGTATTTTCTGTGAGGGAAATTAATTATAGTGACTAAGGCTCCTCAGAGTTATACCACAACCTAGACGCACGTTAGATGCTTAGCATGTATACTTTGTTCAATATGTGTATAGGCACAACTGACCTTAGCACACATTAGAGACAGAAGCAGTATATGGTAAACTGGATTTCATTAGACCTGATTTGTGATTCAAATGAAGGGGTTAATGTTTCATCTTATATGGTAAATGTGTTGGAGTTTGGGTGGATGAGATGGAGTCCCTCCTTCTGTAAATCTTTGTAGCTATTTATTGGCCAAAATCGTATTTCCAAACAATATTGAACCTCAGCATCGTTTATGTGTCAGCTTCTATGTTATTTACATATGTTCTCACAGGTGACCTTGATTTTTGATCCAATGCTGCATGGATTGAAGCTATGACCCCTCCCGCCTAAAGTTTGCTTGCTCTGCTGGTTACGAGTATTAGCACCAGATTTCCATGCCAATGTTTTTCACTACTTCATTGTGTTATCTCCTGAATGATTGAATAAAACACGTCTTTGGGGTTTTCTATGCAGCCACGAGAGTTTTGAGTTTATGAAAGACTTCTTTTTTCCTTTACTACTAATATTTATGAAAGATGAAAATTCAATAAATACCAATAAAATTTCTTTTGTTTCAGAAGTAAGCCCCACCTCCCCGTGGTATTAACCACTGTATGAGCATAACAGAACAGCTAGATCTGGAATGATGAATTGGGACCCTGATGTCTTCAATGCCTTTGGGTGACAGAATACTAAGAGTATTCGACTCTGAACAACAAAATACAGGACTCTTTCATGAATAATAGTATTTGTTATGCAGTGATGAGAATCTATAGCCTTGCATATGCACATAGGGAAAGTCTTACATATTAATAGTTAGACATAGAAACCCTGTTGTAGAATTTGACAGTTAGTTTAAATCCCAAAATAGGGGAAATACCAAAGTTCCTTTGAAGTACTACTTTGATACTCCTCATTCTCCCTGCCTCCCTGTAGACTCTCACTGTTGGGTTCAGCATGATTTTCCTAATGTGTATTGAAAGCTCAGAGCCTATGAAACCTGTGGGGTCCATCAGAGTTGTGTCTCTTAGAGATCATTATTCTTTTTTTCCTTCAACGTGTCTTTTGATGTTTTTTAAGTTTCTATCTTAGTTTTAAGAACAGTAAAATGCAATTTAACTTGTAATTAATTTTTAGTCCCTCCAAGAGAATTGAAAATAAACTTTAAATACACAGAGAATCCAGGGCACTGTGATTTTGTTCTAGTGGAAGTCAACTGTTGTATGTATCCTAAAACTCACATTTCAAAGACTGTCACTGATGACACATCTGCCATTAGACATTCATTTCCACGACTGCAGAAGTAGAGAGTAGGGAGATGTGGTCAGTAGAGCAGCTTGACAATTTCTCATTTTCTCAACTGAACATTTCCCCATTTCCCTACTTGTAGACCAATATCTAGAGACACTGAACTAGATATGATTTTTGGCTATTTTTTCTACAAAGTAGAGATTTGCATATCACAAGCAAGATGAATATAGCAGACTCTATTTGGCAGAGGAAATGGTGGTATTTGAACTCATGTTATTTATGTGTTGAACTGAGTTTTCTCCAAGGTAGTCACAGAGGGAAAAGGTTATTTTTAGAAGCAGCAGCAAGAGGAGCCAAAAGCACTTGCTCTGCTGAGCCCCGGCCTCCTCAATAACTTCCAAGCCAATTTCTCTGAGGAGGTACTTCACAGTGCAACCCCAAGAGAGGACTGGCCAAGGAAGACTTTTCAATATAAATGTCCCTGAAGAAGATTCAAGAATCTGCCTCCATAGCTGGAGATGACTCAGTGATTAACAGTGGATACTGCTCTTGCAGGGACCAGAGTTTGGTTTCCAGTACTCATACTGGGAAGCTCACAATCACCCATAACTCCAGCTCCAGATAATCTGACATCCGCTTTTGGCCTCCACTCATGTGAACTTGCAAACATGCACCCACATACTCACACTCACACCCACACTCACACCCACATCCACCACATTTTAAGTAATAAAATCTGGAAAAAAAAAAAAAAAGAATATGCCTTTGGGCCATCCAGATATCTTCAAGCCATGATCTTACTTGTGACATTTACAGACTCAATGCTCTCTTCTGACAGACAAATGCTAACACATTATATAAAAGGAAAGTCCCCCAAATATGTTCATGGGCCTATGTGCAATAAAATTCAGCTCCTCCTCCTCCTCAATATAAAAGTTCTTTTTCTCTGTCTGTCTTAATTCTCTGCCTTTTTATTTTAGCTTCCAACTATTATCAAACCTTCCTCCAAAAACAGCAGTAGAAATTAATTTGCTCTTATGTAAAAATAACTGATGGTGGCTAAAAGTATTTCTTCTTCCAGGGAAATTTTCATATGAATAAAGTCTCCGATAAAATGTTTGCAGAACCATGCTATTTGATGACAGGCTGTTCTTTTTTATTGATTGAGAATTTCATACATAATGTTTGATCACGGCCTCCCCCACTACCTCCCCTCCCCCCCAGTTCTTCCTCTATCTCCACTACCACTCTTCCCTCCCAACTCCGTGTGTTCTTTTCTTTCTTTTGAACCCACAGAGTCTTCTTGGTTCTCCAGTATGTGCATGGCTTAATGAGAAAATAAGAGAAAGAGTTCTCATGAGTCAAAGGTTAAGACTGAAGAGAATGGTTTGTCAAACAGAGACAAACCACTGTTTTTTCCCCCTTTGCTCATGTGCACACATATTCACATATGTGTGGGTACATACTTGTACTTGTGGATGTACCTGTGCGAAGGCCAGAGGTTGACAGCTGGTATCTTCCTGAATCATTCTCCATCTGACATATTGATATAGGATCTCTAACTTGAACCCAGAGCTCACCAATAAGCTAGTCTAGTTGGCCAGATTGCTGCAGGGATCCTGTCTCTGCTTCACGAAAGCTGAGATTACAGATGGGCTATCATGCCTCCCCAGAATTTATATGGGTACTGAGGATCTACACCTCTTGAGTACTTTTCCTTGATGAGTCATTTCCCCATCTCCAAACTACTGCTCTTGAACTGTACCTATTTGGGGGTCAACTCAATAAAAACGGATAAAGCTTTCTGTATAGTCAGCCTATGTATCTATGGGCCCATCTATGAATTCAATAAGCTATGGATCAAAACATTCAGTGAAAAATTGCAACTGTACCAAATACGCACAAATGTTCTTCGTGCCATTATTCTCTAGGCAATAATTACATAGCATGTACATTGTATTAGGTGTTATGGGTTACCTAGGGAATATTTTAAGTATACAAGGGGATGTTTGTAGATTGTGTGAAAATAGTCCACTATATGATGTAAAGGAATTGAGCACTTGAAGATCCTAGTATTTATGAGGGTCCTGGAACCAATCTCCCACATATCTCAAGGGAGTGGTGACTGGACTTGTGTAGAAAACTAGCATTTTACCTGAGCCTTCAACCTACGTACTCTGCCAAGACTTTCAGGATGTTATTTTACTTTAAGAGAGATTCTAATATTCCCAAGTTTAGATGGTTTATTAACCAAAGAGAAATGTCCCCAAGATTTTATGCAGGCCAAAGGCAGAATTTCATGAAGTCTAAACAGGGTGTTCTAGAGAGTTCTACAATGTAGTGAGACAGCTGAATAAGTAAGGCCATTGTAGAATTATAAATAAGAAGAACCTCAGCAAGTAGATTACACCTTGCCTGAACCCAGGGAAGAGCAATCAGATGGTATAAGAAGAACAGGTTACTTACTTGCTGTGGTCTTCTCTTTCTTAATAATTGGCTCTTACAGCACCAATAGACTGAATCAGTAAACGCCAAAGGTAAATTAGTACATCTGACATTTCCCCTTATACCTGGATTCCATATGCATTTATCTGTTTCAAATCAAGTCTATACTTATTCACCTTTTATGTGCACTGAAGATCTATCTTCTTACCACCAAACTGGAAACAGAAAGATAAACACAACCAAATCCAGATGGTTTTAGCCCTACATTCCTATATTTTCATATGGTTTGATTTCTGTGGAATTTTTAAAATTAGTCTTACTTATAGGTCATATAGATACATCGGCATTGCCTGACTTAGCTTAAACTCGGGGGATGTTTTTCAGTTAAACAGTTCAGTGCCTCATGAATGTTAGCCCAGAACATCACCACCTACTCTGATTTTATTGTATGTCAGAAGAATGGTGTGACATACAATGGCATTAGTGATGCTTTTAAACAGGTAGTAGTTATAAAAACACAGCTGAACTGAACAGGTCTTGATGTTGACGTTGCTTTTAGAGAATTACTATTTTCCAACATTTACAAGTCATTTTCTAGCTGGACGTGGTGGTGATGCCTATTATCCCAAACCTCTGGAGAATAAGACAGGAGAAGTTCAAGGCCAGTCTAAGCTATATGGAACTCAAGGTCAACTTAGACTACACAGGGTTTCAGGTTAGCCTGAACTACACAACTCAACAAACCAAGATCTAGGGACACAACTCAGTGGTAGAGTGCTTGTCTAACGTGACCCAATCTTTGGTTTGATCTCCAGCACTGCAGAAATTGCTATACTCTTAACTGACTGAAATTTAAATATAACTTTTTTTTTGACCCACCTGGAGGAGGTGACCCAATCTTCTACCAACACCTATTTTGATTCTTTGGGTACCATCAATAATAGTGGTGATTTTTATCACATGCATGTTATGTATGTATTCTATGTCTGTGTTTACCCAGAGAATGAAACTAGTTTTTGAAAATCTATTTCAGAGCCAAGCATGGTGGCACACACCTTTAATCCTAGCATTGGGAAGGCAGAGGCAGGCAGATCTTTGAGTTCCAGGGCACCCTGGTCAACAAAGCAAGTTCCAGGAAATCCAGGGCTACATAGAAACCCTGTCTCACAAAAGAAAGAGGAGGAGGAGGAAAAAGAAGAAGAAGGAAAGGGAGAGGAGAAGAAGAAGAAAATCAGTTTCAGAAATTGGTTAGATTATATTTTGAAAATATAATGATTATTTATAAAGTCCCTTTTTGTGAGCAAAAAATCACTTCCTTTCCAAATTATTGCTTTTTAAAAGTTAAAATACTACCCATCTTTTACAATCATAGCCCTTTCACATCACGTACATCATTTGGGGGAGAGAGAGACAGATAGACAGACAGACCGAGACAGAACATGCATGCATGCAAATGTGCCACAGCATGCATGTGGAGGTTAGGAGACAATTCCAGGTGTCAGTCAGCACAATCTCTTATGTTTGAAGCTGCTGTAGGCCAAGCTAGCCAAGTTCCCAGGGATCCTCATGTCTCTACTTTACACCTCACTTTAGGAATACTGGAATTACAGACATGCATTACCACATCTGGCTTTTATGTAGATTCCTGGGATTCGAACTCAGGTCCTAATGCATGAACAGCAAGTACTTTACACACTGAGTCATCTCCCCAGCCCCAAACACATTGTAAAGCATTTCAAGTTTCCTTTGCTTGGTCAGCTCTCCAAAAACACTGAATCCCAAACCTACTCTAAGTCTCAGGAACCCGATCCATTTTTCAAATGTCCCATTTAGCATCACCTTCCTCCATCACAGGCTCATTTACACTTAGCACAGTGTCTGATGTTTTTCAGCTTAATCTCTTTCTCTCCTTTCCCTCTGCTTCTCTCCTCTCTCTGCTCTCTCCCCTTGTGTCTCTCACCTATGAGTCACTATAATTTCAGTAGAAGCACAATAGAGGGTTAGAACTAGTCGCCCACACCCTACTGTAAGTGAAAGGCACCAGAAGACAGCTTTGTCTTCCTGTAAATGTCAAGTGTTCACCTGTCTCTATTGAGGTCTGAATAGAAATTCCACCTTAAAGACCTAAGGCCTGGGGTCTGAGCAAAGCCTAGAGCATTCAGAGACCAAGCTGACTCCCCACAAGGCCATTTGATTGGTCATTCCACTTTGTTCTTCCTTCAGGCTGATCTCTCTGCAGCACTAACTCGGTACACGGTTTGCTCAGATATGGTGGGAGAGCCCACCCCATTATTGATCCATACAACAATCAGAAAAGCATTTCCTGGTTTCTCTCCTGGGAGACAACCCCCTAACCCACCAAAGGCAAGGTAGCATGAAAGACACATGAATGGGCGGTCCTCAAAGTTAGCAGACACTCACCAGCACTTGCGCCTTGGCTGAGCTGTGTACACAGGAAGGGGAGTCTGGTGATCTCTCTCCCACGTCTCTGTAAACATTTCTTCTCCTGTCTTAACCACCCATCATGATGCTGCACACTACGCTGTACTAACTGTCACTTCTGCTTGGTCCATACTAGGTGGGAGAAGGCTGCAGAAAACACACACTAGGTGTGACTTGGTTATCATCGTAGCTTTTGTGAGCACATCTCTAAAGTCTTGTGCCTACAAGTCTTCCCTGGGAATATGGTATAGAGGATGTCAAACCAGGCTAACCCAAGGGACCCAACCAAAGCTGCTTTTCGTGGTTGAGATAATCCTGTTGCATTCAAAAAAGAGAAGTGCATTTAGGCATTTTGAAGATCTGACCACGCAGAGAACAGAAAGAGGAAGTGTGAAACCCAACTGGCCTTCTGTAATTCTCTCCAGAAAATAGCTCACAGTTTTAATTGCCCACCTCGTTTGGCAGCTCAAAAGGAAAGTGGCAGTGCACCAAACCCTACTGGAGCAGCCTTCAGGATTAGAAAGTACGCCACACCTTGGAGAGCCTAGGAGACAGGAGAATCATTTTAAATGCAAATTAAATTGAGGGGGTAGCAGAAAAGAACACATAAAAGACAGTAAAACAAAACCTTTCAATTTTCTTAAATTAGCAGGCTAATGTGTTCTAAAGAGCAGCCCCACTCAGATCCCATCTTGGGGGGTAGCATTCCATCACAATATAAAACCGGCAGATCCATCATTTTTCCCTCCACTCTGTGCTCTTGACTGGAGATTGAAGGGAAAATTAGAAGCTGTTCATTTGGGCTCGCAGGCTCAGCAGCCCTGCTCAGCTTGCTTTCTGCTCTCCAGCGGCATCCTGTTGAAGGAGGACAAGAGCTGGTAAGTGACTATCTTCTAACTTTGACAATCTTCCCTGCATGTGTCTCTCTGGCTACCTTGCCTTTGGTGGGCTAGGGGCTTGTCTCCCATAAAAATCTGTGTTATAACGCATCTTTCAAAATCTGGGGAATTTCAGACAGCCTTTTAAGCTGTTTCTAGGGACCGCTTCACAGAAGGAAAGAGTTATTTTCAGCCTAGATGCTGGTGACTGTTTCTGTGTATTAATTATAATGGAAATGTCGAGCATGCTGCCAATTAAACGGCCTTTCTTCATCATTCAACCCCATTCAGCAATAAGGTAAGAACAGGTGCCCCAGCAGGGTCTAGACAACTTAGTCCTCTCCACTGTTTAATCATTCACCATGTTATTCTGTTCTCACTGCAAAGCAGACTGGAATTTGAGATTGTGAAAATAGATTATTAAACCATAATTCTGATTTTTAAATAAGTGTAAGATTTCTCTGCTTAAGAGATGGGCGAGCAGGCTGTGAATGACCCTGGATGGTGTAAAATCTCCATGTAGGTTTTGATGGTTCCCTGCCTAAGTTTTACATGGGAAAGTGGTAATTTCCTTCCTTCGCAGAGGAGGGAGTGGAGGGGCTGAAGCTGGCGTCACCTTCTGTTGCTAAGGTAACATGTTCTGGCCATTTTATCTGATAGAGCGAGTCCAGTGGACAGAATACATTATTCATCACTGATCTAATCAGATAATCAAAACTGTTTACTTTCGCTGGGAATATTTAGTAAGATCAAAGGCAGCTGGTTAAAACTGCTCATTTGGACTATCGACAGCTCTTGGTTTTACGGGGTTTTTTGCAGTAAGTATAATTTGCTGTTTTGGTCCCTTTGGCTATTTTTTAAAAAGTTTCCTCTTACCAGGCTTGGCTTCTTAGATGAGAGTGTGTAGTCTTAGAAAACAAGTGATTGCTTTAGCCTCCTGATTTTAAGGAATTTGTCTTGCTCCTCCTTAAAAATATAATAGTGCAGAAATAGAGGTAGTTCATTTGTGCCAATATCGGGGGAAACTCCACGGGCTCCATGAGAAGGGACTGGCTGTTTTTTCATCCCGGGCTAGTGCATGCTATGGGAAACATTGCAAGGCTGTGGTGTTTTTCACTGCTGCTCGAACCACAGTTCTGTACCAAAGCAGCCTATACCGGGCATAGGCAGATGAGCTGGTAGCGCTGGATAGACTGCTGATGGGAATGGCTGGAGAGTAAGGAATTCCAGGTATTTCTGGAGCAAACAAGCCAGCCTGTACTGCAAGGTCTCTAGGAGAGGAGGCTCGGATTCCCAGGAAATTCTCTTACTAGAAGGGACATCAGAAGCCCCTGGATCAATGGAAGAACAACCTGCAGGATGGGTGGCACCTCTAATGTCATTTATCAGGCAGACTTTTAAAAACTTAAAGTAGATGAATTTAAAAGTATACCTTTTGTCAGCTAATATCCAGCAGAGAGAAAACAGTATATTACTTCTTTTTAACCTGGATCATTGTTTTTTTTTCAAAGTAGAATATATTATTTTTAATCAGTGTTAACTAAAGGTTGCATCTTCTCATACAATACAAAGGCTCTGGCAATGGGGGCTTTGAAATTAAAAATGTCAGTCAAATGTTGGCATATGATAATAGAGTACTCTTATTTTTTTTTTAAAAAAAAATTAAGAATAGACATACTTGACAGCCTGAATACTGTAGGGGGTTTTTTTTCTCTTCTTTATAGATATCTACGTGATTAGCTTCTCTCAAAATCCTGTTTTGAACATCGATAATATGGATTATCCCAAAATGGATTATTTTCTGGACGTTGAGTCTGCTCATAGACTCTTGGATGTGGAGTCAGCACAGAGATTCTTCTACAGCCAAGGAGCTCAAGGTAACAAATGGAAAGGAGGGGAGCCCCCACCCACCCTCCGGCTGCTTTGCTGTAAACGGTTCAGCATCAGCTGCAACAGCTTAAGCCCCATCTTAAAAGTTCATCCAACAGTATTTCCAAATTGATAACATTTACTAAACGGCTGCTGGAATTTCAGAACGGACTCAATAAATCCACTCATCTTAGGGGTGTTGACAAGTGCTGGGCGCATACCTCTGAGGGCGAGGTTAGAAGATGAGTCCCACCTCCTTGAGTCCGGAGGTTAAGCCTGAGAGGACTGAGGGATGTATTTCCCCATGCAAAATTTTAGGCAGGCAGCTATTACACTGGTGGAGATCCTCGGGCACCCTGACCTAGCTGAGTGCCATCCGGCTGGATTATGGGCTTCTGGGATAAGTGTGGCACTTGTGTAACTGCCTGATCTATTCTTGTGATCTTGGTTGCTGCCTGGAGAACCCTCAGTGCACGTTCAAGGGTCCCCCCCCCCCCCACACACACACCTTTTGTGAAGTGTGGCAGTCTGTATGTTTTCATTACCTAGTTCAAGGTAGTTGATTGGGCTCTCACGTGCTTGTTCTTCTGCCCCAGGTTCCATTTAGAATGTTTATCATCGTTAAAGCAACAAAAGAATCCCAAGTGTTTCGTCCTCTTGATGGGTAGGAGATTTTTTAAAAAAGATCATAGTTTGTGGTTTTCATAACATTTTAAAGATGTTCAGTCAAATGATGGTTATGCCCCAGAGCATGCAGGGGACACACTGAAAAGGAGGACAGTGGTCCTATTTAAACAGGACAGTAGCTGAGTTCTTTGAAGTCACAAAAGCAGAAATAGAAGGAGATACACTGTGCTATAATCCTGGCGTCTTTCCCTGTTGCATGACAGGAAACTCATCTTGGACACTGATAATAATCCCCCTGGTTTTCCCAAGTGCTCTTAAGAATTGTTTGTGCATTGCTTGTGGCTTCCAGAAACCTTGAGGGCTTGCAAACCTCCCTTTCTATTTTCTGGGTGTGAGCCTGTGCTCTGAAAGTCAAGAGGGGCTGGATATTATCTGCAGGACTTGTTTGGGTTGGCAGGCTCAGCAGCATAGCTTGTTTTGGCAAAAATGATACCATGGCAAATTCCCATCCTCGAAGAGGAGGGCAGCAGCGTCTCTACTCTCTGCCACTTGAAGAGGTCTGAGAGTGTTGCTAGGAAAAAGAGTGAGAGGCTAGTTAACTTCTCCAGTTTGTTCTGGATCTACAAGTAGGTTGGCGACTAGAAGCAGATGTGGACCTAGAAGAGAGAGAAAAGAGGGTCTTCCACCTTATCATGGGACCTGACTTTCTACACTTCCACATCTGCCCCAGTGCATTCCATTCTGAGTCTGGTCCCAGGGCAGGCTCATCCACCTGAGCCTCAGAGCAAGAAAGGAAGTAGTAGTTGACTGTGGAGGGTAAAGCTGTCTGTTCACTTTTTCTTGAAGATGATGGACTCTTGGCTTCTATGGAAGGAAAGCAGGCAGGGTGTGTAGGAGGCTTGAAGATTACAAGGCAGCCTGGTAGCTACAGCAGATGGAGCTCTGGGGGTGGAGTGGTCAGAATTGTCACCAGCAGTGACGGTGGTTTAGACTCCAGAGTTGGAATAACTGGGTAACACATGGGAGGTGGCAGCATAAGCTATGGCTTCTCCTTTGGGTCACGTGTGCCTGTGGGTGAGGACGACGCTATCCCAATCTAGAAATCCTAGATTTGCAGAAGTGAGAGTAGGCTCCCCAAACATCAACTAGGCCAGGATCCCCAAATCAGAAATCTAGGTGTGTCTGAGGTCTCGGAGTTTGCAGTTAAACAGGAGTGACAGCAATGGTGACAGAACCAGCATCCCTCCCTAGGGACCCGTACTTAAAAATCAATTAATACAGTCCTTTGCAAAACGATAACAGTGACAGATTTCTAAGTTGTTAAGCTCATTAATGAGGCAAGGTTTTAAAGAGCTTAAAACAACGTCTGCTATATAAACCACTCACTGTACATCAGCGAATCAATAAAATAGATATTCCATGTTAAAGGCCTTCCTTTCTCTGATTGAGAGTCCATGAGACAGCTAAGGCTTTGCAAATAAGAAATCTTAACTTACAGTAATTCAATGGCCTGTTTCTAGTGAAAAGCAAGCATACACACATGCATTCACACACACACACACACACACACACACACACACACACACACACACACACACGCACAGAATGTTCAGTAAATACAATCACTAAGATTTTGTGTCTTGTCCCAGAAAAACCTACAATAGGACAAATTTCAAGAATGGTGAAAGTATGCTGTGGTGCGCCCCCCACCCACTGTTTCACTTTATCTGAAAACACGGTCCCAGGTCCCCCAACACCTTGGACTGTCACCATGGAGTCTTCTGCTCTCAGGAGCTCTGCCTCCACTGTAACTGGAAACTTTTAACAACAATGCCTGCCCCGCTCCCCTCGCTCCTCCCCCTTCCCCCCTCCCCCACCGGCTCACCAGCAGCAGCTTCTGTCCACTCTGCATGGGTGCTGGGTCTTCCAAAGACGTCAAACCCCTAGGCCTTCTGAAAGGTTCCAGGTAAATGGTGAGTGGGTGAAGGCTGAACACCACAGCCTGCAACCCTCTCTTTCCACAGTAAACACTCGTGTGTCCAATGCGTAATTGAAACCTATATTGAATCCATGTCAAGACTCTGAGGACCAGGGGAAGGAGGGTATGTGATGGCTGCTTCAAAGGCCTGTAGAACAAAGAGGATTAATCTCACTCCAGGCAGCTCTCTATTCCCCCAGTCTAGCCCAGCACAGAGCAGTATGAGGAAGGTCTGAAAGCCTGGAGGTGATACCCTTCTGAAATGGTCTAACTGGGAGTTTCACACAGAGTTCACAATCTAGAGCTCGGGTTACTGGAAACTCGATTGGCTAGGCTGTAGTGTTTGTTGGCTTTGTTATTCATTCATGTGGCTATTTCTATAGATGGAACAAGTGTTCTCAGAGATAGAAATCCTTTAAGGAGGAAAGAAAAAATCTGAGGGTTCCCCTTCTTCCTTTTCTGTGGGGTTTACTTTTTTGTATATGCTATTCACAAAATTCTAGAAAACAGCACCTTCCAAATCAATTATAGACAAAAATGTCTATCTAAAGAAATAGTTTTAGAAGTATGTTTGTGACTGACTCATAGGTATTTTTGTTTAATTTTTCTTTGAAAATAAAAATGTCCTGTTCTGAAATAGAGGAAGGTGTTCTAGTTAGTTAACACAAGAAGAGTCTAGGAAGATTGCTTAAAGGGAGTATAAAAAGAAGTCTTCAACTTTTCAAAGTCCCCGAGATTGTCAAGTCTGTTTCTGCTAATGAAACAGCCTGTTTTCTCCAATATCCATTTCTCTTTGGTGTTGAGTGCAAGATGGAGAAGATTAGCTGACTGGGAATTCTGCTATCAAAAGCATGATGTGTTGTGGAGAACAGGGTGGGGGCAGCAAAGCCCACAGGCCTCCTGGTTGTCCCCTGGAGGCAGATGATGCTCTCCTGGTTAGTTTGGGAGTTCTTCACCCCCAGAAAATCCTGGGGACATGGAGGGAACTCTGTGAAGGCCAACAGTAATGCAAAAGGAAGATTCTGGAAACCAGAGGTGCATATGACTTCAAAGGTCAGATGGATCACCATGTGGTGATTCAGATTGACCCATCATTAGGTTCTGACAATGATATTCCCAACCCCAGCTTCCGTGATTTTATAGGGCCCAGATGAACTGAAAGGGACATCATTAAAAGTGTAACAAAACGAATAGCATGGGATTTTCTGGTTGAAATGAACATCAGGCAAGTTCGTCCCTAGACTAAATGAAATATAATTTGAATGGCCAAGTCTCTAGAGCACCAGTTTCCAACAGGCTTCTGGGTTATTCCACCATGATGGGTCATTTCAGAGAGTTTTCTACACAATTGGTGCTAAAGTTTAAAAAGAAAGCATTGTATTTAGTATAGATTAGAAACACCCCAGGAAATTTCACAAGGTCCTCAATAACTGAAGACCCACTGCAGTCCAATTGAATTATAATCTCTAAAGGGCAGTGCCCCAAAGCGAATCTTTTTAATTGCTTCCAATGGGCAATCAGAGCTGAGATCTGAGGGCTGACTATTTTATATAGATTTATAGTATGTCTTGGTCTTATCACATCCTATAACTATTTTTATTTTTACTTGTGGGGAGAGGTGAGTGCTGGGGATTGAACCTAGGGCAAGTACTTTACCATTAAGCCATGTATACAAAATCCATTCTCCTGTAGCTATTTTTGCCTGAATACCTTTCTTAACCACACATATAGTTAAGTGTATGAACTATCCTATATTATAAATATTTCCTATCAGCAACGGAGACAGATAGCACAGGCAAGCACTCCACCACTGAGACACACACTTAACCCCCATGGTCATATCTTTTAAATGGGTTCAAACCATCAAAAGTGGCAAATAGACATCAAGAAATGAACACGAATCAGAGACTGCATTTTATGTATGCCTTGCATATGTTCATCCTCAATGAAACTGGGAAAGGGGAACTGCAGTTACGTGCATGTTGCAGATGAGAACGTTTAAGATTGAGGGCTGGGGAGGTAACTAGAAAAGTGCTCGCCGTAGAAGCCTGAGGACATGTGTGTACATGAGGATACAGGGTTCCTGTCATTGGGATAGGATCTCTGGGCCTTGCTGCACAGACAACCTCGCCTAATTTCTGAGTTCCAGGCCTTAGTGAGAGACTGAGTCTCCAAAACTGCCAATGTAAATGGTGCCTAAGAAACAGCAACCAAGTTTGACATCTGACATCCTCAATCACATGCATATGTATGTGAACATACATACACACACAGGCACAATTTAAGATTGATGTATTGAAGATTCTTGAAATTTAGATATCATTGAGATCCATTTAGATATCAGCAAAGCTAGGATCTGATTGGAGTATGCCCAACTGCAAAGCCCAAGCTATTTTAAATATTGCAGTGTTCCTTGGTGGAAAGCGGTGCCTTTTCAGCTGGCCCAGTTGATCAAATCAACCAAGGAGGTGAATGAAGGTAATGCTGATGACCAGCTCACACTTCCCAAATGGGAAAGCTGAGGTTCTAAGTGATTCTATTCCACGCCCCAAACACACGGCTTCTAATGGGAGGCTGGAGTGGGGAGCATGATCTCTTACCTCACTCAAGTTCTTTCCACCATTCGAGAGCTGCTGCTGCTTCTTCATTTTTAACTTGAAGACCATCAGCATCCCTGAACATTTAAATTACCTTCATCACGTTAAAAGTCAGTTGACTAAAGCCACAAGACAATCCCATTTACGGCTCCCGATGATAGTTCCCCTCTTTTATCGTTTTACGTCACTCCTGGCATTTGAAGTCACTGGCGCCTGTCATACAGCACCTTCTCTCTTGTCTGCACTGTCTTGTTCAACAAAGGCAAATGCCAGTTTTGACAACTGATGAATGCCACGGCGAGCTTCTCAGGTTCTCTTCAGGTTGTTTTCGGAATAGAGGAAACATCACCGAAACCCCTGTCAACCCTTCCCCTTGGCAGTCAGTTGCCCCCATCTCCACCTTTTGTTCCGTGCTCCCCTCCCTTCCCCTCCCCCACAAAATCCCCCAGAACCATTGGCTTTTGAATCTTTAGCTTTCAGCTGAATGTACTCCAACTATCTAACCTTTATACCTCTGGGATTTCTTAGCATGATTCCAAGAGACAAAGACATTTGCTATCACTCAATTAGTTGCAAGTCATTAGCAACGGTTAATTAACGATAGCATTCTTCCCTTTTCTGAGCTTAAGGCAAGACCTAGCTTCAACATCACCTCATGGTGAGTTTTGGCTGATGTTTCTAGTCTCTGTCATAGTACAGGATTCCATTTTTATCCCATACCGTATCCCTCCACTCACTTGGTACAACAACTCATGAAAATCGCAGTCTTTGTAAGACTCAGGTTCTTCATAGAAATGGTTGACTATCCCGAAGTCCCAGAGAGAGAGAGAGAGAGAAAGAGAGAGAGAAAGAGAGAGAGAGAGAAGAGCTCTTGTCAATTAGTCATTAATACTATCCTTTTATTTAAATGTCTTCCATCTACCTCTGTGTGTGTGTGTGTGTGTGTGTGTGTGTGTGTGTGTGTGTGTGTGTGTGTGTGTTTATCATTTAGTTTGCTACTTAAATGCCTTCCATCTACCTCAAGTGCAGTGGTCTCCTTAAATATCACTTTGTTGGTGGGCAGCATCATCCTTGGTATAAAGAGACCATTACAATTTATTAAATGCCTCTACTGACCTGGTGGAATAAGAATCCTTCAGTCTACACTTTCAAGGAAAAACCAGATTCAGAGAAAAGACTTAAGGCTTCCAGATGTGGAAAACGCTGCTCCTCCCACCCCCAGTTCCTTTAAAGTCCTAAAGTCTTTAGTTGGAAGTGGAAAGCACTTAAGACTGAAGGGATGGTGCATAAAAAGAATGATGGGAAGGATTAAGATGTGGAAAAGGAAAGGAAGTCCTCAACTCAAATGTATCTGTTGTAAAACAAAAGAAATCCTTTAAAGAATCAAAAGAGAAAGGAACATATTACAAGAAAAATTTATATGTTATTAAACAAGTATAGACTTTGAAACCAGATTTCTAGAGACAATGAAGATTTTAATGCTTAATTGTCTATAGTGACTGAGTTTTTCTTCTGTCTGGAAGTAGTTATGAAGCAGATGAACCCCATGTTTCCCTGTGATGAACTTACCTGAGACCAATTCAAAGGATGCTCTGACTGTATTCAGAAATCGAGTTCTGAGCTTTCCCTAAATCCCTGTAACCTCTACTGCCCAGTCCAGGCCTTACACCTTTGGCCAATTGATGCTCAGCGCATCCACCATTCACATTCCCGTGTCCAACCAGACACAGTAGAGGAAACTGTAGAGACCCATCCAAGTCACCTACTGGAAATACACTGTGAGAACAGCTCGCCGTGTATTTAAGAGTCTTACTTGTTCTTCTAGTAGCAGGCCATGCTCTTTCTCCATCCCTGTCCCCTGAGACCTCAGCTGTGGTGCTTTCCTGAAGCTGGAGGTCTGTTTTTCTGGTTTTCTTCAGAAAGACTGCAAGGACCACAAGTCAATCCAGTGCCCATTTAAGGCATGGCTGCCAAGTGGATTACAACCTTCTACATTATACTAATACCTTCCTGTCTGCCCTTAGAGTCCTGCTAGCTAGTGCCAACACAATGATATCAGTCACATCTCCCCACAAAGTGATTCCTTCCTGTGTTTTACTTGGGTCGTTATCCAGGTAACTTAAACGCTAACTTCTAGACCCCATCTCAGAGAAAGGTTTCATATGAAAACTTTACAAAATCCTTTTGTGGTGCTCAGATCATCGCCCTCAACAAATTCCTATTGGGGGTGGGGTAGGGTGGGAATTTGTTCTTTGTGAGCCTAGCAAGGAAGTTGCACGCTGTGCTTCACTCATGGATGGCAAAGAAATGACCAAGCCTGCCCTCCTGGCCTCCCACATGTTCCATTTTAAACCTCTAATTGCTCACACCCAGGCTCTCCCAACCTGTGTTTAATACAGAGAACATTGTGTATGAAGGAGAGAATGAAAGCGAATAAAGAGAGGAAATATATAGACAGCCAGTCTTCCAGTCCTACCGATTAGAGGGCCATGCAGTCCAGCCCCAGCTTCTGAGCATGCCTTTGGAACACAGCAGCCCTGCTCACAAAGGAGCTTTTGTGGAGGTCCTTGATATTTGGGGTACCTTGCTCCTAGTAGCCATCTGTCTTAACTCATATTGGAGTTCATATTTCCTGTGTAGAGCAGAGGGTGAGAGGAAGAGAGAACCCGAGATAATGAGGCACAGAGAGGAAGAAAATGACATGAAAATACAAGGCAACCCTTCCAATCAATTAATAACTCCCACTATCACATACAGCATATGAAAGAGTGGATTAACATGCAGCCCACACTCAGCTAGCATCAGCCATGACCCAATTAGCATAAACAATTCACAGGTGCTGGGGGATGAATTCTCACTCCTCATTTGCCCAAACAAATCTGTTTTCTCAAAAAAAAAAATATTTTTTTAAAGAACGCAAGAAAGAAAACTTGCAGTACCACCCTGTGACTGTGCAGCAGAGGGAAGGATGGGAGACTAGCATACCAAAGCTAGCTTATAGTTGGTACCATTTTCAATATGTTTACTAATTTCCCAGTGAGCCATTAGACACACAGATTTGAGCAAAACTCCTGAATGGACACTGATATGTTAAACTGGGACCTCAAAGTACTATGTCTAAATATAGAAATGATTTTCAAGATCTATTTGTTTCTCAATCAGAAGAGCAAAATCAGGATACCGTCAAAGTCTTTGGCAAAAAAAAAAAACAAAAAAAGTGCATATAACTCTATTTTAAGTCTATGTAACTATTCAGTTTTTATATTTACTTCCTGTCCCTTTTGTATGCATTGGAATATTACAATGATAGCACATAATAATCTATGATAGGAATCAAATAGTCCCCCACCTTGACTACAGGCTGTCATTGTGTTTCGTCATTACCCTCCCATAGTCCTGAGCTCAAACAGTGACTTCTACTTCCTAGCTTGGTGGTTAGACCAAGAATTTAGTCTCTTTTGCTTCCCTTCTGCATTCCCAGTACAAATGATAATCAGGTCAAGAGTTCTCAACCCAAATGGCATTTGGAGGATTAAATGAAACAAAATAGCGCTTTGCAAACTGTGGAACAACATATGATTTTCAGAAAAACACAAGGTAATCTCTTATAATGGTAGTGTATTTATTCTATTGTGATATAGGAAATTTTAAATAAAAAATATATCATTGAAACAGAAAAATATATAGCCAGCACTGCATTTTTATGGACTATGGCTGAGGAAAAGCAACATATGGAAATAAGTAGAACAATAGAAAATGAATTAAGATCATTTACTAAAAAACATTGGCTAGTAGCACAAATAGCACCTAGTCCTTCCAAAAGACATGAAAATACTATAAGAAGACAAAGTTTCTAAGCAGCCAACAAATAAATGTAGAAAATTAAACAAAATATTAAGCACCTAATACCCATATAATTAATGGTCACTCTTACATTAATCCCCCTTTAATTTTATCACACCTCAAAAGAAAGTGGCAAGGCTGCATCTCCCCAAGAGAGATCCCCACCCCATCCCATCTCTTCTTGAATGTTGTTTATTCCTAATTCAAATTTCTAAGCATTTTGGAAATGTGAGACAGTCTGAAAATAGAAAAATAGGAGGAGGGGGGGGGTGTGCAGGAGCAATGGTTCAATGGTTAAGCAGCATTTGCTGCTACAGAGGACCTGGGTTCAGGGCCCAGAATCCACATGGTGGTTCATAATTATAGCAGCCAACAATTTTCCATAACTCCTGTTCCAGGGGAATCAAATACCCTTTTCTGATTTCTATGGGAACCAGGCATGCACACAGTGTACTTTCATACATTCAGGTGAAACACACACACGCACAAATCAATAAACACAAAATAAGAAAAATTATAGAATTGATGTTGAAACAAAATTACTAACAGATTCCAAAAGACTCCTCTTTATGGTTCTATTGTTGGGCAATATTAGCCATCTGTCCATTTCTTAGGGTTTTACACCAAAAACTAGCACATCAGAGATGCCAGTGTGTTTCCAAGTTGATAGTCAAGATGTGATGCCTGGTAACTTACATTTCACTTGGATTGAGTGAGGACCATGAAGCATCTTCTAGGCAGTGTGAAGTGACGTGTGATATGGAATGGGCATCTGAAGAGCGGGATCAGTTTGAATCCCATGTTGATTACAAGGGGCAGTGCAAAGACAGAGAGGTCACAATGCAAAGACGCAGACTCAGAAGAGACTAGATGAGGAGGCAGAAGCCCAAGTACTCAAGACTTTGTTTCCCGAACTAAGGAATTCCAAAGCAGATGTTGGGTCTAACAAAGAACACAGCATAGTAGGGATCTGTGCTCAAACGTGTTATCATGACGCTCACGGATCTGAGGACTGATGAGGGAGAAAGACTGAAGCCAGGGGCACCACTGGCTACTGCAGTGATGCAGACATGACTGGGCAGCAAACAAATGGGTGGATTCAGAAGAGAAAGGGATCTGGAATCATTGAGAAGATTCTCCCTACATGTGTGAGAGCAAGACAGCTGGATACCCAGGAAGGGGTGTGTCAAGACATTCTCGGATGTTACTTTTGGATATTAGAAGTTATTCACCGTGAGAAGGATTATAAGAAGAGAACCAACATGGAGGAAATTAGTTTAGAATGTATTGAATTTAGAGAGTGTGTTGGATCTAGTAATACATGCAAACATCAATATGAAATAAGTTCTACATACACAAATCTTGGTATAGAGACCTCGGAAAGCAATCCAAAATACTCAGTATGGCACAATAGTTCTTGAAAATTATTTATTGACATCTTTTGCAGTGTTTCTGAGTTATATTTCTTCTGAATCTTAATCTTTCCTTTCATATTATTTAGAGGACTGGGAGATAATCAGGAAACACTCTAAATTACAACTTGGACTATAAACACAACATTTTCTCTATATCGCTAATACCAAAAATTAATAGCCCATTTTAAATACTTATATGAAGCAAATGCTTGTAGATGCCAAGACAATTTCAAATTCTGGATTGGGTTTTCATCTGAAGCAATGTTCTGAGTTAGCCCAGAGATGATCATCTAAGAAATAAGTCCCCAAAATAACTCAAAACAAATTCATTCACTGGTGGGAACTGTAGCTTGTCACAGGATGCTGCAGAGGAGAAGAAAAAGAGGTTTTGCTGCAACTGGTTAAAAATAGACCTTACTTTTCTTGTGGACCAATGTAGCAAGATCTCTTGCTTAGTTAATAAAACAATTTGGTGACTAAGTTGGCCAGAGAAGATGGCACTTACCTTAGCCAGATCTCATCTTATCTTTGAAAAGCCAGACCACACTGCAAATGCCCTACAAGGCTGACTTCTACATTGAACCCATAACCCAAGTTCACTCACCAGCCTGGGTATGTACACTGAGGTTGCAAAGGAAAACAAAGGAGAGAAGAGACTTCACTATGTATCAGGGCCTTTATTGTCTCATTTGATCCACAAAGGGGAAATTTGTGGAGTATATTTTTTTATCCCATTTTTCAGATGTTCCAATGATCAAGTAACTTTTCAAGGCCCCACAGCTGTGCAAATAAACTCATAATTAAAACCTTAAACCTTTTGATCCTCTCCACCACATCTTCTAGGTCAATGTTCTATGGTTCAGCATATTTACCAGTGCAGATACTATGAGCAGACAAATAGAATTTAGAGTGTTCACATAGTTCATGTTCAAAGGCAGAATGCCTCAAGAGCTGTATAAGAACATGGCGCCACAGTCATATTATGTAGTTATACTGCAGGGAGAGCTCCCTACAGGGACATTTAATCTTTCTTTCTCAGGAAACTGTCACAAAGGGAGGAGAGACCTCTGTACTTAGTTTGAATTAGACAGGCAACCTTCCTAGGTCTCCATGGGAATTTCTTACAACACTCATAACTCGTTTTTTCTTCTCACTACCAAATGTAGTGCATAATAGTTATAGAAAATACAGACAATCAAGCCAAACCAAACTCAAGCATCACCTAAACTAGGTACTCCTACAGTCTGGTGCATATGCTTACATCCCTGTAATGTACATAAACACACAGTTGTGTGTGCTTTTAATCTAAATGAAGGTCCACAGGTTACCTTTAATTTCTCTATTTTAATTTAAAAATGAATAATTGTTGATTCTCATGATGAATTAATAATCAGACACAGTTTGAAGGAAGGGAGAGAGGTCCATTGTGCTTTGGTTTTGCCCCAAAGGCAACTTTGCCAGCTGGACTGTGTCCCTGAATCAGTTTTTCTGTTATTTACTAGACAGAGTGGCTGACTAATACCCTGTGATCTGATTACCATCAGCAGCCCATCTGTAGACACAACAGAATGCAAATACAATATCCACCTAATCTGCCCTGGGTGGGTCTTCCCTCCAACTCATCCATCAAGGAAAGTCTATGGTCCCTGACTTGCCAACAGCATTCTTCTTGTTCAAGACACACCAGCAGCTACCAGGTCTTTCTAATGTTTTACTCAACAGTGTAATCATGGCAATGATAGAACGTTAAAGCCTAAAGATGCTATATTCAACCGGCTCATCTTACAGATGATAAAGCTAAGCCTTGGGGAATGAACGAAACGCAAGCATTGCTTATTAGTACCTAACATATACTGGAAGCTATGCATGCATGTTTTACTCAAAACTACAAACTTGTCACTGGTTAGATATTATTGCCCCAAATCATATGAAATTAAAGCTTAGAAGGAAAAATATATCTAAACTATATATAACTATAATGCCAGGATTCAAACATAAGTCTTCCCAGCTTTGTAGTTTCCTTCATTTCTAGGGACTAGATGGTTGGGGGTGGAGAGCACTGGATATTTAAATAGTTAGCACAGCTGGATTGTGGAAGAGGAGTTAGTCAAAACCCAGGATCCCAGTGCCTAGGCTGACTACCTAGTTAGGTTCCTGTTGCTGTGACAAACACTTCAATCAAAAGCATGCTGCGGAAGAAGGGATCTATTTGATGGTATGTCATATAGTTCACCATGAGATGAAGTCAGGGCAGGAACTCAAGGCAGGAACCTGGGGACAGGAACTAAAGCAGAGGCCATGGGAGAGCCATGTTTACTGGCTTGCTATTCATGGCTAACTCGGCTTAATTATTAATACAACCCAAGATCACCTGCCCAGGGGTTACATCATCTACAGTGGGTTGTATTCTCCCACATCAATCATTAATTTAAAAAAAAACTGCCCCTCAGGCTTGCCAACAGGTCAATACGATGAAGGCATTTTCTCAGTTGTAGTTCCCTCTTCCCAGATGGCCCTAGCCTGTGTCAAGCTGACAAAAACTAGCCAGTACACTGGTGTTCCTATCTCTACTTGCTATTGTCTTCTTGTAGAGGGACTCAAATAACTCAAGCTAAGAGCCTTTACTTTGAGGTGACTTCCAAATGAGCAAGGCCAGCAGTCTGCTGCATGAGGCTACTGCCAAGCATGTCACCTTTCTGCACACTGAACACGAATTCGGGGTACGACAATCTGAAGACTTTAAATTATGTCATTAATTACCACCTCTATTTAAAACCAGCCATGTAGAAAATGCAAAATTAAAATCATGAGGCTTGCTGTTACCTATACTGTTGAATGAGACTTGGAAAGTGACTTATACACCTTGGCTGGGCATGATCAACATTTAAATAACAGAAGCTGCTTAAGCCTCTGTCCAACTCAATTCAACATGCAAAGCCCGAAACACATTTTCCTTTCTGTATCTAGCATGTTTTAGCAGCCAGCCCCCAGCCACTCTGCACAGGGTCTACTTTAAGAAACCAGGAGGACAGGAAGCAGTGAACATTTGTTGCCCGCCCACCATTTGTCAGGCTCTGTGTTAGGTGTTTTACATTTATTACATAATGTTTTATCCTCTCAAGGCCCAGTGAAAGAGTTCATTTTATTTCTCATTTGCATATAAGGGAACCAAAGCTAAGAGAGCTAGTTTTTTTTTTAAATAAGTCTGATAGGTATTAAGCTTTGGAATTATGCCAATGTTTAATTTCACAACTATAGCCTTGCTTTGGACTATCAAGTAATAATAGTACTCCATACTATTAGTCAAGGTTTATCAAGAATATCCTTTGCCAAAGACTTAATAAGGATTATGTGTTTGCATCCTCATGGAGACTGTAGCAGGGGTGCTATGTTGGTATCCTAGAGTCACAGAGATACTACTTTGTATAAAATCATGAAACTATAAGTACGGGATTTAGGTACAAATTCAGGAAGGCTGACCTCACCCCTGTATTTTCTAAGCAGTACTTCCTGTTTTCTGAATGGAATATAATATTGTCATCATCTTTCTTATCTGTTCATATAAAGTGAAGAACATTAAGGGCCACAAGTTCAGCAGAGGTAAACAAAGAGGGCAAAACTAATTTTCCTAGTGGTACAGAAGTGTGGGAGTGGGCATAAAAATATTTCAGCCACAGAAATCAGGCAGTTTGGACATGCAAAGATGGAAAGAAAAAAAAAAAAGAACACCAGAAAGAGAAACAGGTTTTGTTAATAAGTCTCATGTGAATAAGGACTTTTCAAATTAGGTACAATTTTTCATACAATGGAACAGGCCCTCTGGGAGGGAATTGCCAGGCTGGTGTTAGCGTAGTTAACTAACAGTCTTGCATGTATCTGTATGCAGGCATCAATCCAAGAGAAGATAGGCATCCAAGCCCTAAGGAAGACTCAGCAAGTCACTAGAATCATACAGCTATAGAAATCAGGGTTAGCTCAGTGGCCAGAAGTGGCTTTATCCTTTGGAAAGCCTCTTTCTACTGCATGTGAAGCATGAGTGTGGACTTTGTGGTGGTCTAGTTCTACTCAGACAGACTCTGAGGTGGACAACACTTTCCTAAAATCATACAATGGGGAAGATTTGAGATGGGCCTGGTAGAAATATCACGTGTCTAGAACCTGGGCAGAAATGGTAAAAAAATAAAGCTTCCATCCCTTCTCTGTTACGGACCCTCATAAATTTAGCAGAGAGAAAAGGGAACCAGTGTCAGAAATGTGTGAAATAGACAGCTCCTTTAGTGACAAGCTGAGGAGTGGGGATTAAAAGGCACCAGTGACATTTCTGCATATTCTGAGTTTCTAGAAAAGGCTTTATGCATAGCAAAGAAAAATGTTCCAGGATCTACATGCTAAATTTAGTGTAAGAAAAACCCAGCCTTGGTATGTTTTTGTTAAATCTGCTTAAGATATACAAGTAACTTCAGTGGCCTGGATTGGTATTGCAATCAATGACATCCATGTGCATTGCTCACATTTTGTGTTTTCTACGGGATAGTTTGCCACAGTGACATAGTATCAGGTTACATGGTGAGGTCTACAATTGCTTACATTTCTACCTCTTGTCACATATACCAAGTGGTGAAGTGTGTTTCCTTCATGCAGCCTAGACCCCCAATCTGCTTAAATACATTATACAAGATTCAATTTTTAACAAAATGTCAAGATCCTCTAATTAATCCAAAACAAAATACTCTTAATATTATTACTGCTTGTCCACAGACTCAGGACTTACCTAACAATGATAATTTTTTCATATTTTTTTTTAGAAAGGGTGGGCCCTCATCTCTATCTGACCTCTGAAAATTCTTATAAAGAAAAAGGAATGAATATGTTTTTACTGGATTTATTCTCTTGTCTTTATTATTTCCATAATTTATCTATCATCAATTTATCGCTCCTCTATCCATCCATAATCAGTCTAGAGGGATGTGAATGTGTGTGTAGATAATTATTTTATAACTACAGTGCATTGATCAGTCACAGTAGCGTTTTAACTTAGCCTGCTCTTTGTCTTTCCCTGTAAGCTGACAGGGACTTAAAGCACCCTTCCACTGCAGGACAGAATCCAGGCCAAGGTCAGATCAACCCAAGGTTATGGTCCAGGACAGCCCAGTCTAGGGTCCGATCTCTTCTGCTTTTTTGACCCTGGAGTGTTTCTACGGCCTTAAGTTGCCCTTTATGACATCATCATTTGTGAAAGACATGGTTCTTCTCTCCCTTTATAACAGACCACTCCTAATTCAATGTTGTCTGCTATATTCTCATGATAAGACTCAAGTTTGCTCCTTCTAGCCTAGAATAGTCGTCCAAAAGTAACATTACATTTTTCTCTGGGTGTCCTATGTGGAGATACCCTGTACCCAATTGTCCTTTACTGGGAGTGGCCATTTTTATTGCTCAGGCAAAATGCTGTCCAGTTTGTACCTTGAAACCAATGGGGGAGGGGGAAGGAACATTAAAGCCAGAAAATCTCCCTGCTCCTCCTCAAGCTTTCCCCTGGATTTAGCACCTCTGTTGGTTTTTTCTTGATCTTTCCCCCCTTGCTTGATGTTTACAGTAATGGTTACAAAGTGATGATTTTACAACAGCTGCCTCCATATTAAGTTAGCTCTCAGCATTCTGCTGGGGAAAAAAGCAAGAGTCCTTTCTCTTCCTGCACTCATTCATTCATTCATTTATGCATGCATGGATAAAGGTTTATCCCCAGGACTCACGAATGTCTTCTTTTACTATAACATCTCTTGTTAGTGGATGTCATAGATTTTTGTCTCCAAATTATCCCAGGTTGGATGGAAGCCTCTTCAATCTGGCTTTTTTTCCCTGGGTTTTTCCTCTTTTCATTTTAACATTGATCAAGGCACAAGAACTGCTAGCAATTACTTTATTCCTTGCACACATTCCAATACAGTTACCTTATTATGTTGTCAGAGCAGGGTACTTTAAAAAATTAAAGGTATCTAAAAACCTGTTTTCAATAAGAGAGAAAGAGGAAAACTTAAAAGCTAAACCTACACATAGAAAAATAGAGAATTCTTAAATACATAGATAAAAATTTATATGGTACACAGACACATGCTGACAAAACACTTATACATGTAAAAAATATTAAAAGTGTAGATACTAGAGATAGTTAAGATAATATCCCCAAGTTAATGGTCAAATAAACAATAAAAAACATAAGATGTTAGCATAGTGTAATATGAACATTCCCCAAATGGTCTAAGTCATTAATAAATAATTGGCATCCATTTATTTGTTATTAATAGTATGTTTTCACAAACATTTAATACTTATCTTAAAAAATATTGCTCAAATTAACTTGCATATCTTAATTAGCTAGAAGTATTTCATAATATTATTCTTTAGTGATAAATGTCACATCTTCCTCTCATGAATAAATACAAAATGTGTATAATATGAAGCTTTTTTAGAAGCTTTGCTGAAAAGTATCATTACCACTCAGAATAAGATGGGAAGTTTGTTTTACATCCCAAAGTAAACTATGCTTCTTAGTGGCCTAAGAATGATGTATCTATGGAACATCAGCCTCCGTCACAGACCTTATCCTTTAGCTTCAAATAAATGGGCACATTCAGTATTTGCTCTTTTAGAAAATGGCTTCTTTTTTTCAACATTAAATCTGTGAGATTCACTCATATATTTGCTCATAGCAGTAATCTCTTATTTTAATGGTGTATGATACTGAAAATATAACAGAACTTAAATTCTAATACTAATTTTATCTATTCTTTAAAAATTTCATATATATACAAAGTACTTTGATCATATCCACCCACCACTACCTCCTTCCAGCTCTCAGCTACTGCCCACCATACTGTTTGTCCTCACAACTTCATATCCTTCTTTTTTTGTTGTTATTGATAATCTCTAGAGTTCAATTAGTGCTGCCCATATGAGCACAGGTGAGAGACCATACACTGAAGTGTGAGCAGTCTAACAGCAATCATATTCTCAGCAAAAGAGAAACTCTTCCTCCCCAAGCAGCTACCAGTCCTCAATAGCCCCTCCAGTAGGGGATATGACTAAGAGGCTCTCACAATCTATGCTGGACTTTTTATTGGCTTAATCTTATGCTGGGAACCACAACTGCTGTGAGTCAATCCATACAACAGACATATAATGTCCGGAACTCAGCATCCCATGTCTCTCCTCTCCATCTGCCAGTTCATACATTCTTTATGCCCCAACTTCCACAATGTTCCCATCTTGAATGGCTGGCGATTAATATAAATGACTATCTGCTATGGAGCATTCACCATTAGTGATACATGGCATTTTGACTACTTATGAGTCTCTACATTAAACACTAACCACTGCACAAAGAAACTTTTTTAACCAAAGTTGAGGGCAACACAAATCTACAAGTTTAAACACAAATATTTAGAAGACAGTTTCACAGCATGATCTCATAGCAAACCCCCATGAATAGGTTTTTCCCTTGGGTCTGTGTTCTTTACAGTCATGGGCTACTAACCAGGAATAAAATCCCTCCTATGGAGCAAGCCTCATAGCCAGTCAGAACTCAGATGGTTACTTATATAACCATTGTGTCACTATTACACCAATGGGAATGTCATGCCAGGCAGGTCAGTATTGCAGCATGCAGGTCCAGCACTGAATGAGATAATTGATGTATTTTCTCCCCATCAGTTTGTGTCACCTTCTGGCACTACATAAGTTCATCCCTTTCTTCCTACATTACAAAGATATTCTTAGCCAAGTCACAGGACTGTTCGAACGTATGTCTGTTTTTAGGTCTTCTATTGATCTAGTCACTTTACATTATTTTTATATTCTGTGCTGTCATGAATCTTCGTGTCTAATACTATAAATCCTATAAATTCATGCTCATTTGTTAAGATCATGCTGATTATTCTCCCTTTGCACTCCCATGTACATTTTAGAATCAGTTGTCAAATTTCTTCAAAAATGCTTAGATTTGTTTGGAATTACACTGAATCTACGGGCCAGTTTTAAAAGATGTCTTAACACTGATTTTCCTTTAAATTCCTGAAAGTTATCATAGTATATTAATCCCATTACCCATTTTATTTAGGTCTTCTTAATTTATGTTCATGAAGATTCATAGTTTTTATGTAGAATTATTATTCATTTTTATTAAAAATTTTTCATAGTTATTCATGTATTTCAATGTCATTGTGTATGGTACTTAAAAATTTTTACTTGCAGGACATTGAGATGGCTCAGTATATAAAGGGGCTTGCCACCAAATCTGACAACTTGTGTTCAATCCCTGGAATACACATGGTGGAAAAAGAGAAACAACTCACACAGGTTTTCCTCTGACCTCTGTAATCATTGTGGTACCTTGTGCACCTTGGCACAGGCATGTTCAACCCCATAATAAATAAATAAATACATACATACATACATACATAAATACATAAATACATAAATTTTAATTAAAAATAATACAAACATATCCAGTGATATTGTGAAAATTATTTATTTTTAATAGCCTATGTACTCTTAAGGATTCTGTGTATATACAATTATAACAAATATGACTAGCAAAATATTTGTTCTTGCTTTCAAATTAATTACATCTTACACTTATTTTGCTTGCCTTATTTATTTATTTAGGACCTCTAGTGTAATACTAAATCCATATGATGAGAGTCAACATAGTTGGAACAATTTTTTAAATCTAGCTACTCCCACCTCATCCTTCAAACTCTGATTCAGTAGTTCTTCTCAGGGACATACAAAATCCACAATTTAGTAATGGTGGCACACACCTAAAATGCCAGCACTTGGAGGCTGAAGCAGGCAGATTCTAGTGTGACAACAGCCTGGAACACCCAGGAAAACTATATTTCAAAACAAATAAAGAAACAAAGGTCAAAGCTCACCTGGTTCTGATGTAACAGTGTTCTATAAGTACATGCTGAACAATATTTTTAAAGGATAAATTTTACTAACCTCAAGTATTTTCACAGTAAGAATCTATTACCCTAATTTTCTTTGTCTTCATATCTCTATTCTCTTCTGTAGGAATTATGGGTGTATAAAATGTTTCTTTTGAGACCCTAGTATATAACTTGTATTTCTGGCTCCAGCTCTGGAAATAATATGCATGAAGGCTCTGGAACTTTAACTGTTTGGCTAGCTGTAGAAAAGATAAGAAAACATTGTACTTTCCTGGGCCAGCAGACATATTTTAAAAAGAAGCAATTACCATTTAAAATTTCTATTTGGTAGTTGTTGAGGTCACAACTGAATTAAGTTCTCTCATGTCTACATAGATCCCCATACAATAATATGGGTACTGTCACATGATGGAAACAATATGGAGAATAAATTCTAAAGAATTTATCTGTGAAATACATGTGAATACTATGAAGCAAGATGGAGACTAGCAGATAGCCTATTATTTCCTAAATGTAATTATATAACAAAGAAAAATGTCTCTTAAGCCCGAGAGACAAAAAAATGTCAAGGATTTTTATGGAAAATACCAGAATAACTTTCCTAGCTTCCTGTCTGTTGCTGTGATAAAGACCATGATCAAAATCAGCTTGGGACATGAAAGCATTTATTTGACTTACATATGCCAAATCACAGTCCATTGAGGGAAGTCAGAGGGAACTCAGGAAGGAATCTGAAGACAGAAATGAAGAAGAGGCCATGGAGGAATGCTGCTTACTGGCTTGCTCTACCTTGTTTGCTCAGCCTGGTTCTTATAGGACCCAGGACCACCTGCCCAGGTAGTGGCACTGCCCTTACTGGGTTTGGTCCCCCCAAATCAATCATGCATCAAGAAAATTTCCTACAGATTTGCCTATGGGTCATTCTAATGGAGGAATTTTCTCAATTGAAATTTCTTCCTCCCAAATGACTTTGGCTTGTATCAAGTTGACATATATATATATATATATATATATATATATATATATATATATATATATATAGTCTAATCAAGACAGTAACACAGTAGCTACAAATAACTATAGAGTGTTGAAACTGGGCAGGGCCTTTTCATGTTGCATGTGAGCTGAGCCTCACACTTTACAGGTGATGTGACAGAGATCATCCATTGCCAGTGTTAGTTAATAAGATAACACTAGTCATCGGATGGTACCCACCACCCTTGATTCCCATCCCAAGGTTCTTCTGAGGCCATCCAGCCAAACATTTCATGAAAAGAACTTATGCATATGAGACACATAAAGAATATGGAAATATTGTAACAATGTCACAATGAGTTCTTCATGTGTGATGAGAGGGAAATGCAGAAAAGGGATTGACCTCTAAGAGGATGGTTAGAGCTAAAGAAAAATGCAAGAAAAAAGGGAATGTGGAAAGAATTTTAAAAACATTTGCAAGACAAAGAAGAAAGCATATTAGGGAAGGAGAAAAATGGAAGATAATGATCACAAATGAAATAGAATAATAACTGAATTCAACAGTATGCAGCAAGGCATAGTATTCCATTACCATTTTCTTTAAAAAGTGAATCTATCTAAAAGTACTTGAATAATAGAATAGTCTATAGTTAACTTATATGAAAAATGTATGTAGCTAGGTGTGGTAGCAATACCTGCACTCCCAGAACATAAGGCAGATGCAGGAGAACAACTGTAAGTTCTAGGCCAGCCCATACACATAATTGGGCTATAGAGCCAGATTCTGTCAACAACAACAATAATAATTTGAATCTCTATAAATGAAGGTAAACCTAAAGCTACTCACAGCATTTAATCCTTAATCAACATCTAACGTATTAAATGAGTAAGAAATAGGAACTTTTCACAGATTTATTTTTCTATATCAAGAATAAATATGTGGAGTTAAAGAAACACTGGGAAATCTCTGACTAGCTAGTCCTCCAAACAACTTTATCATTCTTCTTCACGCATGGCTCATGAATAACATGAGAGGGAATCCCAGGCATTTTAAACAAAAAGCCCTACATTAACTCAAAGGGAAATGGTTTATAAAACATGCAGAGGTGTTTGAGCTTCTTTACTTTCTGTTCCTTCTGAAGAACCGAAACCAGCATGTCATGATTATGTGCTAAGGATCCATTCACCTTTTCCCCATTACAATACAGTCGTCTTTTTGAAAATCTGTGTTTCACTGAGAATACACAGGACATAACAATCAGTCAAATATAATAGATGAGTGAATTTAAACTGTGCCTAGAGCCTGGCATAGTGGTGTATACCAGTAACTCCAGCAACCAGAAAGCTGAGGCAAGTGGATAGAGAGTTCAAAGCCAGAGAGGGCAACAGCGTGAATCCAGGGCCAGCCTGAGCTACATAACAAGATTCTGTTTCAAATACATAAGTAGATGAATAGATAGATAGATAGATAGATAGATAGATAGATAGATAGATAGATAGACAGATAGATAGATCTGGTACACCAAACATCTACAATTAGCATATCAGCCAGTTATGTATATCTATCCTTCATCCTCAAATTCAAGCAATATTGGAAAATACAGGGGGGAATTACATCTGTACCATACATGAAAAGACTTTGTTCTTGTCATTATTCCCCATGCAATATAACATAGCAACTATTTACATCAATTCTACATTGAATAAATTATTAAAAGGGAACTGGTTGATCTACAGGTGAGTTAAAGCATACAGAAAGACATGCAAATATTTTATATAAGGATCTTGAATATTTTAGGCTTTTGGTACCCACAATGAGTCCTGGAACCACCTCCTGTGGAAGGCATAGTATCTGAATCCAGGGAGATATTGACAATGTAGCACGGATATTAGAAGGTCTTATTAATAAAAACAAACCTGGAGCCAGGTATTGGGGTGAACACTGAAAGATCAGAGAAGCAGAACAAGCCACAGCTTCCTCACCTCGCCAATTCCTCAGGTGATCCTGTTTCTTCAGACTGGAAGCTTCTGTGTCCTCACCCAAATGGATCTCAGCTGAACTGTTGCTCAAAAGCCTAAAAGCTTAACCAGACTCTAGTTCCTGTTCCTCATGCCTTATATACCTTTCTGCTTCCTGCTATCACTTCCTGGGATTAAAGGCGTGAGTCACCATGCCTGGCTGTTTCCAGTGTGGCTTTGAACCCACAGAGATCCAGACGGATCTCTGCCTCTGGAATGCTAGGATTAAAGGCATGTGTGCCATCATTTTCTGGCCTCTGTATCTAGTGGCTGTTCTGTTCTCTGTCCCCAGATAAGTTTATTAGGGTGCATAATATTTTGGGGAACACAATATCACCTCAATTGACTTGGTCCCCAAGTTAGCCACTCATTAGTTACTCAATGCTCTTTCATTCCTTTCATCTTTCCTTCTTCCTCTCTCCCTCCTTCTCGCTCTTCTTTTATTCAGAAGCATCTTCTGAACATTTCCTATGTGCTAGGGCTGCTAGTTAATTTTTATCAACTTGGCACAAACTAGAGGCACCTAGGAAGAAGGAACCTCAATTGAGGAACTACCTCCATTAGATGGCCTGGGGGGAGCATTTTCTTGAATGCTAACTGATGGAGAAGGGCTTAGCCTACTGCGGGTGGTACCACTCCTTGTCATGCAGTCCTGGGTTATATAAAGTAACTGAATGTGAGCTTGAAGGCAAGCCAGTAAACAACGTCCCTCCATGGTCCCTGCTTCAGTTCCTTCCTCCAGGTTCCTGCCTTGGTTTCCCTTGATGATGGAATGACAGACTATAGCCTGTAAGCCAAATAAACCTCGTCCTCTTCCGAGTTACTTTTGGTCAGTGTTTAGTGCAGCGATAGGAAGCAAACCAGGGCAGTAGGCTCACAGCAGAAATACATTCTTAGGGGAACACGAAAAGTTCAAAGAGATCTGCGGTGTAGCACATTACCACAGGGGCAGGTCTATCCAAAACGCGTCAGATATGGGCCATCTGAGTGGATTCTAAGGAAATAGTGGGAGAGAAAGGTACAATGAAAGGTTGAAGTTAGGCTTGGGGGTTAGGGGAGCAGGCAGTGAGTGATAGGATATGCAATCTCAGACTAATGTGTGTAGAACTTGTAACACGAATCCTAAATGGTCTTTTTAATAAAAAAAAAAAAAACCTGGAACCAGATATTGGGTTAAATGTTGAAAGATCAGAGAGACAAAGGAACAAGTCACTACCATGTCTCACAGCACCAACTCCACGAATCCTCTGACTAAATGTCTCTGAGTCATCAGTCAAAAGGGCTCCAGCAAAAAGGGCTTTAGTTCCTATCTCCTCACACCTTATATACCTTTCTCTGCCCAGCCATATCACTTCCTTCCTAGTGCTGGGATTAACTGAGTGTGTGCTTCCCCAAATATTGGTAACAAAGACATGAGATCTCAAGTGCTGGGATTAAAGGTGTGTGCCACCACTGCCTGGCTCTGTTTCTCTCCTAGACTGAATCAATCTCATGTAATCCAGGCTAGCTTTGAACTCACAGAGATCCAGATGGATCTCTGCCTCCCGAGTGCTAGGATTAAAAGTGTGTGCCACCTCTGTCTGGCCTCTATGTTTAATCTAGTGGCATGTTCTGTTCTCTGATCTTCAGGCAGATTTTTATTAGGGTACACAATCTATCACCACAAGAACTAGTTGACAATTTAGAGATTAAGTAGTTAGGGAAGTAGTTCAGTACTGGAAGAGGAAAGGAAGAGACAATATCAAGACAAACAGATTATGAAATATTTCAAAGAGACCAAGAAAAAGATGGATCTAACTGTTAGGAAGACATTGGTGGCCTTTTAAAATGACGTTGGTAGAGAGATGAAGTTAGGAAGCAGGAAATGGAATGAAAGAAGAGAACAGGAAGTAAGAAAATGGGAATCCTAGGGTGCTGGAGTTCCATAGGAAGGTCGAGCAAAATCACAGAGACTGTGTTTGAGGTTAGAGAAGCAGCGAAGCCAAGGGTGACAATGACTATGTGAAAGCAAGGGTCCAGTGGAGAGAGACTGGGGAGCCCAGAGAGGGGTGAGTATAAAATGAGAGGGAATTGGCAGCTGCAGTACAGAGGAGAGAGCCTTGTAGAGCCTGAGCTGGGAGACCAAAGGGCAGGAAGCCATACTGAGCTCTCCTTTGTACCAAGGAGGTCAGGGTATCCACCTGCTGGCGTGGGGCACTTATTAGACTGAAGAATAGTGACATCAGGGCAGAAAAAAGATCCTGTGTGATAAGACTCAGAAAGACACACACAAAGGAGTTTAGCCCATCAATAGTTTCAGTGGTGGCATCAAACAGGTTCTGATCACACCCCCAGAAAACCTTCTGGCTCGTGTGCTGTGTTTTGTGGAGTGTTACAGTCAGGCAGTACAAATGTTCAAAGGAATCCAAGCTGCTTTGACCGCTGCCTCTCCTTCAGCGACAATGGTGCAGAGCTGTCAAAGAGAAGTCCAGTGCAAACATCGTTATTTGTATTAGATGTGACCGAAAGCAAAAGCTGAAGATTCACGTAGTAGGTATTTATGTAGAGGGAAGCGCATCCTACACCTTAGTGAATGTGGAAGAGGCCCATGGGTTCTGTGAATAAGCCTGGTGTGCATTGAAAATATCAATTATAAAGCCCAGCCTACCAAACCTGAGCACACTCTCCCACCGTGTCCCACCCTAAGCTGTAAGAGGCAAGATAAGAGAGCTTCCAAAGAAGCCATTGCCTGTTTCAAACTTTATTTGGGCTTCTAGTTGGGAGGGACAGAACAGAGAGGTTATCCTGGAAAAGGTAGGTGCCCTACCCCAAGGCAAATGGGGCAAGAGTGACAGGCTCCAGGAGTGGCATCAGGGAGCAGAACAGCTGGCCTCTGTGGTCCTCCAGCAGCTTCAGGCTAGAGAGTCCCCTGGGTTGTAGAGACTGTAGCCGCCTGCGCTTGAAAGGAGAGAAAGTGTATTTGGCGGGAGAGGGCACAGTGCTGACTGGGCATCTTGGCTTTAGAGTCTTCCTATTCGCATTAGCCTATCTGTGCCAGTGGCTGAGACAGGGCTGCGGCAGGAGGCGGGGTGTTGGCCAAGAGCACTGACCCTTTGGCCCGCCGCTGGGAGAGGAGTTAGGGGGAGCCCTGGGCACAGACCAGGGCTAACCTGATCTTGCTCCAGTCCACCAATCCTTAACGGATTTTCTTTCTCTCCCTTCACCCTTTTCTCTGCTCTCTTTCTCTCATTCTTTCTCTTCTTCTTTTTCACCTTTTTCCCTCTCTCCCCCACCCTCCCTGCCCCTTTCCCCTCCTCTCCCCTCCCCCTCCCCTCCCCCTTTCTATGTGTGTGAGCCTCCTCCTTTCCTCTCCTCCCCCTTTCCGCCTCTCTCCCTCCCCCTCTCTCCATCTCCTTCTCCTCTCAGCTCGCCGGGCGACCCTGCTCCTGCCTCCCACATTAATGGCGGCTTCTTCGGAGGATGACATAGACCGGCGGCCCATCAGAAGAGTCCGCTCCAAGAGCGACACGCCATATCTCGCAGAGGCCAGGATCTCCTTTAACCTGGGGGCAGGTAAGGACGCCCCTCGCCTTCGCCTGGGTGTCTAGCACCTGCTTCCTTCCCTCCCTTCCTCCTGGGCCGGATCAGCCCCCGCCCCTCCCTGGTGCCCCCTCCCTGCGCCCTCCTGCCCTGCGGGCGCCCTGCTCTTCCACTCTCTCCCTTTGTGTCGCCCGCGTGGGGAAGGCGTATGTATATGTGTGTGTGTGTGTGTGTGTGTGTGTGTGTGTGTGTGTGTGTGTGTGTATTGCAGAGGTGGGGGAGGGGAGCGCGTAGAGCCTTACACCCAACCAGTGACACCCACGCGGGCTTTCCCCTTCCAGGAAGAAAAGAAAGTGTCAGTGGTAACAATGACCCCAAGAATCACTGGCGGGGAGGGAATGCCGCGCGGCTGTGGGCGGAGGAGATGGCCGGGCTTCCTGGATGAGGCTGTCGCCGCCGGCAGGGTTACTACAGGGTGGAACTTGTTGGTGACATTCAGACGCGGGTGATTTTCTCTGGAGGGTACCCCCTCACTGATGCGGGGGAGGGGGCGGGGCTGACTGGGGAACAGCGGCTGGAAAGCCAAGTTGGTGGTAAAGAGGAAAGCAGGAAAGCCTGGTATGCAGCAAGCAGTTGGGTGGACTCCATGAGTTCCAAGTGGCCCAGACAGAATTAAGTGAAAAGGGAGAGTAGGATGGGGAAGGAGGGAAAGAGGAAAAAAAAAAAGGAGAGAAGGGAGGGAGGGGGAAGGGGAAAGAGTAAATGAAGGGACCCAGAGATTCAGAGTTACTATGCTTCAGGGGTGTGCCTCAGGCACCCCTGGTCACCTAACAAGAGACACCAGTCTGTCCCTTGCCGCTTCTGCTCCAAACTCACGGCGGAGTTGCTCTCTCCTAAGAAGTTTTCACCACTAACTTCACAGACCACTTCTTCTGAATGGCTCCTAACCCCCAGCCCTCCCTACCTGTATTTCTTCCTCTCCATGCTGCCTTCTCTAGGCAAAAAGACTGAGAGCTTTCCCCTTAAGGCTCAATTTTAAACGAAGTTTTAAAAATCAGACAGCACTTCTTAAAAAAACATTTAAGAACTGAATTGGTGTGTCTGTGTGTGTGCGAGCGAGTGCATTTTGTGCACACGTGTGTGCTGGAACAAAGAATAAGTATGTGATGTCCTGTGGAGAAGAGTTTAGACACAAGACTGCTGCTTGGAGAAAAAGATTCACTGGGTCAGCAACTTTTTAATGGCTAAAACAGTGAGAACTGACTGGGCCAGAGTAACAAAGTATGTTTTTTTTCTTAGTGATTTGACTCTTCAAACGATGTGTATGTGGCCACTACCTAAATGGTTGCCCTTGCTTTGTAATTGGAGGGGAGAGACCTTCAGTGTGGAAGTCTGGTCATTGTGGTATGCTGTGGTAGTTGATAGTGCTCCTCTGGGAATCCCTGCTTGTGACTTCCAGGTCCAGCACATGTTTCTGAGAGGTCTTCCAAAGAACTGGAAAGTGCTTCTTTTAGGAGGATGAACATTGTTCTCCCAGACTAAAGATATTAGGAATTTTTGGTGTCTTCAACTTAGTAGAAAAGAAAGTGAACTAAAGTACAGTTCGTAAAGATGGTTTGCCTTCCTGGTAGTGCTATAACAAAGTAATAGAATAAAGCACTAAAGAAGGGTCTCAAGTTCCAGCTACCAATTACACTGAACCCCAGATTCAAACCAATGACTTAATCTTTTATTCTGGTTAAATTGCTCTGGAGTCCAACTAAAAGACTGGTTCAGACATAATATGTCTTCATCTCATCTAGAAATAAACAGGCCAGACATGGACCCAGTCCCCACTGTGTCTCCCTAAAGGTACAGAGAACAAGATCAACACCAGGTAGAGAAAATGCTGAAGGCCTCAGGCAGCCACAGCTCTGTAAGGCGGGCTGAGGAGCTGTCCTGGCTTCCTAGTGCTGAAGTGAAAGATGGGGCTCAGAGACATGGCTGCCTGAAGGACAGCAGTGAGGGGAGTGCTCCTGTGATGTCTCTGAGGGAATCCCGGGAAAATATATTCCCCAAAAGCATTTCTATTCCTGGCCCCCACCCACACACACACTGCTGCCTGTTTACTGTGTCTAATGTCTACTGCTCCATGCTCAAATGGGACTTTTTTCCCCTCTCTCTCTCATGTTAGACTGCCTGCTCACTCCTGGGGCTTTCTTTATTTTCCAGCTGGTTTCTGGTTGCTTTCTTAACAAAGTAGATGCACTCACAGATGTGCCTTTCTACTGTGTTTAAAAGTAATTGTAACCCCTGATTTAAAGGAAGAGACAAAGCAAACAGCCTTGTTTATCTCCTTAAGCAGAAAGCTGTAATTAAGCTATTAGTGTCATTTTCAGGGCTGCTGAACAGGGGAGCCTGCACACTCTCAATAAATTGTATAATCTGGGTCTAGCAAGATTTGCCTCTTAACAGCAGTTTATAAACAACTAGTCCGGCAAGCAGTGCTCTGTTGTTTCCTTCTTCCCACCAGACACAAAGTTATTCTTTGTTACTTCTGAATAAACTCTCACCCTATTAGAGTACTTTTGTCAAATAGTTGCCCCCCCAAACCCACTCATTGTGTATAAGTCCATCTTTAATATTTTACACATTTTGCAATGCTCAAAGAAGATACTTACACACATGTATTCATTTTTCTTGATGATCATGAATTCATTTTAGATACAAACTCCTTCCACTAACCCATATAATTGCTGAATAAAGAGGACTGGATATTTTGAAAACTGATCAAATACTTTAAGCGTTCTTTCAACTATACCCTGTCCCTGACAGAACTTAAGAACATCATTTTGGAAACAAGTCCAAAGTTGAGTGTAAGATCTACTTCTTCACCTACACCCTCACAACAATTAGATAAGAGTAATAAAGCATAGATCTTTCACAACTATGTGGAAATACCAACTTCAGTTGTGTCTAGACTGAGAGAGAATAGAAATTTTCTGAGCCATGTCTTTTATTTAACCCATATAGCCCTTCCTGGGTTTTAAGCTACTGTTCAACATTTCAAAGTTACAAGTATTGATAGATGGATGCTTGCTGAAGATAATGTCAATGCTAAAGAAATTGAAGACAATGTATCACTGTAGGGCATTCAGACACCAGGTCTTATTTTGGACAGTGGGGGCAGAGGGTTACTTATTTTTCCTAAGAAGTTCAAATTGTTGAAAGGATATTGTGTAACAGGGAGAGGGTTTGCACTGCCAGTAGCAGTAATGAACATCACTAACCTTTAGCTTGAGAGAGTTTATCTTCTTGCCTTATGAAATCATTTACTCACTGAATTGAAGAGGCAGGTACCTTCCTTATGCTCTCTCCACTTACCTGTATATTATATGATATAGAATATTCGGTATGTAAGTGACACTAAAACTGAAGTTCTATATAATTATGCACTGAAGTGAATGAAGGTGTTATGTGATGGAAGATAATTGATGTATGTATAAAATATCTTAAAGAGATGTCAAGTACAAAATTCTAGCTTCCTTCTGATTAATTTTAGACCATCTAACCCACTCCCCCATATACTATGTGACACATAAGAAGACATGTGTGTGTGTGTGTTTTACACACATGCATGCATATGTACAGGTGCATGTGAAGAGGCCAGAGGACACTGAGTGACCTCATCACTCTCCACCTTAGTCCTTCAAGAAAGACTTAGTGGATCTAGGCTTATAACCACCTAGCTCCAAGATCATCTAACCACTCCCCACCCCTCATAGAAAGAGTTGCCAAGTGTGAGATGTTTGCTAAACATCTAAGTGGAGATATCAAACAAGCAACTACACAAGTGTCTAATTCAAATGAGGTTATACATAGAAGTCAATAGTTACAACCATACACAGAACATGTACTAGACAGACAGCATTTACTAACTGTGCTGTATTGAATACTTTATAGGCATTGCCCATTCATGTCTCACAATGACTCTAGGAGACTGGCATTATTCCTGTGTGTGCATGTAAACTAGGTCATAGAGAAGTTATAATGTAGTGAACGCACTACAGCCAAGAAGAACTGGAATTTAGATCATGAGATACAGCATCAAACTCTATGTTCTGAAAGGTCATGATTAATCCCAAAGGGTAAACTAACATCACCAACTCTTTCCAGAGGTCATTTTTTTTTTTTTTTTTTTTTTTTTTTTGGTTTTTCAAGACAGGATTTCTCTGGGTCACTTTGCACCTTTCCTGAAATTCACTCTGTAGCCCAGGCTGGCCTCAAACTCACAGTGATCCGCCTGTCTCTGCCTCCCGAGTGCTGGGATTAAAGGCGTGTACCACCACCGCCCAGCTCAGAGATCACATTTAAAGCTGAATATAGCTGAAGGACATAAAGAAATGGAGATAGGAGCATATCCTAAATGGAGATAGGAGCATATCCTAAATATGCTCCTATCATATCAGCATTACAAGACAGAACTGTAGCTGAGACTCATTGTTAGAAATGCACTTCATCTCACCCTCCTGGACTCACACATATACTTATAACTGTTAAGTATACTCGGATGCTTTCTGTATGGTTCTAGCCTATTCCTCCTGCTCTGTACCATTCTAATATATTTTAATTATAAAACAACTGGTTACAATCCATTCAAATGACTCTACAACTCACAATTTGATAAATATTACTTAATTGTTGGCTTTCTATGGGATTTTTCTGAATTTGGAATATTTGCAAAGAAATAGCACTTGATTCTTCCGAATGGTTGAGACTGAGGTAAATTTTCTTCTCTTACCCAGACTGAATCAAGGGAATAGAAAAAAGGACTATGAAGTCAGGACTGGTGTAGCCCTCGAGTACCACAGGTACAGGCGGGGGGCAGGGGAGGAGATAATTTTAGAAGCCCACAGAGACAATGTAATTTCTTTTAAGTTGAAAACAGCAATGAACAAGCAAGCCCATAAAACGTATTTGTCATTATACCATCAATACATAAGATATAGTTTATGAGCCCCGACAAGAGTGAAAATAAGGACGGTGAGGGGGGCCTTCTTTATTGATGAAGGACAGAATTTGGAGACTTCCTGGGTTCTGCTTCCCACTCGGCCACCAGCTGTGCCATCTTTTGTGAGGCATCTCATTCTCCCTTCCTTCAGTCCTCTGGGTTCTCTGTAAAATAGAATTGATGGAGGTTTGTTTTGAAGACCCAATAATTTAATGAATGTGAAACCCAGAGTAATGCTGGGCACACCGTGAATGTTTGTTATCCCAAGTGGAGAAAGAACACTCTCCTGCTTCTCTCTTCTGCTGCGTCTTCCGTCCATCTTTCTAAGGTACACCTGCCTCCCAGCCATTACTTCCACCACCATCAGCACCAGTACCACCACAACCATCACCCCCACCACATGACCCCCACCACACATCTGTAATCCCAGGACTTCTCCAGCCATATGGAAAGCAGAGACAGGAGAGAGAGATTGGGGAGAGAGAGAGAGAGAGAGAGAGAGAGAGAGAGAGAGAGAGAGAAGAGAGAGATTTTCTAAAAAGCATAACATCTTACCTTTGGGTAGTTAAGGGGGGTGTCTTCTCTTCTTTGGTGGACACGAAGTTCTGTGATGATTTACAGAATTGCTGTTTCCCAAAGCCCAAACCCCTGCATATGATCTGCATCACATTCTTAACCTATATAACAGTCTGCCTAATTGTCTTTGTCCCTTTGAGAACCAAGATTGAGAGTGCTCTCCCATAGTAAATTGCCACATGATGGACAGAAGCACATGTGGTCTGAGAGACTGGGACAGCTTTCATTTTCTACCTCTGGCAAAGTAAGACATAGGAACAAAAACTGAAACATAAACTAACCCCCCTAAGGTGTTGCCTTTGCCAGGGCCAAAACCTAAATTCCACCTCTAGCAGTCCCAAGGGCTGAACACATTTACCATTGTATCAACTGAGGTCATGTTCACACATCTGCTGTCAGTTCTTCCTGTGTAGAGCGTGGTCTCCATAGAATCTCCTTCTCACTACAAGACACAGTGCTTGAGTTTTACAAGTGCTTTCGGACTTCAGAATTCTTCTGACTTCTCATTGCTGTCCTGACATCCCCATGTGAGGGGGATGCTCAAGAAGGAACCTGAAAGCACTTGTATCCCACCCTAGAACCACGGGGAATGCCACAAGGGGCTTTGACCTTGCTGGGTACCAGACAACCAAATAACCTGCTGGCACTCCTTCCATGACCTCCTGTCCTCTCCTTTTCCCCTCACCCTCTCTCTTCCCCCAGCTAAATGCCCTAATATTTGCTTTAGCCTTACAAAGACATAAGCGGAAGTTTCAAAGCAAAACCTTTATTTCTGAGAGAGAAAGACTTAAATGTCCCCTGTGGATGCACGGAAGTCTAGGGCTGCTCATTTCCTCCCACTCACACCATGGAATTACAGTTTGCACAGCTGTGGAACCAGCTGCCCTGCGTTTACTCCAGACCTCGCTTGCACTGCCTTGCAGCAGGAGCCTTGTTATAGACGGATCACAAAGCTGGCTGGATCCAGCTCAGCCACTTCTCCAGTAGAAAAGGGACTTCTGTCAGCAGCTGTGCTTAGAACTGAGTTGCTCCGTGTGCAAAACAGCAGTGGTAGAAACAATTTCTCCTTGTTAAAGCTGTTCAATTGAAGTAGAACAGGCAGAAAGAAAAGTGTGAGTGACTGGGGTCTTAGTCATTTATTTGGGGCTGTACATTTCCAAGGTTCTTTCTCCCAAAGTACGGATCTCATTCATAGAACAAGTAAACATTTTCAACAAATTGTCTAGGGCCAAAGCTATGCTAAATAATACAGACCGCACCAAAATTCAGTTTATCACTTCTTCCCTATTGCATACAGCTAATCATGCCCCATGATTTCATACATGTATTTTACTATATTTGATATGGAAGACATTTAGTCAATATTTTAAGGACACTAGGTACTCAGTGTGTTCTTCAAATTGTGCAAGAATGCTCAGTGATTGCCTCTTTTTTCAAGTGCTAAAATGCCAAGGTAGTTTTCCCTTGCCCTCTCATGAAAGGAGCTTACTGTCCATATGCAATAATAAATCATTAATGCGGTTTGTGAAGTTTAGCCAAAGGTGGCCCCTGTACTCCACATTCCACTCAGTTCTCACCACAAAACCCGCTGCGCAAACAGGCTTGCCAGCAGTAGCTGTAAAGGATGCTTGCTTGGCCCTCTTGATGGTCTGAAGATTCTTTGTGCTGCAAATTTGACTCCTGTATTTGTAACTAAAACTCATATGGGTATGTTTTTCAGATACCTTGAGGACATTTCAGTTTTTAGAAATGGGAGATTTTCTCATATTTTTCTTGTTCATCAAAATCTGAATCCACACGTCCTACTTGGTTGATAGAATAGCAGCTAAAGAAATGGAGTGTGCATTAAATCTAAGACCAACTGGAACATCTATAAAAATAATACCAGGTCAGGTCAAAGGGTGCTCAAGCCATCTTTTAACTCCCTCCGCTGGCCTCTGGGTTGTAACTCACATAATGTGATCTGTCTGAACAAATTCTGTTCTAAAGCCTCCTCATAAAGAAGCATTCCATCTGCAGAGCCCTTTCATAGCCTAATTATAAGAACAACCGAGCAGAGTTATAGGCACCAGGGCCTGTGTCCTGGAGCCGCTCTGAGCCCACTCACTAAAGCAGTGAAGTGGAAATACTGAGACAGAACAGAATGCTGACTGAAGTTAGCCAGAGCTGACATGTCTGACATAACCATTTTATCAGGTACAATTTTAGTTTTCCCTTGCTCCTTGCTTCATTTATAATAGGCGGCACACCCTAACATAGCCATAAACAAACTGGACAGGAATAGGAATATAATGTCGATATTACACTGACTTATTTGTACACACTTGTCCATGATTCATTCAAAAATATTGGTTGATGGTTTAATTTAAATCCAGCCATCACTGTACTTGGTTAAGATCTTTGGTGTGGACCTGCTAAAGGAAAGCAAGAATAGCCATTAAGCTCATTGTTCATTAATATTACTAAACAGAATGCTGAGGGGAGAGGTCCGATTGTGAGAGATGTAATTCCATTTCACATGACACCAGGATTCCAATCTGAATGTATTATTACTTTATTGCTAAGCGTCATCCTCCACATAGTGTCAAAATGAGGATACTGGTTCTGAAAAGAAACCACATAGGTTATAATAAGGCATAGAAGGAGACAAAGCACGGAACAGATATTAGTGTTCAAGGGAAAGTTTTCCTCACCCGGAACTCGGGGAAATGAAAGCATGAATGGATACTAGAATACTGGTTGACAATGTGTGCATTTGTGGCCACTGAGCAAATGCATTCTGTGACACCAAGCTGTATCAAGGCTGCTACAATGTTCTTCCTGGTTTTTAAAGCACTGTCCTCCGTCTCTGCAAAGATCAAATACAGTCCAGTAGTCACAGTGAAACTTCAGTGCACTGTAGTGTCTTTCCTAAATTCTAACTGGTCTCATTTCTCCCAGGCCTGCTCTTTGATGAGTTACAGGAAAACAATTGTATGAGTCATACTAGTCCATAAAAATGTTCATCTTCTCCCTCAGTCTAGTTTCTGCACATCGGGTGTTGAGGCTGTTCATTTTCTCTCCAGTAGCAGAGCACTGTACAGGGCTTAGGTTGTGGTAACTTCCCTTATCCCGACCCTGGTCTTGTCTCATTCTAGAATAAGATTCTTTGCTGTGGTGAAAGTCTAGAGGTGGTGTGGCTGGGAGCAGATGCATACAGCAGGGTAGTGAATACCAGACCAGACCTCATGTCTACATACAAGAGGGTCTAGGAACTCTTGGCTCATTCAGGAGCTGCTGTAGTCAGGCAGTGGTGAACAATGGTCTGATCACCTGATGACCAAGGAAAGTGTCACAGTACAGAAAGGTAACAGTGGATTTACATCACAGATACGTGTTTGAATTCTGACACTACTGGGAAATTTGGGGTCAAGACTGTTATCTTTTTGAATTTCAGCTTGCTTGCCTACTATGTATGTAATATATTATATACATTATATGTTAAGTTATATAATATGTTATATATTATATACAATTGTGTATAATATATTATATTTAATATTACATATAATATATACATTGTATTATATGTAATCTATCATGTATGTATATATATATGAATTATTAAAATTGCCTAAAAGGGAGATATAAATCAAGGAATCAGCACAATAGGTGCTCAGTAAGCACCTTTCCTGTGAATCTAGGAGGAAATAGACATGATTTATCTTAGTGACATAAAACCTTGATGTCTATCAAGAGTCTATATAAAAATGTGGACAATTTTTAGGAAAATGAAAGTTGACTTATCTTTATTCTGACATTTCATTTAATAGTCATATTATCTATTTAATAGTGTTTCACACCTCCAACAACAATGGAATCCATAAGTAGATTCAACATCCAAGAAAAGAGGCATTTGTTTTCTGAGAGAAGGGGCCATATCTGTCTTGTTCTGCCTTAAATGCTTGTGGCTGGTGAGAGGCTTTTGCTGTAATCAATACTCAGAAGTATTTGTCAAGTGAAGGAATGGATGAGAACCACAACCAAGTGGTAAGAACTCCATCCTTCCAGCAGACTGTTGGATTTCTCTTCATCATCTAGTAACATCTACGAGGATCTCCATAGATCCCATCCTAACTCCTCCTCCAACAGTATCTTATGTGGAAGCTGTAGAGCAAGGAGACAAACCTGTTATCTTCAAACTACTCACAAGCCAGTCAGGACTCTATGGGATGATGTATGCAACTCTTCCATTCCTCTCTTTCTTCAGGAAGGGTTCACAGAGCTGATAGTCTCTACATCATTTTTATTTCACTCCTAAAAGTTGTGGTAAAGATAATATTAATTAGTCCTTTGATTTGACAATTGTCATATCCCTTTACAATGGTATCATTAATTTGTCTCTGCCCCAGTGATTCCCTAGACAGTAAGGAGGATCACAGTTCCTGCCCCCTCCCCAACCCTGCATTCTAGGCAAGTGCTCTACCATGAGATACATCCCTAATCCTCTTTTTAATTTGTATTTTGAAATGGGGTCTGGGTCTAAGTTGCTCAAGCTGCCTTGAATTCAGGCTATGGCCTTGAACATATGATCCACTTGCCTTAGTCTTTTAAGTAGCTGGGAAACGGTGCTGTTCCACCAGACCTGACTGTAGTGCAGTGTGTGTGTGTGTGTGTGTGTGTGTGTGTGTGTGTGTGTGTGTGATTTTTTTTTTGAGACATGTTTTCTTTATGTAGCTCTGGCTGTCCTGGAACTCTCTCTGTAGACCAGGCTGACCTTAAACTCAGAGATCCACCTGCCTCTGCCTCCTGAGTGCTGGGATTAAAGGCATGTGCCACCATGCCCAGCTCCGCAATGTAATGTTCTGCAAAGCACATGAGACATAACATCTTCTGTTCTTTAGAGATAAGAATATCTTTGATTCAGTTCATTTTGATATTATGAAATGTGAAACAGATATTATGAAATGACCATAGTATGCTTCTACTTGTCTCAGAATTTTCTTTTTTCATTCATACCATATTATTAATATAATATCATTTGATATGTTTTTGAAAGACATACTTAAGTTTATAAAAATAAGCCACACTGAAATCTGAATCACGCTCTATGTTTGAGACTGTCCTTGGTCTTCAACATACTTGGGATAACCACAAACCAAGAGGAAGTTTTGGTTGATTCTGCTGTCAGATGCAGGCTCCCCTCATATTGAGTAAGAAAATCATTTAAATATTGAAAGAATTGAACTGAAAGAAATCATATAGATTAATTCAATCAACACATCTTGTAAGTGAGAAATTTGGAACTTTTTGAGCTTTCTGGTCCCTACAGAAGAAAAAAGACAATGACAGGGGATTTCATAGATTCCACACTTTAATGCACCTCAGTTTCCAGCACTGTGATGGGTCAGTCTCAGGTAAGTTCCCACAAACTGCCCATGCACATCTTATCCCAACACCATGATCAATGTCAACATAGTGGTGACTTGAACTTGGTCTTGAACAGAGCATAGTATGTTAATCAGCACACAGTCTGTAAGTTAGAGGCTGGATGTTAAACATTTCTTAGTTCAGCACCCTACAGTTTGTAGAGTTGACAGTGACATTCGATAGACACACTGTAGGTACTGTTTAACTACCCCTGCATGTGGTCTAGATGTTATCGCTTGTTTTCTTGTGTTGCTAAAAATATTGAAGGATCCAGTTTTGGTGGGCTAATTTAATTTGGCAACTTGCCCTTCCAAGACTTATTTACTTTGAATGAACTAAAAGCATGCTGACAGGTAATTTTATTATCGTTTTTCTATTATTTTAAATGGAAAGTCAGTGTGGCTAGGATGACGATTTGTAAGCAAATCCAATGAAAATATGTTTTCCACCTTTAAAACGGATATTATGTGTGTGCCATGGGCAGTTTGGAGCTGTTTTTGTAGAAACTATTTTATAATCGCACACTGTATTTTGGATAGTTACCAAGAGAGATGTGGATTGCTTTTGCATTCTGTTCAGTAGTAAGCTTAAGGTGATCAACATTCCAGTGTGTTATGAAACATTGCCACATTCACTGGCCAATGCCATGGTAATACATTAACTCTGTTTGGAATATGCTTTCAATTGAGTACTTGTTCAGTCATTTACCATGTTTCCGTACCAGCCTTGCAAGCTGGAAAGTTCCATCTTAAATGAGAAGTCAAGAGCTCTTTGAATTCATCCAGCTCGTCTTTCCTCCATGCAGTTGCATTAGAATTTCTGAAAAGTCATCACAGTAGGCTTCCATAAAGGATTCTCTGTAAATTATGTTTCAATTTCTAAAGGGTTTATGAGTTTTTAAGCAATGCAGCAAAATGTTTGACTTATTTTCTTGGTTTGTGAATAGCTGCTAACTTGTAGTAAATGCAGCTGCAGATGAAACAGAGACCTCAGTTAAGCGCTGTATTTGCACAGATTAGAACCTCCTTTGTGTCCTTTTCTTATTCCCAAAGCATGATTTAGTGAAAAACATAAAGAATTACATGTGTGAATGCTGACCATCAGACTTGGGATTGTTAGTTATGTGCATGGGCTCTGTGTGCTGTCACAGACAGCAGTGTTTGATTTTCTTGCCTGTGTTAAAATTTTCCTCGTATAGGTATGTGGTGGTGGTGCACACCTTTAATCACAGCACTTGGGAGGTAGAGGCAGGTGGATCTCTGAGTTCAAGGCCAGCTTGGTCTACAGAGTGAGTTCTAGGATAGTCAGAGCTATGCAGAGAAAACCTGTCTCAGGAAGAGAGAAAGAAAGAAAGAAAGAAAGAAAGAAAGAAAGAAAGAAAGAAAGAAAGAAAGAAAGAAAGAAAGAAAGAAAGAAAGAAAGAAAGAAAGAAAGAAAGAAAGAAAAGAAAAGAAAGAAAGAAAAGGAGAGAGAGAGGGAGGGAGGGAGGGAGGAAGGAAGGAAATCTGATCATTCCCAGGCATTCAGGTATATGGGGAAAAGAACATCAATGGATTGAGAATGAGAGATTGTGCATGAAGAAAATGGTGTAAGGATGAAAAATTCATGAAAAATAGCAAGACAAGACTAACAGGTGTCATCAGAACCTGCTTGTATTACTTAAACCTAATCTAGCTGAATTAATAAACGAAACAGAAAACTTCAGCCACCTTGGCTCTAAATGCTATCCCACAGCCGGTTTGGTATTGTTCTTTGATACAGACAATGAGATCCTGTGCCACAGAAAGGTTGACTGAGGGTTTGCCTTGCATGCATGGGGCTTTGGGTTTGCTTTCCAACACCAGGGAGACAGCAAAAGGAGGCCTGGCAGCTGATGTCATTTGGGAACTGGAATCGCTAGATTTGGGTCAGTTTTGTTGTGGTTAGGCCTATAGTGCTGTCTCTCTCTTTGTTGCTTGCTATAAGCTAGAATACCGGGAAGCCGTTTTCAGGGAAGAGATCCAGGGAAGAACAGTTACCACCATCAAAGTTCCATGGGAGAACAGACCTTGGAAAGTGTCCACTGTGATCAAGATAGCTTTTATTGAATTAAGGTAATGTGTTAGGATGATGGAGGGATTTATTTTTATTTTCTCTTTATGTTTTGAAAAATGAAAGAGTCCCAGTCTTGGTTAGGGTGGGGGGTCTCATCTAGACCACGAGCTATGGATTCAAGGCTGCCTGCAGCCTACACTAACACGGGACCTATGGTTAGCTGATGAAGCCCTCTGTGGCTTACTTTCCATTGGGGGAGTAATCATGCCAGTATTTGTTACAAGGCTCAAAGCAGGCAATCTGCTTAACGATCTTGGGATGGTCTGAGATACACAGCACTCTGGAAATGGTTGCTGGTGTGATTAGAAGGGGCAGCAGCCCAGTGGGCCCAGGATACTCATAAGCTGCAGATACTGTGCACCTGCTGAGAGAAGAGCTGCAGACAGATTCGGGTGAGCAGAGCCAGCTGGCTCAGCAGCAAGATCTCTCCATGAGTCGCTGTTTTCGCCTTAGCCCTCCCTTCTAAGCAGATCTGCTTACAGGCTCTGAGAAAAACCTCTTTAGCCCCCTAGGTCGAGCCTTGGCTGAAACAATTTGTCCTTCACCACAGCTCAGGCTGTGACTAGGCAGGTCCAGAGCTCCCCCAGGCAACTCAACTTATAGGGTAAAGTATTTAACTCAGTAGGCAGGTCAAAGATGTGACAGAGTCATGGTGTTTAGTCACTTATGGTTCTAATTGCTTGGGGGTGGTTATGCAATCTGAAATGTCACTAAATGTGGGAGGCAGGGTATGAGTCAGGGGAAAACTCCAGGTCTTCTTGCCCTTTCGTTGGAAAGCTACCTTACTGTGCCCTTCTATTGTGGTGACTCTGAAACTGTTTAAAAATTACCCAAAAGAGGTAATAATGGGACCAGAGCTCCAGGCATTAATAAATATATTTTACAGTACATCATTTAGCATCTCTATATCTAGATAGATACGTCCCCTTGTTCTTAGGAGGCTGGCTGTGGTTGGGTGGGATTATAAACAGATGGAGACATAGTCAAAGCTCACATAAAGCCTCATTGGGCACAGAAAATGAAGGCATGTCTAGTAACACAACCCTTTAGAAAGGAAGACAGTTGGACTGCTTCTCAAAGAATGAGTAGGAATGAAACCATGTGTGCAGGGACATGGCAAAAATGTTTCATGAGCTGATACAAATTTTTAATCAGAGAAAACAGCACAAATACATTTTGTTTACATTCTCCTAGTTCACAAGGCTTTAGATGCATGTCTTTCAAATTATTCACAGATGACCTGCAAAGTATCAAAGGCCCATGGAATCAGTTAGCTCTAGGTGGAGGGCCACAGAGGTAAAGGGGAGCAGCTGGGAGATGGAAGGTATGGATCATCAGAGCATCAGTCTCCAGACCCATGGGATGACAGACGACACAGAATCATTACTCAGCAGGAGCATGGATTTGGTTGTGGCTTCTCAGTGAAGGCAAGACTTCAGGAGTAAGGGATGTCCCCAGTAAAGCAGAGGAAAGAGTATGTCTATGAAGGCAGTCTCCATGCATATGGTGCAAAGAAAAAGACACCCAGTAAGGATGAAGCATGTTATATGAATACAAAAATTCAGATGAGGCTGAAAAGGAAAGCGGACAATTTGAGGATGGGTCCCAAAAGCTCCTGATCACAGGATGGTGGACCGTTGCTTCTCTGGGAAGATAGTTTGTTGACATTTGGCAAGATGCAAGGGGGAAAGAAACAGCAGAGTTGTTGAATGATGTAGAGTCAAGGCGTTTTAGAAAGCAGGAAAATATAAGGACCTCATAATCATTCAACTCTGAAGGTTGAGTGGGAAGAATGGGTCATCTTTAAGCCTCTGTCTTGGCCAGTTGGGTAGATGGAGGGTTCTCCTTTAATGAACTGGGAAAGAGTTAGCTATTCACTGGGTGGATGTGTGAGCTCACTGCCAGATGGTAGATTTGCGGTGACATCCTACTGAAGGATCCAGCAAGTAGTGAATACACAGGTGAGGAGCAATGGAGAATTTACTGAGGTCATAGAAGGGCAAACAAAGTCTTATGGTCAAAATTTTTTGCTAGTGTATTGAATTTTGCTAGAAGTCATGGGTTGATTAACCCAGGATGATTCAAAAGAATTCACTGTAGTTAATTAATGCAGTCCCCCCGCCCCCAAGCACACACACATACTAGGTATGATCAGGCCAATCATCTTCCCCTGCCATGCCTTAAAATACCATGCTGATCTATATTTTCCATGCCATAACAAAAAGTTGGGAAGCATGAGGCTGGGAACCTGTGGATGGAGAATTAGCAGAGGACACAGAAAGGACCTTTAAGGTTTTATTATTGTGTTTTATTGTAGCACTGGGGATGGAACCCAGGGCCTTGTGCATACTAGGCCATCACTCTGTCACTGAGCCATGTTCCCAGTCAAGGAGCATCCTTTCAAAAGCCCGTGGAGAAGAGGCACCACCATAACACTAAGGAAGAATAAAGAGGCAGCATGGGAGAGGAGAGCGAGGGGAGAAGGTGTTTTCTAGAGGAGTTGAAAGGCCAGCAGGTTCAAAAGCACCAGTCAGCCCAAGCAGGACTAAAGCATCTTCCCTTTATTTGGCAGAGAGAAAACAGTCAGTGCTTTTTTTAAGGGTTCTCTCTGTCAAGTGGCAGAGGCTTAGCTGCAGAGGAGAAGGAAGACAGCGAGAGTAAAGATTTGTTGCCTGAAGACATTGGCTGTGAATGAAAGACAAGAGCCCACAGTGTAGCTGTGCTGGGACAGAAGTGAGAGGTGAGCCATGCTTGAGGCTTCAGCTACATACAGGTTTGATTAACCAGACTTCTCCCTAAATGAGAGGTCCTGTTCTCTACTCTACTGGGTACATTCCATATCCTAACTCAGGATGTGCAAGGTTTACATGTTGATTTTGCCACAGAATTATTCAAACAACATTAATTATAGATACTCCAATTCCAAACAGCTTACTGCATTTACGAGTGTGTTGGCTAGACAGATTCCATGAGGGGAAAGCAGATCGTGTAGCATTAGCTAGCAATAATGAAATATCTTAAAACATTAGGCATTGGTGGACAGGTATTCTCTTTCCCTTGAGCTCCTCATCTATCCAGGCTTATTTTCAAGTATAAGGAGAGATTCTGTGTCTCTGCTCTGCACAGTGGCCTTTCTCCTTCATTCATCTGTTAAGTAACATTTTCCCACCACAGTGGTTGCACCATATGTTCTCTTTCTGCAGGATTTTTGACATTTTTATGGAGTCAATGGTATTTGGAGGTGAGTTTCATCATTCTCGACTACTAATATCGACTAATTGGGGTTCAGCATGAGATCATCTCATTCCAGGCAACAACTTACTAATTAAAACAATATCACCCTCACCATCTTCTTAAGTTGAAAAGTCCATTGCTTTTTATGCTTGGTAAAACATCAAAAGCAAAACATTATTTTCTGCAATTTAAACCTTCTGACTACTCTAGGATGTGTTGTTTAAACATAGAAAAGTATTCAAAATGATTACAGATCATAGCAAATGGCTCTTCTTTCAATTTCATTTCATTGAGTGAACATGCCACAGTGCGATAAACTGGTATTCGAATGATTTCTTACCTCAGATTACAGTAGGCATCTAATGAGTAAGTAGTTAACTAGAAAACAAATATGCTAAACTTCTCTTATTCCTGAACCTCCCTGTGGTTGCTAAATTTTTTATTCTTGGAAGTTGGTACAATGTGTTTTGATATTCTCCGTCTGTCCTCCAACCCCTCCCTGATCCAACCCTCGCCCTCTCCAAGAATAGTTCCTGAGCCTTAACGGAGGGATTTTTATATATAAATATCTTATTTAGGGCTGAGCATTCTGCATTCTCCTATTCTCAGTGTCTTGTTTAGCTGTGGGTAGCTGTGTTAATCACTATCTACTGCAAATAGAAACGTGTTTAGCATCTAGTTCAGTTGTGGGTCTCTGATGAGGATTTATATATATTTTACATATATATGTAAAAGCTTCCACAGTAGTAGACTTCCATAGGACTTTTCAAAAGGTCTTTTGTGGCTGTTATCCCTCCCTCAGTTCCCTCCCCCACCATGCTCTCCCACACTCACCCTAATTTAACCCTTCCTGTTCTGTTATTCCCCCTTAACCTATTGTACCACTTTATTCTCTATCCCTTCCCTTGACAGCAAGCTGTTACAGCTCCTTACTAACTTCCTGACTTCTATGACTATTTGCAAACCAAACACACATATCTGAAGATTCTAAGCTAACACCTATAAATGAGAGAAAATATGCAAAGTTTGCCTCTCTGGGTCTGGGCTACCTCATAACTATTGGTTGATCATTCTTTATGTCTAAGGCTACCAGTGGTTCTGTCACCTCATCTTAATAATTGATTCTGGACTCTAAATTCTCTTAAAATGAGTGCCAGCAAAAATATAGTTTGAATAGCTTGATAAAGATATAAACAATAAGCATAAAATTCACCCACTTACATTGTTCAGTTCTGTGGCTTTTGTTATATTTACAGCATGTGTATCAATCACAGATTTGAGTAGTTTTGGGTTTTTAAATATATTTTTATTAATTCATTAAGAATTTCATATAATGTTACTTTGATCATATTCACCCTGATTCTCTTCTTTAACTTAACCCAGATCAGCCCCAAATTTGTGTTGTCTCTCTTTTTAAAAAATTTAATATCCTGCCGGGCGGTGGTGGCGCACGCCTTTAATCCCAGCACTCGGGAGGCAGAGCCAGGCGGATCTCTGTGAGTTCGAGGCCAGCCTGGTCTCCAAAGCGAGTACCAGGAAAGGCGCAAAGCTACACAGAGAAACCCTGTCTCGAAAAACCAAAAAAAAAAAAAAATTTAATATCCCATATTCCCAATTTGTGCTATTCATATACTTCTATGTGTGGGCCATCCATAGGAGCATGGTCAGTCCATCAGGAGCCACACCCTTAAAATAAATTGACTCTTTCTCCCAGAAGTCATCAGTTCTCCATAGCTCCTCAGTTAGGCTCATGAACCCTTTTCACTCCATTTGAGAATGCTGACTGGCTTGATCTTGTGCAGATCCAGTGCAGGCAACCACAATTGCTGCGAGCTCATGAGTACAGAGGTCCTGGAATGTCTCCTCTCCCTATTAAATTTAAACTTATAACAAAACCAGTCAGATAGTCAGACCTGTGTGTAAAATTTCAACAATGATATGATAGTAATAGCATCTTTAAAATAAGGAAAAGAGCTATGACAATTCTGGTGAACTTGCTAAAGGTATCACATAAGCCTGTCTTTTTCTGCAAGTCTGGACATAGTCATTTGTGGGCAGTGGTTGCTGTTTGCATTTGTCTGAACTTTAAGCATATGCCTACTTATTGGTATCTGTTTAGGGTTAGGGGGTGGGTTCCATTCTCAGAACCACAAAAATAAGGAAGTAACTTTCCGTCTCCATATAAAAAGTCCAGTTATTGTTATTTCAACTAACTTGCATTTCACACCTTTTTTATTAATTGTCGATCAACAACTGAAACTTCATATTTGGTTGGTGCTACAGTAGATGTTCATGTTCTGCATAGTCTTAACATGCAGTTGCTATTGCTTGTACCAGGTCACCTCACCTGATTCACTAGTGTGTTTTTCTACAACTTTTCCTAAAGGAATAGAAGGTACTGTTTTTACTTATTTGGTTCCTTTGTTTTAAATAGGATTTTTTTAGAATGCTGCATTTCAAACTAGCCTGGAGAGGCATGATGATAGAAGCAGAAGGCTGTCAGCTAAAGTACCATCTTGGTTCTAATATAAACCCTTACATTTCACAGATCTCATAATATCTGAGCTGAGAATATTTGCTCCAGGCATCAACTTGGCATTTTCAAAAAAAAAAAAAAAATCCTTTAAAACCACATGGACATTTCACTTTGCCAGAATATCTGTTTCTCATATAATGCTTAAAAATACCAAGCTTCAACAAAAATATCCCATCCTGAATCAGAAATAGAAATCCCTGCTTGTTTCCTGAGTCCATCCCTGTGTCCTTCTCCCTGCCCATTCCTAGGCTAGCACATACTTCTTGTGTACTTTGTGCTGATTACTTAGTTGATACGGTAATCAAATGCCCTGCTGAGAAATACATTGTAACCACATACAAAACAATTGTCTCCAAGAATTTGTGCCAAGGTTATGTTGAATTTAAATAGTCTGGATTGAAGTGAAAGGCAAAGAGAAGTCACAGTAATCAGAGAAGGCTGTTCAGTGGGACACTGAACAAGTTAATACACTTTAAATACATGGAGATGCTGTTGGTTTGAGCTGAGAATGTTTTTCAAAGGAGGTATTCTAAGGTTTACTTTTACATATATGTTCATTTGTGTGTGCATGATATTTCTTTGTATATGATGTTCATGTGTGCTTAGCATTTGTGATGATTACCTATATAACCCTGTAGTTCAGAAAGTACTCTCAGAATTTATCTTTTCAACTCTGTGTTAGACTCTTTGAGACCTAGAAACAGGTACTATACTTCCCTGGGCTTCATAGTAAATAGAGTCAAACCAATAAGAGTATATTCAAATCAATCACTTTTTGAGCCCTTATGAATCTGTGAGAGGTGTAAAGGCAACATTATGCTCAGAGACATAGACTGTTCATATCAATTTTTTTTACTTTTTGAGAATTTTATACATGAGTACTGTATTGTATCATTTCTACCCTCCCTCTTCTTGTAAATCCTCCCATTCCCCTCACCCTCTTTCAAATTTATGGCTTCTTTAACTATTATTGTGTTATATAATATATATATATACATACATACATACACATGTACATATACACACAACCCACTTAGTCCATTTGATGTTACTCACATTCACACGTGTTTAGAGCTGACCACTTAGGATTAGATAACTTATCAGGGTTGGAACTATGTAACCTTCTGCAGAAGGAAAGCAGTCAATAGTCCCACCCCTATGAACTAGAACAGTGAACAACCTGGAGAGATCCTCAGTAGTAGTACAATAATGGCATTCATATATCTTTGGGGATAACCAACAGTTGTCTAATTGAACATCCATGCATTTTTACTGGAGGCTATGAAAAAGAAGAACATGCCTTTGTATCAGATTCAGTTTAAATACCAAAAGAAAAAGCCACTTTTAGAATTAAAATCAAGTGCCACATGACATTTTGTTTAACAACAGACCTTATATTTGGTGGTGTTCCTGTAAGAATGTAACGGAGCTAAATTTTTTTTCCATGTGGCACAATAACCATCATAACATCATAATGTAACATTCAACTCATATGCCAGGCGATACTTAACACACCCACTATGCTGTCAGTCTATCCAAGTGCAACACAAACATCTGTGGACAGAACATAACATTTGATGATGATGATGATGATGATGATGATGGTGGTGGTGGTGGTGGTGATGATATCTGTGTCACTGGTTTATACATTTACTATGCTTTTAATCATTATTTTGGAGGGTGCTTATTGCATTTACAAAAAATTTCCTGTCAGTCTGCTGTTTCGCAGGTATAAGCCTCCTGAATCTCAAGTTTATTGTATCTTTGGTTGCAGCTTTTTCCCTTACATGGTTTAATCTCATGGTTTATTCTTTGTGACCCTCGGGTCCTTGGTCTGTACCATTGAGCATTGCTATATGATAGGCTATACCATCAGGTTTCTGTAAGCACACACGTAACAGGATCACCTACCAATACATTTCTTAAGATATGTTCCTGTTATTGAGCAGTACATTACTGTTAGTAAAAGATGATGTCCCCAGACAGTTTCTGGGTCATTTTTAGAGCATGTGTGCAAATGAATGACCTGTGAATTTCCAGTGATTTTTCAGAGTGTTAGGCAGAGGTTTTGCTGACCTCACTAGTCCAGCAAAAGGATGAGCAAGGACAGTTTCCAGTGCCATCATGGTCTCCTATTTCCAAGACAAAACTAATCATCCATCTCCTTGACACATTAATCAATTACTCAGGGGCATATGCTGCTTCACATTTTGTTCAACATTACAAATGAGCAGGTCCCTAACATGTGTGACCCTCTCCTAAATGGACCCTCAAAACACCTCTAATGAAATAACACCTCCTCTGGAAAAAAAATTAAAATAAATAGCTTAACTATTTTTCAAAAGCACTTGCTTGGAGAAAGTTAGATATAGCCATCTGTTGCCACCTAGTTAACCAGTCACATAGTAAATACAATGTGAGGGCATAAAGCTGTTTCCATTCATGGAAACTTCATCATGGGGCATAGAGTGACAGAATGACACTGTACTCTAATACCAAATTTCTCTTATGGTAGTCAGGCTAGCCCTGGGACATTTCACTTATTTGTGATTACCAAATGGCAAATTAAAATTTGATATTTTTTTAAATCCATTATGGTGGAGAAAATATGCAAATTCATGCAAGACACAAAATGGAGTGAAATGCAGTTTGTGCATATGGGCATCTGGGAGCAGACAGCTTTTCTTTTTCTCTAATGCTGGAGAGTTTTTCAGAAGCCTGGTATTTGAGGATTTCAGAATTCAAGATAATCTCCTGCCAATACTTTTGACTGGAACACAGTGTACTAGCAGGTCTGCCTACCTCCAGATTAGATTAAAGACATTACCAGTGCTTTTCAGAGGTTCCATGGGCAAGAAACTACTTAATTATATATGTAAAAACGTTTTAAACTAACTAATTAGAAATCGTGGGTCTGCCCCAGGTCCTTTGTGTATATATTATGGCTTCCACTTTAGTGTTTTTATGAGATCTGCAAGTATGAAAACAAGTGGGTCTCTGTTTCTTATGCCTTCTCTTGGGCTCTTTATCTTCTGTTCGTTTTATCCAATTCCAAGTATTAATTTTTATCTTACTATATTTTATTTCATTATTAAAAAAGAAAAATGCAACAGAAAATAATAATTAGCCAGAGCTGGTGAGACAGGTTTGTAGAGAAAGTAATTAATACACAAGCGGAAGGTCTGGATTCGGATCTCTAATACACACACAAAAGCCAGGCACAGTAGTGCACCTCTGTAAGCTCAGTGCTGTGGGGAGGACAGGCGGCTGGGGCGGGGGGCACTCCTGGAAACCAGTCTAGACAGAACAGCGAGTTTCCAGTTCATCAAGCAGACCATTAATAAATAAACAAACAAACAAACAAACAAATAAACAGGTGGAAAGTGGTAAAAGTGAACATCCCAACACCAAGCTCTGAAGCTCTGGTGCACACACACACAAACACATACACACCACAGTACACACACATACACACACACACACACACACCACAGTATGCACACACCTACATACACCACAGTACACACACATAAACAAATGCCACAATACGCACCACACACACACACCACACACACACAGTAGACACACATACATACACACACACACACACACACACACACACACACACACACACACACACGCATGCACGCACGCACGCACATGCACATGCACATGAGCAGATTAGTGCATTCACACACACACATATGCCACGAACATGAAAGAAATCATTGAACAGTTCCTTGCTAGGCAAGTAACTTGCATCCTAGGCAGTATGCTTCAGGGTGTAAAGGCTGTAGCACTGATCCAGCCATGTCGTCTGTTCTCCTGGTTCTTTTATTTAAGTGTCATCTTTGTCTGAACACATGAGCGACATTTGAGTGAAAAATCTTCTGAAGATGTTTTTGTTTGAAATCTGAATATAGTATTTTAATCAAACGAGGTTGTTTCATATTTCGGTTATCAACAGTAGTTTTTAAATTACACATCTTCACATCAGCCTGGAAAGTATTTCTTTGGTAGCCAGCATTGTGTTTGTTTGCCATTTCCTTGTTTCCTTAGAGATTTAGCACAAGCCTCATTACCATCTACAAACTTAATGTGCCAGATTAGAGAAGAGTTTTTCTACCTTCTGGTGTGAAGGATGAGTCTGGAAAGTAGGGATTGGAGTAAGACGGGTGCTAAATGACCCCTTGGCTGCTGTCCTGACTGTGTCTGCACCCCTAATACAAAAGGGTTCCTCTTGCCGGTGGACATTGCCCTTAGGCAGAGGTAGGTTCAGGTCTCAGTGGACACAGCAATGCCTTGGGTCACTTACAGTGCTCCATTCCAACATTTGCAGTTTCATGGATTCCTAGTTAAATCCTACCCAGTTATTAAACAGCCATGTAACAAAGTAGACACATTGCTTCACGGTTTGTTTCTCTTCTTGCCCATCATCTATGCTGATCTTCCCTAACATAAGAAAGTAAGAAGCCTCAAATACGAGTTACATAACCAAATGGATGTTTACTCTCCTCTTCCTGCTCAATCATAGCTTGAGGAAATAAGATGTTGGGTGGGAGAATAATATTGAAGATGCTTAGATTGTTTTTAAAACTCAGGCAGAAGACTAGTTTGTACCCTTACATGATAAGGCTTGTTATGAAAATACCATCTTCAATGCACAGAAAATAAGAAGGCTTCTTCCACACTTTCCCAGAGGATCAAGATAATAATGGGCTCCTGGGTTCCAAAGCAGCAGCTCCCAATGCTTATGAAGCAGAAACTGTCATTTTCAAGGTTATAAAGTCTCAAGCTGAACTGTAAAAATGTATATGGTGTACACATAACCTTTGTGTTTACAATCCAGAGACATAATGAAGAATATGATGACAAAATTTTTGTACTTTATTTGGTATAGTGTTTTTGATGCATCTGAAGAATTTGTGGTCATACTTGGGACTTATTAAGATTACAGTCATTATGGTAGTCTTTGACTACCCTGGGAATAGTTCTCATGGCATGGGTATAAGGAGTAGTATAGGAAGAATTCTCAACATTGAGTCATAGACTGGTCCATTTCAAAGTCAAAAATAGGGCTTGGGATGTACTTAGATGCTATAATTTGCTTAACACATCATGAGGCCCTGGCTACCAAAAATGAAGACAAAATATACATTATTAGGTCCCTAGAATTAACTATAACCATATCTAACTCAATAGGCAGATTAAACAGGTCCATATGCAAAACAAGTTATGACTTCCAGAACCCTTGGACAGCCAGAAAATCAAAACAAATTGGAAATCAAAGACAAGCTGCAAAGTTAATTAAAATTGAATTAACAAAACTAATTTAATGTGGCAAAACATGTTGTTTAGATAAAATTACCATGCAAACTGTAAATATGGTTTCCACTGCTATGGCTATGGTACTGCTAGGTCTAACCAAGCCCAAAGATTCCATTCAAATTGTGAGAATTTTCTAGAAGAACAGAGGAAAGTATTTTTAGTTTTTCTTGGTGCAAATACATCATTTACTTTTAAAGTCTGTCTTTTAGTCCCTATCAGTAATATTTGTTACCAACACATATAAGAATTATGTTTTTAAAGAAGATTTATTTTTATGTGTATGAGTGTTTTGCCTGCATCTTAATTTTTAATTATCATCGATAAATATGTAAAATGAAGTTAATTCCCACAGAGAATGTGTGGAACATTACAAATGTGCATACGCCCTCCCCTGACTCTGATCCTGGGAACCATGGATGCTTGCTACACAAATCATAAAATTTGTTCTGATCCTAGATTGTGAAGGGTCGTCTGTATATCACAGGACAAAATTTTGAAAGACCTGTCATACTGTCAAGGCATTTAAAGGCACAGTTTGCTGTTAACACCATCTTGTGCCTTTGTGAAAATAAGAAGCAGTTTTCCTCCTCAGCAAGCATATCCCAACCCATGGATCATAGCTTAGGACACAACCAAATGGAACTTTAGCCCCACCTGCCCCTTGGTTCAGTGCTCCAATGTTATAAGGACATTCACAATTGTACATGACTGACACAGGGCATGAAAAAAGTTAACGAAACAAATATTTTGTCCTCCATTTCATTTCAAAAGAAATCTTGATTCTCAAATGAGTTCATTAGTTAAGCCTCTTTGTAATGTCATATTTACTTACTTCATTTAATTAAACCAAGTGCATTGGGGGATGTGCCTCGTGGTTTCCCTTGGGAAATGACTGCCAGTGAACTCATCTTAAGGAAAAGACACCTTCTACCCCATCTATTCATCCTATCACCCTTATGTCTCTAATTTATTTTATTTGGTATAACTGACTAAGCGGCCAAACCAATATCAAGCCTCCTGATCCCATCTTGATCAGTTTATATTTATTGCAAAGATTTTCTCTCACTGTCTGCTATGGCCATGTCTCTTAGCAGCAGGAATATGCGTGTACATATGTGTATATAAATTCTCTCTCTCTCTCTCTCTCTCTCTCTCTCTCTCTCTCTCGTCTTATTATAGCTCAACTTAAATAAAGTTCTTTCCATATATAGAGAGCATCTCAAATAGGAAGGCATCACGGAGGATTATGTAAGGGCGTTACCTTGAACGCACTCACCGAGCTTCACTGCTATATACAGGTTGCTTTTCAGTGCACAGGCCCCTCAAAAAGTCCACTTGTGACCACATCCTGCTCTAGCCCAGAGAGAAGGTGAGAGATGGGAGATTTATCAAGAATCTATGATGAGGAATTCTAGGTAATGCCTGCAGGTTGGAGCCATGGTGCTTAGGAGAAATTAGAGTCTTGGGAAGCTTACTATTTTAGTGAGATTCCTATGGTTTAAGTATTTTAAACCTTTGATAGTTATGTGATTTAATAAAAACTCAATCAAGAAATCTATTTTACACATGCACATGATCATATGCCCTGAAGTGTTCATGCATGAGCACCAGAGCCTGACATAGAGTAACATGTAGCTACTGATATATGGTTGCAATCTTAAGTAGTAAATCTGCTCTCCCTTAAGCTTCATACCCAGTAGAATTACATAGAGGCAATTTTACTTACTGGATTATGGCCATTTATCATTCAGTAAATCTTTCCTAAGCATCTGCAAAAGCAATTGAACCCTGGAAACTTCCTTCTCCCCATTGCCCAAGCTTGTGTACATCCCTCAGACCTCTCTCTGGGTATGCTCATAAAGAGATTGTCTTTGTGCCAGCAAATGAACAGCAGCATGCTTGAGTCAGGTGCCTTGATGAGCTGCCTGCCTAGCATTTGATGGCATCATTGTATCCACCCAATGAGGTCAGTTGAAACAAGCTCCTGAAGCAGTTTGTAAAAGTGGTCCCCAAACTCAGCAAATACATGCAAAGCTCAAATAGATCTCTGAAAGTCTCAGGGGTGAGAACTGACCCGAGCTCTATCCATATCACCCTCTATGGCCTGGCTTCTCTTTTTATTAGAGAGAGGGAGAGAGGGAGAGAGAGAGAGAGAGAGAGAGAGAGAGAGAGAGAGAGAGAGAGAGAGAGAGAGAGCAACTCTTTATTTTGTCTGTGTGCATATGTCACATGAGTACATGAGTGTGGAAGATAGAGGTCAGCGTCAAGGTGTCTTCGTCTATCACCTCCTCCATTTGTTTTTGTTTTTGTTTTTGTTTTTTGAGGCAGGGTCTCTCACTGAATCCAGAGGTTACTGACTGGCTAAACTGTCTAGCCAGCTAGTTCTGTGGATCTTCCTATCCCTGTATATTGCCCCCCAGTGCCAAGGTTACCTGTGCACACACAACTTTTAACATGGGTGCTAAAGAGCTGAGCTCAGCTCCTCATGTGTACACGACAGACACTTGTCTAACTCAGCTACATCCCCAGGGCCTGGCCCAGCTTCTTATATTGTGGGTCATGATCCCATAATTAAAAATTTGAGTGTACACAACCAAAATTTATTCAAAATGAAGCTCTTAGTGAACTCAGGTGTTTTTGTAGCACTGATTCATTTCACATTGTGCAGTTTATTTCACCCTTGGTTCTGAACACATAATATACATGCTTTGATAAGCCAAGCATCCTGATGAGCACTGCCTGAAACATGTCAGTTCAGATTCAAAACCATTTTATTGTTCATTGTGATGTTTTGCTGTATGTACAGAGTTTTCTTAGACAAGCACCACAGTTTAACTATAGAAAACAAAGACTTTTCGCCTTTCTCCACCTCCAGTCCTCAGCACATAAGTTTCAAATTAGTGTATCTTTGGGATGTAATGTGTTAGCATGTTTGATTTTACAAATTTCTGTTTGAGTTGCTGACTAGAGTTTCATTTAAAAAAATCATTAGATGAATTTTGGCTTGGAATGAGGACACAGTTTTCAACCATCTCTGAAATGGCTCTAAATATACTCCTGCCATTTTGTACTGGATGTTTATATAAAGTGTTATTTTCAATACTGATGATTATATAAGCAAAATACAATCAACTCTGAAAACCCCTAAAATTGACCAAGTTCCTCAGTACCAAATACTAGCCGAGACTTAACTCTTTACATAAAGTAAACAAGCACACCCATCCCACTTGTCAGAAAATTTACGTTTGCTATTGACAAATAGTAGAATTATATGTATAGCAAAGACTTGTTTTAAACAAATGTCTTTATAATTTATTATCAGTGACTGTTTCATTCCTGTGTGTATTTTATAGACCTATATACTCAAGGTCATATAAAAACTTTTTTTAGATGAAAAGCATTCACATATGGAAAGACTTGAGCAGTCCTTCCCTGGGTGATAAGCAGCTTTGGAGGAGAATGAAGTGAGACGAAGATTGGAGACTGAGCCGGGCAGTGGTGGCACATGCCTTTAATCCCAGCACTCAGGAGGCAGAGGCAGGCGGATCTCTGTGAGTTCGAGGCTAGCCTGGTCTACAAAGCAAGTTCCAGGAAAGGCGCAAAGCTACACAGAGAAATCCTGTCTCAAAAAACTAAAAACTAAAAAAAAAAAAAAAAGATTGGAGACTGAGATTGCCACTCTGTTTCCTCCCCACTCTGCTCACTGAAGGAAGGGCTGATGAAGAACCCTTTACACTATGTAGCACTCATCCTGCTCCCGGGCCAGTGGCTGGTAGTCATGAAGAGCTGGGATTGGACACAGAGCCTACCAATCCCTGTCACTCTCCCCTCGGGGACTGCTTGAATAGAAATGAACAAATCACACTACTTTTGAGTTCTATGGCTTTCACATGCTGGCCTGGAGTTCCACTGCCATGTCCTTGCCATCTGGATCTGAGGTGACTCATGTCTCCATGAGAGTCACCTCTCGCATGATAAATTGAGGATGGAATATCCAGACTACTTAGGTACCTGGTGTTCATATGTTCTGAGATTATTTCTAACTCCTGTGTAGTTCTCTCATTTTGCTGATTCAGAAATTCTCCCAGGATTCGGATGCTGGAATCTTGGTCTCCTCTGTGGTAGCATTTAGGTGGTAGAAGCTGTAAGAAGTTAAGGAGCCTGTGGAATGTAGTGTGGTTGAGGAGGTTCTGCCATTAGAATGGGATTAATGCTGGTCTCCCAGAGTGAGTTAAAATGAGATCACTCCATTCTCCTGACTCCTTTTGCTCACAACTGTGTCCATTTCCTTTTCTCTGCCATACTGTGTATGACTGCCTGACCTTAGACATCCAGCCTTTAAAACTGTGAGTTAAATGAACCCCTTTACTTTATAAGGTGCTCATCTTGTAGCATTTGATACAGAAACAGAAATACACTAACGTACACTCCCTATGTGACCTGTGATGACAAGCTCCTTTCAAATCAGTGCCCACTTCAGTAAGGCTGTGTTTGCTGTTTGTTGTCCATGGCTGCTCAAAAAGCTGTTTCCCAAGGTTTCTTGTTTAAAGTGACACTTGGGGCCGGAGAGATGGCTCAGGTGGTAAGAGTGCTTGCTCTGCAAACATGAGGAGCTGAGGTCCAATCCCCAGCACCCGTGGAAAAAGTCAAGTATGACCATGTGTGCATCTATAACCCCAGAGACGTTGGGGGCGGGGACAGGAACATCACGGGGGCTTACTAACCTCAAGCCTAGCTCTAGATTCAGTGAGACACCCTGGCTCAAGCGGATGAGGCTGAGAGAGATGCAGAAGGGACACCCAGTGTCATACTCCGGCTTCCACTTCTACACTGGCAAGCATGAATATACACCATGTTCACACACACACACACACACACACACACACACACACACACACACACACACACAGAGAGAGAGAGAGAGAGAGAGAGAGAGAGAGAGAGAGAGAGAGAGAGAGAGAGAGAGAGAGAGAGAGAGTCCATTGAGAGCTAGGCTTCTGTGTGGAAGCAACAGAGGCTCAACTTGGAAGTTTTAATCCTTGGTGCTTATTTTAATGGCACACATATTCACATAGTTACTTCATGAATGTCTAAGATGTACCACTCTCCTTGTACTGTCATGATGGGTAGTCTCAGTAGACATTCCATCTTACTGCCATTTCTGCTGTAGAATAGTTCTGCTTTTCCAAAATGGCCAATTTTGCTTTTTTTTTTTTAGAGAGAAGAGCAGTGGTAAATGTGCATTCTTCTTTCACGACTGACTTTATTTATTTGCCTTAAAATCCCCAGTGAAAGCACACACTTGTCCTAATAAACATTGACTCTACTGGAACTTAGCTGTCTTCTCAAATTATCATCAACTGATGAGCATCCTGAGGGTTGGTAGTCAGGAACCCTTTTTGGTCCCTTCATTAGTTCTGGAGGCTAATGCTGTTTTCTTCATGAGGCAATGTGGTTAGGGCAAAGTCCTGGATGCCACACTGGATCTATCTGGCCTTTCTAGCATAATACCAGGCCATAAGAGAGTGCCCTTCACAGGAACCAGCTAGAATCAGCTTGAGTTCCTAAGACTCATTCTAATATGTGCACATAGATTTATACTAAACTTAAACAGGATTTTCACAAAAATCTCCACTAAAACTCATAAAGTGTTCCACCTAACTTTCTAAATCTGGTATTTTACCTCTAACAAGCTTGGACCATGGTAACACATGAAGTAATTATCAGAAAAGTGGTAATAACAATGTGTAAGAACTCAACTGAGATGTGTTCTCTCCTTAGCAGGTGTCACACAAGGCTGGATAGTGGCCAGCTGTAGAATTAGGAGGGATGATTACTATTTAGTAGACAGGCAGAGAAACAGAAAATAAAGTCTTTGGGTGGCTCACTGGTGACAGGAAATGAGGGGCTGTGTAGCCATCAAAGGCAAGAATTATTTATTCTCCACAGTAATTATCTTACTGCTATTCTTTTATGAATTATACAGCCAGCTGGAGACTCAGCTGGGAGATAGAGAAAGAAAAAGAGATAAATGTTTGCATTCAACCTGTACCATTTCTCGGTTCAAATATTTACAGTACTCAGCTATATGTCTTCCTTTTGAACCATGGTCCCAATGATGAATACCACCATGACTTAGACAAGACAAATGGAGCACTTTCAGTTCATACCAGTTGAGAATGTCTGAGCTTGATTTAGTTTTGAATGAATGAATGAGTAAATGAATGGATGGATGGATGCTAGGTACCTGTTGCTTTACTGGTATTTGTTTGTTGAATATCAGACTCTAGTTTCAAGTCAAAAGTCTCTGTGTTTGATGGTCACTTTCCTGAATCTGCTGTCCAGAGAGGGAAAGGGTGTTGAACATATTGCAAATTCTTTTGTGTTGTGGATTCCAGGGAGTAACTTGGTACAGATAGACCATAGTCTATATGACATTAGTCTGTACTGATGTTTCACATTTATGAAAACTAACCTTCAGAATGGGCTTATTTGAAAGTATCAGAATTATATACAGTAGCACTACTCATTAATTATTTATCTGAAGACAGATTTCTTTCTCCCTTGGCTTGGTGGTAGTTAAATGACAGAGAGCATGAATGGAAGAGAGTATGTTCATGTAACAGTTAGGTAACTTTTCAAAATGTCCTTAAACTTATTTAATTACACTCCAAAATTCCATGGATTTATTTTAAGATGGGATACATACCGACAGCTGTCACAGGCATGTGCTCTGAGAAGGCAATCCAAGGCTGATTCCTAACTAGCAGTTTGCATCTCAAGGCATTTTCACTCAAATCATAGAGGAAGACATGAGCAAAAATCGTGGCCAGGGTCAGAGCAGTTTACATTTATCATACATTAGGTGCTTTACATATGTTCCTAAATATAACAGAAAAAAAATCATTAAAATTTCCGCTTTTCACCAAGAAAGAAATTGCTAGATATGAGTAACCAGCCCAAGTGACTAGAAACAGGGTTCAAACTCAGATTATCTGCATTCAAATCCACATTTCCAACTATATCATGTTAAATAGTAATGTGTAAGTTATTATTGTCCAAATTTAGACGAAATGGCAACAAAGGAGGTAATTGGTTTTATATTTATTTGATAGCCACTATAGGAGGTATTATTAGAATACATAATTACACATGAACAAATACATGTATGATCATTCCTACATAAATTCATAGCTTATATTCTATATGACAAATATATATGTTCATGCATGCATGATATGTATATATAAATGATAAACACATGTATGCTGTACATACCTATCTTTTTATATATACACTATATGCATCTATGAATATGTATAGCATGATGAGAAAGAGAAAAGATAGAGTCCTTCTAGGAGTTTAGAGCCTAAGGAAAAACGGGCCAAAAATGATAAGTGCACAGCTCACAAGAGCGTGACATGAATAGATACTGAGCCTCACCAACCACAAGTGCAGACTTCTTATCACTAGAAAAGGTGGCGATGTCCACTCTCCCTTCGCCACCATTCCCAGCCCACAGCAGAGCTGTTAGGGAGGCAATAGGCAGGATTGTGTGTGGAGGACACAAGGACAGGAAGAGACTCTCCTCTCTGCTCAGGAAGCAACCCTCTGACAGCAGTTCTTTCGTGCCTGGATGTCTAAGGCACCATGCAGAAGCCCAGGCTTAACCTGCCTCCTAACCACTGAATGGAGTAGAAATACATGAGACATCTTCCCTTGTGTGTGATGTATTGAGCCAAGTCTCTGCCATCGCAAAACTAAAATGTGTCTAAGTAGCATGTCTGTTTGAGAGAATAGATTCTCCAAGCAGGCTCATCTCCCAGGTACCAGACTCCCTCTAGCACATGGTGTTTAAAATAAACCTTGCTAAACTGGTTCTGTTCATCTGTTTGAATGCTACGTGTAATACATAATGTATTAAACTGTTTACATTATCTTCATTATTCACTCATAAAGTCTTAATTTATGCAAGAGAGATTAATGAGTATCCACTTTACATATGACAGTGAGATATATTCTCTAGACATCTATTCTGATGTTCCTAAAGGGTGTTCTTTCTTGACAAGTCAGTCCATCAAAGGTCAAGGGTTGTATTGTGCTATTAACAGTCATTTTGAGATTTAGTATCATAAGTCATGGGAAAAATAAGAACTTTTCTTATTAGATTTTTTAATTATGTATTTTTGTTAATGTGTTTGTGTGTACATTCCTCCTTTTCTATACTTGCATCAAGCGCATGCAGGTACCTGTGGAGGCAGGAAGAGGAATCAGATCCCCCGGAACTTGAGTTACTCATGGTTATGAGACTTCTGATATGGGTACTGGAAATCAAACCTGCTGTGGCTACCAGAAATCAAACCAAGGTCCTCTGCAAGAGCAGCAAGTGCTTTTAACCATGAAGCCACCTCTCCAGCCCCTAAAAATTTCTCTTAATATGGTGTCTCTGTCTGTCTTTGAGTGCTCAAAAATATCAGCATGGTAAATAGGGAGACTGAATATTCATCCCCAGGAAAGGAAACCTTTGTAATCATTGCCTGACTACGTTATCCTATGTGTCTTTAATACTATTCAGGTTCCGATTTCATACAAATGTGGCTGAGTCTTTTTAATGACTACATATTAAGTGCATATGCCCATGGTGTTCAATGTGAATTTTTATGCACACAACATGCATTGATCACACCAAACCTCTCCTCTTCTACATCACCCTCTCTGCAAACTTACTGTTACTGGGTTTCTGTCATTCTACACAGGTAGTCTAAAACCAAAGAGTGTTCTCTTTCTTTCTCTCTCTCTCTCTCTCTCTCTCTCTCTCTCTCTCTCTCTCTCTCTCTCTCTCTCTCTCTCTCTCCCTCCCTCCCTCCCTCCCTCCCTCTCCTCTCTCTCTCTCTCTCTCTCTCTCTCTCTCTCTCTCTCTCTCTCTCTCTGTGAGTATGTGTGTCTTTCTCTCTCTGTGTGTATGTGTGTGTGTACGTGTGTGTGTGTGTGTGTGTGTGTGTGTGTGTGTGTGTGTGTATGTGTTCAGCATTGTGAATCTATTGCTTCCTAAGTTGACTCTTTTGAATAGGAAGATAATTTTTAGTCCAATTCCATTAGTTTGCTAACCGTCCTTGTCAAAGCCCTCACTCCAGAAGAAAACATGTGCTTCAATTCAGAAGTCAGCACTCAGGGAAGAGGAAGTGGGAGGAGAGGAAATTGAAGTCCTGATTTCTGGAAAGTGCAGTGTGAGTGGTCATATTGAAGTACAGATTTTCCCTAAGAAGACAAACTCCCCTGGCCAAGTGGCTTGGGCTAAGTGTTAAATAAGGTAAACATCTGGAAATTGCTCTTCTGGAGTGGAGTGTAACTTGGCAGCTGATTCTGACCTGAGGGCACAGCTCTTCAGTGCCCAGTCATGATGTAAATAGTCATTGTTTCTTGTCTGCTTTTGAACCCACTGGCTGAGCCCAGTGACAGACAGGCATGCTTAAAACCATGGCTGTGCATAAAAGTACCTCACTTATAAAATGATGTGTTTCATGAATCCAAAGTCAACTCTCCTGCAGTAAAGAGTTTTGCAAAATGGAAGGAGGGGACTGGACCTGCCTCGATTGAATCTACCAGGCTGAGCTGAATTCCCAGGGGAGTCCTTGCCCTGGAGGAGATGGGAATGGGGGTGGATTGGGAAGGGGGGGGGGGCGGTGGAGGAGGGAGGACAGGGAATCCGTGGCTGATATGTAAAATTAAATTAAATTATTAAAAAAAAGAGTTTTGCAAAATGGATACCACGCTCTATCTAGTTTCTGTCACTGAGGGGGAAATGTGAGCTTTATGTAAATTCAGAGACATAAGAAATCAGACTTTTCTGTGATTCGTCCCGTTAAGTCCATTATTACTTTGAAAAATATTGTACTCAGAAATATAAATAACACACCTCATCTGTAGAGCACCACAGATAAACAAGACAACACACTGAGGATGTGGACTGCTTCCCCACGATCACAGAGAGGACTGGAAGCTGGGGTTCATCACCAGGAAGGATTGGCCCATATTTTACTAGCCCAGGAAAGGGTGTGGACTGCTTCCCCATGATCACAGAGAGGACTGGAAGCTGGGGTTCATCACCAGGAAGGATTGGCCCATATTTTACTAGCCCAGGAAAGATCCATATGCAGAATTTGAAGTGCAGTTTCCAAAGAATGCATGTCACTTTTGCCACAAAAATCTTGTCCAACCATTACAAATCAGGGACTGTCTGTATTCCCAAGGAAAGCATTTAAGTTAACAAGGCAGTTGAAAACCAGGAACATTTTCCAACTGAATGAAGGAATAGATAACTGGAATGGATACTTCTTCCTGGACATGAGAACAGAAGGGGCTGAGAGATTACCTCCTCCTGTCACACTGGGTAGAAATGGCAGGGCCAAGAACGAGGCTGATGCATTAGCCTCTGGTGTACAGACAGATCAACTTAACAGTCGCTTCCCACTAAGGTTGCCCTGTTTAAGTTAGAGTGTGTTGTGATTGTGTTTATAAGTTATAGCAAAGTAGCTACAGCATTAAAAGGAGGTAAGAAGCAAGAGAATTTTGAATATTTATCACAGTACTGTGGTTCATATTTTAGTGCAGATAGGTTTATTTTTTTTCCTGGAAAAGACACTAATACCACCTCTCCACGGCCTGGCTATACCAAGTCTCAGGTAGGTGTTCCCCCTTATAGCTGACTTCCCTTCCTGGGGCTCCAGTCATCCTTGGCCAATCACGGTCCAAGACTATCAAATAGAACATTCTAGAAATAAATGGTTTCTAAGTTTTAACTAACTTATATAATGGCAATGTGTTATTATAACTGTTCTATTATTAGTTATTGATACTAATTTCTTACTGTGCTTAATTTATTAAACTTTATAATAGGTGAGTGTATAGGCAAAAATATAGTACTATACCTACAGAATGTTATCTCCTTAGTGGTTAAACTTACAGTTTGTTTCGTCTTTGTAGTAATGTGAAAGTGTATATCCCACGCAACTGTGCTGTTTTTCACTGTCAGCCCAGTAATCAATAAATATGAGATGTTCAACATTTCATTGTAAGATAAGCTTTGAGTTAGGCCCCACTGAACCGACTGTGTTCTAATCATTGAGTGGAGAGACAACTAGAACATTAAATGCATTTTCAATTTACAATGGGAATATTGGGACATAACCCATCATAACTTGAGGAGCATCAGTACCATTCTTGATTCCAGGCATCCATCAGGGTCTTGGAATAAATCCCTCTGAACAGGGGGTGTTCTTTGTACATGCAAGCGCACAAGCCCAGAACAGAACGGGGAAAAAAATGCCAGTGTGCTGTGAGTAAGGTTTTCCCAGGACACTTACCAAAGGCCAGTTACATGCAAGCTGAAGGTTTGCCTACCTGTCTTCATGCAAAGATCAGGAGGACCATGGAGAGGGGCTGAGTGTGCCACTGATTTATAGTCTGGCTCCCCAAACAGGGTGACGAAGACTGCCCAGAATCCACTGCTAGGTCAGGCTGGGATTAGAGGTTAAATCACCATTCTACTTCTGGAAGGTTCTGGGAGTCCTGAGTGATGATCTTCTGGGCTCCCTGACTTGCATCGATTGTGCTGCTTTCTTGAGAGTGACCCTCTTGGGCTTAAGAGTATGTGAGGCTCTGGGGAGAGCAACCTCTATCCCAACCTGAGTCCAGGCTCTCACGGGAGCAAGGGAAGCAAAATAAATACCACTAAGTCCTCCTCACATTCACTAAGCTAACCCTGACACTGCCCAGAACAAACAGTAGCATTTCCAGTTTGTACTACCTAGCGGACGAGGACTTGACTTTGCATAAACAGCCTCCTGGAGACCACACAGAGGGGAGACATACAATCAGACAACTTTCTAAAGATTTTGAATGACTTGGAAATAATATTTTTACACCTACTCTTTAAAACAAGGACTTTGTAGATGAGGAAGGGCATATGATAAATAAGAAGAAACTCTTTGGGACACAGGGAATGCATTGGGCTCTACTTTGCTATTAAACTTTACTTCACCTGGATACACTTATGGAGCTAATGCATTGGAGATGGAGGGCATAAGACACATCAGAGAAAAGCAGAATGACAATGAGCAGGCTTGATTAAATGCTGGAAAGCAGGCACAGGACATAAAGACGAAGGTGTCAGAGAAGACAGAAAATTAGAAATGGAAAGGAAGATGAGACCTGGGGACGCAAAGGTATCTGAAGGAGAAAAGCGGGGAGCCACACACATAGGCAGGAGCATCAGGCAACTTGGCAGGCCTTTGTAAGAACCCAACCCCCAGCATTCCTTTGTTCCTTTTCCTTAACGTGCCCTGTCTCCAGTGCCGGTCCTCAGGTTCTCTTGAGTGCCCAGGTTTTGTCTTCACCCTTCTTGGAAACACTAGTAGCTTCTGTGCATTTGAGGTTGAGGTTTAATTTTCCATCATTATCTTACCTGACCTGCCAGCACTTTGTCATTTTCCACCCCACTCACACGGGAAATCACATGCCTGACTTCCAGGGCATCCACTTCTCTTGATTTCCCACCAGAGATTTTATTCCCAGCCTCTGTGGGGCCTTGTCCTGTTTCTGACCCTTTCATCCTGGAGCATCTCAGAACCTGCATCCTGCTCATCCCTTCTCCTCCACCCACACTGACTCCTGTGGTCATGTCACGAGCTATCACAAAGTTAAACAGCATGTTTTCTGAAATAACATTGGATCTTACCTTCCCCGTTCAGCCCACTTCCCCGACTCTATGCTCAAGTGGCTGTTTTTTAGCATTCCTATTTCAGTGGGCCAACATCTATCCAACACCATGCTGCACACCTTCTGATACCCAACTGTCCTCTACCCTCACCGTTTCCCATACCAATTGAAAACTGCACCGTATTTCTGGTGTTAAACTATACTGTCATTCCTGAGTCTTCCTTTACAACAAATATTTGAAGAGTCTGTTGCCAAGTCCTCAGCTATTTCTGACCACATGTCACCACCCCATCGCCACCAGCCTAGTTCATCTCCTCTTCACTATACACCCGATTTGTTCCAATGGCCTCTGAGTGATTCTCTGTGTCTGGTTCTTTGCATGGAAACTCTCTTCTTAAACAGCTACTACACTTGTCCTTTTACAATGTTAGGGAGGTCACGCCCCTCCTCACATAAACCCTTCTGTTATCTCCAGGTCCACTTGGGTGAAAGTGAGAACTCTGACGATGACTCACAAGAGTTATAGCACATCCTTAAACATATGTGGGTGGTGATAAATATTATGAAGAGAAATGAAAAAAGACAAGAGGGTGAGAGGGAAAATGAGCTGGATAAGGGCCCATTTAATTAAGAATAGTCAAGGAAGGTATCTGATGCTGTGATATTTGAACAGATGCCCAAAGAAGCTGTTTATAGGCATGCTTGTATCATGTAAGTATATAGAAGTAGATAGAGGGATGTGTGTGTTACCCACCTGTATGTACTTATATATCAATAGAACTGGATCATAGATTGTGCTTAGACAAAGGGGTTCTGACACTGTCCTACAGAAGAATATGCACTAGTAACTTTTTTGCCTGGAAAACTCACAATGCTACCTGGAAAGCCACCACAAACCTGCCTCTACCTGTTAAACTGTCCACTTGCAAACATTTCAGTGTTGCTTATATCTTAGAAGCATCTAAGTATAATTTTCTAATTTCATCAGAATGCTGAGAAGATAATGCAGCCTAGGATGCTTTTGGACTCTGGGGCTTTTGGATTCTGGTAAAATGGAAATGGAGATCTAGTGATATTATATTGAGGTTTAGATCCCTAAAGGTTGATATTCCCACTCTTCTGGTATTTTAAATTAAACCTTTTCTGAGGAGCAATCATCAAAGGCTTTCTAAAGTGTTTCTAAGTTGGCGACACCCACATCTTTGCTATTTTTGGTCTGCTCTCTCTACATCAAACACTTTGGTTAGATTGGAGAATGTGCTTGTTCCCTATCAAGTTTGTGAGCTGTGTCATTTTAATTTAATTTAATTTAATTTAATTTTAATGTGTTAAAGCTGTCTTCCCTCCTCCAAGGTCATTGCCAATATTAACCCCAGCTAAAAATAAAGAAAGAACCAAATGGACAGCTTCCAGGTAGCCCTTCCAGGAATGATTTTGTTCCACACTGCGTGTTGCTTGTTGCTTTGATAGACGATTATTAAGTCAGTATTTCATGAGTTTTCAGAATCAAAATTGAACACATGTCAACTGTTTCGTTCTGCAAGAGTTGGCAACCATCCCCTCGAGGTCTGATTCTTAAGTTTTATTGGGTTATAAAAGCTTGTAACTGCAAAGAGTTTTATTTGGCTTTTCATTTATTCAGGTTTTTTTCCTTCTTGGCATTTTTTTTAAAAGAGAACTGTTGATATTTATGGAATAAGAACTAAATGGGATATTATAAAATTTCTGTTCTCTTGTTTTTTTCTTCACCTTTTGGTATGTAAAGTGAACAAAAGCCACCTTAAGAAATGGTGTTACTGCTTTTCCTTCAATATCTAAAAGGAAATGCAAAGGCGAGAAAACAAAAGTCATCAAAATCTACGGACTGGAAGATACCTGGTGCTCCACATTCCATCTTGATGAAGAAACCAAGCTCAGAAAGGCAGAGAATCCTGTTAAAGCTGCATTACAAACCAAACCCATATTAGCATTTGCAAGCTATGACCACCGTATCAATGTTGTTTCAACCGTTAACACTGTTTTCCAAAGGTGAAGATTTGATCTATTCTTTATTATAACTTAATTGTCTTTATTACTATTCTTCAAGCTTGGGTTAGGATTGCAACTCAGCAGGTAGCGAGCTTGCCTATATACATGCATGAAGCCCTGGGTTCAGTTCCCAGCACCACATAAAACTGACTGAGATGGCCCCGTGCCTTAATCCCAGCACTTATAAAGTGCAGAGAGAAGAGTCGTGAGTTCAAGATTAGAGATCCTAACAACAACAACAAGGTCATCAAATTGCCAGAGTAATAACCAAAATAACCTTATGGTAGTTAGCAATTTGAATACAAGTATAATGCCCTCTGTGGGCAGGTGGTCTTGGGCTGTAAAAGAAAACAGACTGAGCAAGTCCTGAGGAGCAAACCACTGAGCAGTGTTTCTCCATGGCCTCAGATTCAGTTCCTGCCTCAAAATTCCTGCCTTGAGTTCCTCTTATGACTTCCCTTAATGATTGACTATAACTGTAAGCTGAAATAAACACTTTCCACCCCAAGTTGCTTTTGGTCACAGTGTTTATCATATCAGTAAAAACCTAAATTGGGCAGATACTTTGCCAGATAGATGATAGATAGATAGATAGATAGATAGATAGATAGATAGATAGAAAGATAAGATAAGATAAGATAAGATAAGATAAGATAAGATAAGATAAGATAGATAGGCAGGCAGGCACATATGCACCATTTCAATTTGTCATCAACATAAAAAAAATAGGAAATAGCGTAAGCTCTTTCCTCATTGAATCTTTGAAATTCTGCATGTATTTTCCACTTACAGTATGTCTCAGTTCACAGTGAGCCCATTCAAGTGCTCAGTAGCCATGTGTGACTGATAGCTTTCATGCTAGATAGTACAACTAGGGGGTGGACATGTAGGAGAGTGGAACTGAGAAGAGGTAGGGGCCAGATAACAAAGACATCACCCAACGGGGCTGGTTTTCTCCTCAGATCCTGTCACAAAGGAGCTAAACAGACTCTTGCTTATCAGATTTCACTCTGCACTTCAATAATCTGAGAATCTTGCTAAAATGAAGATTCTAGTGTTCTAGGTCTTGGAAGGAGTCTGATATTAGACATTTCAAACAAACTCCCTGGATGAGATGATGCCCACTGGCCCATGGACACACATAATGTTCATTACTTTTCTGGTCTCTGACAAAATCCTTGGCATTAACAACCAAAAGAAGAAAGGTCTGTTTTGGCTCATGGTTTCAGTGTGTACAGTCTGGCACTGGGTCCCAGGCACATGGGCAGAGAACATTATGATACCTTAAGTAAGTGATAGAGACGAGTCTTCATGCTGAACAGGACGCAGAGAATGAGAGCGGGACAGAGAGCAACTATAACCTTCAAAGGCACACCCCTTTGTACTTCATCTAGTCCCAACCTCCCAAAGGTCCCAACACTTCCCAAAATAACATCACCTGCTGGGGACCAAGTGTTAATACATGAGGCTATGGGGACATTTTGTATTCAAATGTAATAAGTAGCAGGGATCTAGAATAGAAATGAAAGAACACTTTCAAAGATTATTTTAGCTATAGGAAATGAAAAAATAACTGTAGTTAGTAATCAAGTTGAAAATAAATGGCCAAAATATTTTTCAGTTTAGCAGTAGATACCTAACAGTTACCTTCAGACTGAGTTGCCCCTCTTGCATAACCATCAGTGTGAAATAAGGCTGTGGATGGGAACCAGTGTCGGGTAATTCATTTATTTAAACCTTTCTAGGGAACTCATTCATCCCTGTTGAAAGGATAAAGGCATTTGGAGCACAAACTGCCTGTGATGTAATGCTCCCAGGGAAGAGCACTGCCATTCACAAATGAGCTGGGAACCACAAGACTATAGCTAAACTGTCTGTCTAGAGGTTGGAAATATGATTAATGAATCCCAGTGTTTGACTGATAAAATGTGCAACAGAGGTACGAGAGTGGGAAAGGGAAGAAAAGAAATGGCGACCAAATTGGTGGATTGTTTTTATTATGTTTGCACAAATTTAGGGGAGGTCAGTTGCCTGACAATAACCCCATGGTGTTTGAAGTTTATAGTTTTATTACACTCCGACTGTTTAAATTATAAACTACTTGATGGTATTACTTTTTAAAACTACAGTAATTCCGAATTTATATGTTAGAAGATGAATCTTCAAAAACCTGGAACAACATAAGCTGGTGATTTCAAGCTATATTAAAGACTCACAAATGGATTTTTAAAAACATCCAGTGATTTAATTAAGTAGATGATTGATATTTTAAAATAGAAGAATTCCAACATGTGCATCTATGTTCTTTTAGAATCCAAGAATTTAAACTGTGTCATTATTTAAACTTTGCCAAGGCCAACAAGCTGGCTGATTTCTCTTGATTTGGAAAAGAAGGGGAAAGAATATTTGTGGGCATATGGCAGAGAAACACTTAATAATGGCTGCCATTTCTAAACATGCATTTTTTTTTTCCCTAACATGAGTATCCTCTGACTTAATTACTTAAGTCAGGGTATGTTGCTGTTTATGTAGAGCAGTTACATATGGGTCCTAAATTGGATCAAAACATGATTTTTCCCGGGTCATGGGACTTTGGATGCCTCGAACTATATGTTATGTTGTCATTGAATGTGACCCAGTTCCCAGCAGACTCTGAACTTGCAGAACTTACTATCTCTTGTCCCATCTGTTGATTGAGTCCCTGCCTAGTTCTCTGACAGTGATGCTATGTACAGCAAATGCTTCTGCAAAATAACTCCAAGATTAGGATGCCCTGATTCCAAGATATGCGTTTTCCATTATATAACTAATTTGTCTCTTGATCCTTAGTTTCAAAATAAAAATCCCAACATTCCCTCTAGTGGTCCCTAGAATCTCAAGATACCCAGAGAAAGAAGTGAGTGGGTGGTGTGGTTTGGGGTAATGATAATTGCATATTAATGGGACTCTCCTTGGGCCTAATACCACAGAAACAGAGACCACTCCAGAGCTAGAGATCACCGGCAAGTTATAAGCAGGTACAAAAGACAATTGGTATCCATCTCTGTTCACTGTGTTCCAGATGCTGTGTTGGACACTTAGGCAAATCTCTTAATCCACTTTCCAACACCAATGACTAGTAGTGCTTTACAGTTTTCAGTAAAGAAACTGGTAAGTCAGAAATATTGAGTTATCTGCCCAAGAGCACAAAGTTTGTCAGCAGAAGAACCGCACCACAGAGTTGGTGTGCCAAACTCTGAAGCCAGTGTGTGAGAGGGGAAAGGGATAGGGGGTGATTGATGTGGGGCTCCAGAGGAAAACATGTAAGACGTGGGGCTTTCCAGATGCACAAAAACAGAAAAGGACAGATTGATGGCATGAAAAGCCCACTTCCTATTCTGTAACAGCCAGTTTACAAGTAGTTAAGGGCAACCAAGCATTTCCTATGTCTCCTGGGAAAGGTTGTATAATGGAGACCAACCACCTTAGAACACACATTTATGGGCTGTGCATTGTGCAACAAATCAAGGCCAAGTACTTTCATTGAGCTCCAGTCTGACAGTTGGTACATTTGTCACTTGCTGGCCCTGCAAACCTTCTTAACTGCTCTATTCTACCCATGGGACACATACATGAAAAAAGTGACTCATCGATGACTTCTTTCTTTCTTTCTTTCTTTCTTCCTTTCTTTCTTCTCTTTTTTTCCTGAGACAGGGTTTCTCTGTGTAACAGTCCCAGCTGTCCTGGAACTCACTTTATAAACCAGGCTGGCCTTGAACTTATAGAGATCCACATGCCTCTGCCTCCCAAGTGCTGGGATTAAAGATCTGCATCACCACTGCCCGGCGATGACTTGTTTCTTTGAGCATTTTCTAAATTGATATGTTAGATATTGTTGACTGGAAGATAGACAAAAGGATAATCACACACGAGATAAATTGCTTAGATGGATGAAACATTGAATGGGAGAGAGAGGAAGTGGGAGCATGTGTAAGACTCACATGTTTTGTGGCTGATGAAGACCCTGGGTCATCTCAACATCTATAGCACCAGCTTCCCCATAGACTCCTTTCTTCGCCTCTCATCACCCTCCAGTCACAGGGGCTTTTGTGTGTCAAGGCATCTAACTCAGCCCTATCTTGGGGCTTTGCACTGAATGTCCCTTCTAGAACACCCCTGCTATAGATGGTCCCATGTCTAACTTTGTGTTACTTCAGTGTCTACTCAAGAGGTCACTTCTGACCATCATGTGTAAAGCAGTTTCTATTCTCAAGCTGTAGCACATAATCAGAACACCAAACAACCACTTAACATATCATTTCCGTGGTGATTTTCTCAGGCTACTCAAACTATATCCTTCCCCAAACACACACACACACACACACACACACACACACACACACACACACACACACACACTACACTACATAAAGGAAGAGATTTTGATTAATTACTATATTCTCAATGTCTGGCATTCTGCCCAGCAAAATATCATCAGATGAAAGAAAGAGGGAAGGAATAAGAAAAGTAGAGATGGAAAGAGGGAGGGTGGAGGAGAGACGGAGTAAAGTGAAAGGAAGGGAGGATGGATCCCCCACAGTGACTTGTCTGGGGTCCTGATGAGAACTGAAACATCCCATCATGTGTTTGTTGAGAGACTGTGAGGGAAATAAATCTGCTGCACTGCAGTATACAATAGGTGGTGGTGATGTATGGTATGGTATGGGGAAAGATTATGAAGCTGAAGGATGGGTATGACCACTGCCTAACATAATAGGAAAAGATGCAGGAAGTGATTTGTTATTCCCAAGGTTACTGTAGTTCTAAAAAGCTGGTGACTATGGCAAAGACATTCCAGACTCAAAGGAACAGCTAGATGTCACTATGCAACCCTTACGTAAGTAAAAGTAGATGGCATTACTGTGGGTGACAAACGACCAGTTTAAAGTCAGTCCTCAGGTGACACTACCAGCTTCTTCCTTCCGGACTCTCCCGTAAGGTTTGCTTATCTGGCTTTCCAAGTAGAGGAACGGGATTAGCCTGTATGCTTTGGCTAGTCACATCAGAGGTCATTGTGTCATCTAAGAAGCTATTTTTAACTCTGATCTTTTCCAGGATGCCTTTCTATCAGCTCGTAATTGGGGCTGCATAATGAGCATATGTTCTGGTTATAGGACAGCCCATATGGCTTCCACATGGCAGCACTGTACGGCCCTTTCCTGAATCTCTATCATGGCCAGGGATGCTCTCTCCATCCTTTTAGTTCTTGTTGTTCTCCCCCATGAATAAATCCCAAAACCCACTCCAGAGAATGTTCAGGGTCTTTCTGCTCCCTTGTAAAGATCTCCAGGCGGCAAATAGAAGCCTTGCGTGGTCCGCAGACACTACCGGCTGTGCAGAACTTGAATAACACGTTCTAACTGTCACGTTCTACCGTGGTAACGATAAGACAAAGAAATGCCCACTTTTTAATTGGCCTTTCTGTGGTACATGTCTATTCATGTGACTCTCTTCAGTTTTCCCCAAGTGGTAGAATTTATAAAGGGCTCTTCACACACATGGTATTTCATCATCATCTATGGAAAGGATGCATGCAAGAGGAGATTGTGGATCAACTTGGAATCATACAGGAGCTGAGGTCATGCTCATTTGGAGATAATTCACCTATGCATCTTTTTGAAATATGTTGTCCTACCACCAATGTGTATATCAATAAGGGATTGTTAGCTTTCAAAACTGTAGTCAGTTAATGCCATCTTCAAAATGCCAGGCTTTTCTCAATTTTTTTGGTTTAAAAAATGCTATGTTGGTGTCCTACTAAAATTTTAAATATTTCATAACACCTGGTAATCTTATATTTACCGACATTCAGCATAATTCCACCTGTGTTAACTTTCCATCATGACAGCAAGATACCTTAAAATAATCAACTTAAATAAGAGAAAGGTGTATTCTGGATTATGGTTGTGGAGATTTTAGTAAAGGATTAGTTGGCCTCATTGCTTTGGCCAGAGGGGATGTATAGCAGAGCAAAATTATCTGAAAGAGAGAGGGAAGTGGGAAAAGAGAGAGCTGAATTGATGTGAGAGGTAAAAGAGTACAAGCACCCTACCCTATTTCAAGGGCACACTCTCAATGACCAGAGTCTTAGCCCCACTTATTGTAAAGGTTCCACCCGCTCGCAACAGTACCATCTTGAAGACTGAGCCTTTAATACATGGATCTTTGGGGGACACTAAAAATACAAATTATGGCACACAGAAAAAAACGAAAAACCATGGGGTTTTTTTTCATGTTGAATGTGAGACCCATGCTGAAGACACACACCTTTCCTAACTCAGACATTATCACTAGAAACTGACATGTTATGCCATATGTGTCACCAATCTGGGGACCCCAGGCCAGTTGTACAGTCACATGGTCAGGCTCCGTGATAATGTAGAGTCTATGATGTTCCCACCATAGCTTAGGTTGAATTTAACATGACCCTAAGGATGAAAAGGGAAATGCAGACATGAACACAACTTTTAGAGGCAAATGTTTTTGTAAGTGAATGGACATAGGCAAAAGCTGAAGACACTACCAGTAACTGAACTCAGAATCCATGAAGCAATATGTAGTATGGCATACCACTTTGCTATTGTAAACCACTTTCATACAAATCATTTACTTTACTTTCCTATCAGCACTATATAATCATTTTCAACTATTCTTATGATCATCATTTTATCGGTGATAACCATCTAAGACAAAATAAATGAAAACATATAACAAACCCAGATCCTGTGATGTCAAACCAGACCATGTTCATCCCATGACTCCATGGAGAAGGAATAAAGAAGAGCATCATGAGTGAGAAGTCATAGGCAAGAAAACACTAGATTCCTAAACCTTCTGAGGCTGGATGTTTATTTATTGGGTTAGAATGAGTTTAGGGGTATATAAATCCTTGGAATTAATTTTTTAATCCATGGCTTATCATTCCATATGTGCAAGAGAGGAAAAAAAAACTCAAAGTCTGGGCACTTCACCAAAAGGCTGCAATCCAAGAAGAGGAAAAGTGAGTGGGCCACACATGCAAGGAAGCTAATTTTATCCTTCTGCTATTGCTGCCCATTACAAACCTTCCCCTGGCATCCAGTTAAAGTAACTCATTTACATCCCATACCATTTTCCCCCTTAGACACACAAGAGTGACTTGTTACTTGTTAGCACAGTTAGCACAGTTGCTTGTTTAGGGGGAATCACAGCTAAAGAACTTTGCAATCAAGATGATGAGCTATCTTTCCAGAAAACATTCAGTTTAGAAAACTTAAGTTCATCAGGCTAGTTAATGTCCCAGGAACCCTTCGAGCTGTCCGTGTCTAGGTGGCAAATTGTGCAATAAATTTTTTTAGTATAACATTTTTTAAATAGTATAACGCTACTGAGAAAATATATAATAATTATATGCAGACGTCCTTTAGTGCCTTTGATTTTTGTATTCAAGACAGTAAGGCAAAAAAATGGATGGATCAGTGCTCCTCAAATTAGTCATTTGTATTGATAAAGTAATTTGGACAAAATTTACAGCATGTGAATATTGATGCAAGTCCAGAGGGGAGAGCATACAAAAAGATTAATAAACTCATTACAGATGAATTCAGGAAAGTAAGAGCTCAATTATGCAGGAAAAAAATAGTGAGGTGATGTACAGGGGCCAAGCAACCCAATGTCCAGTCAGCAATACTGATGCTCTATGCACTGTTGGAAGCCTTGTGGTCAGCAGTTCCCCATCCAATGATGTGTGGCTGGGTCATTTCACTGGCAACGGAACATAAGTCAACCAGAACAAGTTCAGAGAGGGCCATGCAGGGACTGTAAAGGTTCATGCATCAGGATAAAAATAAAAAAGAACAGAAGTTCCTCACTGCTCGACTGACAGCTATGCCAGGGCGGGGACAGCAGGAGGAGGAGGAGGAATTAATTGCAAAGAAGAAGCTAAGACATCTTTGGAAGTTCAGGCAGGAAGCATTTAGCAGAATCCTGGGATGTTAAGGCTGCACGGCATCTCGTCGATCATCTGGAGCTTTGGTTGGAGTTAATGAGGCTAAATTAAGCTAAGGAAAGTTGGGGCAAAAAGCAAGAAAAACTGCCTGCAAATGAGAACTACTTAATAGGGCTTTACTGACCCAAGAAGAAATTCCTGCCTCATTTCTTCCCTCAAATCCTGCAGTAGGGCACCCTGTTGAAGCTTATCAGTCAAGATCTTTGCTTACCCAGGCCAGAAACGGCTTCTATCCTGAGATGTGATTGAACAAAGTGTTGGTAGCTGCCATGATTTGATAGCCCGTGGGCATTGTTAACACCGTTGTGCACAGCATCACTGGATTCAAATTTACGTAATTACATTTAGAAAATATATTTTCTCGGTTCTGGCATGATAATTTTATTTCACACAGCCCTTTGAATCGCAGGCAAATTGAACTATATATTAAAGTAGATTAACTCAAGTAACTGCCATAAAACTCATGAAGCCAGTTAATGCCAAAGACTCCGAGAAGATTTGAACCTCTGCTTTTTCTCAGCCCAGCAACTTATTAAAATAAATAAATATGTTTAGACCTTGTAAGTCAGAGTTGTCATTAGTAATTAGTGCAAAAGTAAAAGGAACAGTCCAAAGAACAAAAAGCCACACTCAAAATTAATCATTTTTATGTGCTCGCAAATGGAATATATAATTAGGCAAAAATAGAAACCGAACAGGAACAAATTTAAAAGAGAGTTGATGTGTATACATGCATTTTTAAAAGGAGCAATTAGAGATGACCTGCTTGATCAGAGTGAGTTTAGAAGCTGGAAAAGCTCGTACTTTTATTTCATTGAATCTAAAATGTCATCAAGTAGAAGCTGTACCATGATTTCTACTGCCAGCAAAGAAGGGAAAAGCAATTAAACTCTGACACGGTACTTTTGTTGTTATTGCTGCCATTATCAGACGTGTTCTGAGTTTTTAAATGTTGCAATGCTCCCTAGAACCGTGCATCTCATGATTGGTGAAATATAATATTGGAAAGTTAGCGACTCAAGGATTGATTACAGTCCCAAACTCAGTGAGTGTTGACAGTCTTCCCAGGGCAGTGCCCTTTGGCCCCCAAGATCATTTTATTCCAGTTTGGAAGTGACTGAAAGTTTCAAGTTTTGTCTTCTGTTTTAAGAGAAAATTAATACAATTCATTCTCCATTCTTGAATGGCAGGAATGAGAAAATATGAAGAGTTTATGTATATGGCTAAATAAGAGGAAAGAGACACTTCACCAGAGTATAAGAAGGGAGCATGGAGCCGGGCGGTGGTGGCGCACGCCTTTAATCCCAGCACTCGGGAGGCAGAGCCAGGCGGATCTCTGTGAGTTCGAGGCCAGCCTGGGCTACCAAGTGAGTTCCAGGACAGGCGCAAAGCTACACAGAGAAACCCTGTCTCGAAAAACCAAAAAAAAAAAAAGAAGGGAGCATGGTGATAAAAATGTCAGGCTACCCAAATTAATGTACCCTTTCCGAGCTCATGTGTGTAACTGATTTGTTGACAGACTGCATTGTCTTACTCTCTGTTGATGAACCCAGCTTCCATGTGGTCCCATTCTCGGAACAGCTCTCAGTGTTCACTTGTTTGAAAGCTGGTGGTGGGTCGATACTTCCATGCTCAGTGACTTACAGAGTTCTGGCAACTTTGCACCAAGCATCCAGGCTCATCCGGCTGTAAGATCTGAGAAGAAGCCATGGCAGGAATCTGGATGGTGGTCCGTTACTTTCTCACCCTTCAGGAATCACTAACTCTAATAGGGTCCACCACTTGTTGCCTGGGAGGGAGAGGAGGCTGATGAGGGACATCAAGGGAAGTATTTCAAAGTGGACAGAGCTACCGAAAGCAGGGATGAGAGATTAAACATGATGAGGATGTGTCTGAGTGACGTCACTCTCAAGCTCCCCGACTATAAACTCTGATTCTTCCCCTTTGAGATCTTTGCTAGGCCATGCCCAACAACAGAGATATATCCCAGTCCAACACTTTGTGTTCTTAAAATGTGTTCAGTAAAATATGTTTTAGTAAAGAGGAAAAGGGAAATTACTACTGCCTTCTCATTCTAAAGAATGTCCCAGCATTTCTCAGCTTTGGTGCTAGTAACATTTAGGACAGGATCTTTATTTATCAGAGGACCTGGGGACTGTCCTGTACTTTGCAGGCAGTTAAGAAGCATGACTACCTCTAATGCTCTGAACCAGTAGCAGCCCTTTTCAGTTGTGACAACCTGTGTTCTGATCAAGTCTTTCTAGACTTAACAAGTGACCATGAAAGACAATGGCTCCCCATCCCACCTTATTTTTAAAACCTCTGCATTGATCTCTTCAGAAAGATAATCTCCAGGGAATGGAATAAGTCTTCAGTTCTTCCCCAAGGACTTTTAAGGCTTTTTTTTTTCTATGATTCATCAGTATCACTCAAAGGTAAATAAATGGGGTCAGCACTTTTGATAGATTATCTAATCTCCATACAGCCAGATACAGAGCACGTTCATTCTCTGACAAAGACTGACACTACCTCCGATGTATGGTCGAGAACCCTCTTTGGCTAGTTGGAGACTTGTTTTGCTGGCTCAGTTTCAAACCAAATGCTCATTGCTCTATCACCAGCCTGGGTTGTCTAATTGGATATGTGTTCAGGTGATGAACCCCAACTTGTGTCTTAGTGGTCTCTAGGGGGCCTTTCAGTGTTAACTTACATGGTTCAGAAAGTCTTTGGTCTCATACATTTCCCTAAGCTCTTCTTGTGTGTTCTGTCTGGCTTGTAATGTCCCAAGCTAAGTCCTAAGAGGAATGATGAAACTTCACACTTACCTTTAACTGCCTGAAAGGGAATACTTCTGAAAAATCTAATTTGGAAAATGATAAGTGGTGCCATTACAAAATGAATCTTTAATATAAAAACAGTTCCTCACAAGAATTCTGCTCAGTATCATTTAATCTATTATTTTTTGGTAGATAAAAACTGAGAATACTTTCACCTTGCATATGCGTAAATGAGAATTCCAGAGATGGACAAGAATTAATTTGTGACAATTTATCTTCAAATGTAATTGCTACAAAACTGTACAGGAACAGCAGTTGCTAATTTAGATGATGCTCAGTCCCCCATCCCTCTTTGATCCTTAATATACTGCAAATGGGTTTTACTTTTTGATTATTGTGTGGGCTGGGATTTGCCTTTTTAAGATTTTTTTTTAGTAAAGTTTGGAGCCAAAACCTATCAAGTTATCTTGTTAGTTCAGTTAGAAATTCTTCTCACGAAGGAAATGACTCATCTTTGCTCTTGAAAACATCACACTTGGAACTCGTCACTTAACACATTGTGTGGAATGCAGTTAACAATACTTTTTAGGTGCCAAAACATTTCCACTTCCCTTTAAAATGAATTTCTTCTTAAATAATCTGGTTTGCTTGAGGACATAGTGCGTTAAGTCATTGACAGTCCCCTTTCTGGCTTTTTTTGAAAGTGTGAAATGTCTGTATAGCTTTGAATGTTGTCGCACATTCCCTTGGTCTCAAAGAATCCCTCCATGCTCGGTGTTATGGTTTGAATCTGAAACGTGTCCCAGGGGATCATGTTTGGAATGTGTCGTCCCCATCTGGTGCTTCTATTTTGAAAGGCTGTGGAGGCTTTATGAGGTGGGTCCTACCAGGTGGAAATAAGTCTCTAGGCATGGGGATTTGAAGGTTATTACCTGGCCCTTGACTCTGGATACACTCTGCCTCCTGCCTGTCCTGCTATGACATACAGCTTATTCTTACTGTTCTTACTGCTGTGACAGCCCAACCTAAGGGACTTAAGCTCTCTAAAACCGTGGACCAAAATCAATCCTTCTTTTTTTCAAATTTTTCTGTTGGGTATTTTGCCATAGCAATGCAAAAGTAGCGAAGACACTCAGCAACACCATTTTGTAAACCTCCTGTTCATCCTTCAAACCCTGACACCAGCCCCGTGATACTCCTAGTTTTGAAAGATACCCATGAACTAATGGTCAACTTAAAAGGACTCATACTTGTTTAGCCTTAGATGTATTTCAGTGCCATTTTCCAGGGCTGACAAGAGCTTCTATCATGAAATCTCCATCCATTAACTTCACAGAGATGCATTTTTCTCATTCTCTGATTCCTCAAATCCCGATTCCCTACTCCTAGCTCTTCCTGCCAAATATATTGCAGAGTCCTCAGTCTGGTACAATTTCTCTGTATATCCTTTTTATTAGAAATTCCTCAGGACTCCAGTATCTGCCTCCCAGATATCACCATTTAAGCTCCCTGCCTATGTGTCCTAACCATCATCATGAGGGTGCAACCACATCATGCAGAAGTGCTTGCACCCTCTTCTCACACGAATACTCCCAGCCTCCCATCTTAGTCTTTAACATCAGAACCAATGTTGCCCCCACCCAGACCCTTTTCTCTCCTGCCACACTGTGTGCCAGGTGCAAGCCACATGGGAAGGACTTTTGTGATGTCTCTAATGTCTCTTCTGTTCCTTTTCATTCTCAGAATCAGATGTCAGGCCCTTGTTCCCTCTCTCTGGTTTTCTACCTTCTAAACTGCCCTACATGGTGCTGCTAGAGCTTTTCCCTTTCTTAGGAATGGCAGCAACTTCCTCTTGCTCAGAAACCTCTATCATGTCTCTCGGAGCTCTCATTCCCTGAACACATTCCTCCTGTGTTGCTGTGTTTTCTGTGTAGACCTTGGTTTGACAAGGGCAGTCACAGAACCAGCAATATCAGCAGTACCTGAACTTGTCTACATGCAAGTGTTTGGACCTTCCCCAGATCTGCCAATGCTGAGACTCTGAAGGTCATCTCAAGGAATAGGGTTATCAGCAGCTGCCAAGCAATTCTGAAGGCTGAAATGTTTAGAAACATGTAATACCTCTTCCTATTTTCTCTGCCAGATTTTGCTATACCATTCAGTATTCAGAAGGTGCTTTAAATACTGTCCCTTCTAAGATCATCTCATTCTCTGTTCTGCTCTCCTAGTCTCTTTGGTGCCTTTATCATGGCATTATTTCATGCATTTTCAATTGTAAGCATGTGTTGACTCTTTCTTGACAGTCTTTAACTTGGAAGACAGTGCACATGTGTGTGCTCACCAGGAATGTCTAAAGTGTTATATCCATATATTTAATGTACTCAATGCATTCTTGTTACTGTAGTTTGAATATTAAATATCTTAACAGGCTCATGTGTTGCACATGGTTGCTGGTTAATGGCTTTATTTTGCTAGGTCATGGAAACACTAGGAAATGGGCCTAACTGAAGGAAGGAACCTTTAAAGGTTCCACTTGGTGTCTAATATATTGTTCGTTCTGTTTCTTATTCACCATCATGGTAACAATCTTCTTTGCCACAAGGTCCAAGAGCCAAGGTAAGGAAGCCAACTGACTACAGACTAAAATTCTAAAACTGGGTACCAAAAGTCAGTCTTTCCTCCAGGAAGTTGTCATGTCAGGTGTATTGGCACCAAAGCCACTAACATAATCTTATATCTGTGATTTGAACTCTCATTCAGTTTTGTAATATTTTATAACTATATTTTTATTTATTCTTTGAGAATTTCATACATGCACACGGTGTATTTTGACCATGCCCACCTCTCACTCTCCCCTACAACTCTTCCCAGACCCCTCTCCATCATTTCCCCTCCCAACTTCATGCCTCTTTTAAAAAACTCACTGAATCCAATTAGTGCTTCCCATCTGTGGGACATCTGCATCTTATTCATCTCACTGACGCCCAGGCAACATCAGATAACAGGGGGCCCAGGAGATTGCAAAACTCAAAGGCTGAGGAGGACTGCTGCAAAACAGACTGGGCATGGCCGGACTCTGCACCAATGAACTCACGGAGCCTGTGGTTGCCTGCCTATAAGACCTGCACAAGATCAAGCCCATCAAAATTCCAGTGTGAGTCAGGGAGAGACTCGTGAAGCCCAATTGGCTATCGGCAGTTGATGACTGCCAGAGAAGAGATTCAGTCTGCCTCAGGCATGTGCTACTAAATTGTATTGAATCATTCAAGGTGTTCTTCAGTAAGACATAAGCAGAAGCAATTATGTGTGCACACTTAGTTTAAAAACACCCATGGGTCCAATTTTCCTCAAGTGGAGGAAGAAAGAGCAGAGAAGATGGAGATAAAGAGATGACTCAGCAGTTAAGAATACACATCACTCTTGAGGAAGACTCAGTGGTTCACAACCACCTATAACTCCAGCTCCAAGAGGATCAGAGGCCTTTGGCATCAGCATGCACAAGCACACATTATCGAGAACACATGCGTGCGTGCACACACACAATTTTAAAAAAATAATAAAATAAATCTCTAGAGGAGAAAAACATGGGAAAGGAAAGCAGGAGATACTATAGTCTAGTTGTCAAACACGGTTGACAATAAACAATCCATAATTGCAAATGTAGCCGTAAACATTATGAAACCCAACTTTAGTTTATTGTTTTACTCAGGGTTGGGCCAGATCTTGAAGCAATGGTAAATTTGCTGGTTTAATCATTTAATGATTGACAAGAAAAGAGTAATTATTCTACTTTAGAAGAGGCATCTTACCCACTGAGCATGTAGTGCTTTAAAAAGGCTGGTTAAGAACTTCAAGCTTTCCAGAAGGGAGATAGGAAACACATCCAGTGGGTAAAAATCCTGAGGCAAGGAACTATAGACTACATGGGGGGAAGGGTGGGATTCATGAAAGTTCAGGTACCACTGGGTCCCCTCCAAAGATTGATTTCAAGGATGCTCAGTTATTTTTGTGCTTCCAGCCCTTGTATATCCTTGAGTGCCCCTTTAGGAACCCAAAGTTTCAAAACAACTTAAATCAGTACCAACCACAGGATATCCCCTTCTCCAGTGTCCTGTATCAATGGGTGTGTAAATACCTTCAGCTCCCCTCAGTATCATGTGGGTAGTGAGGAGATCGTTGTGTGGCAGCCCACTCTGGAGAGTGGTTTCTCACCCTTTCCATGTGGAGAAGCTTGGCGATAACTGTACCTTTTACCTCTGCTTCTCACTGCAGATCTCACCTCCAGCCTCTGCTGACAGTTCCTGTAGTATATTAAGGCACAAAAGACATGAGCTGTAGGCAGTGACCAAAGATGAGCAACATATATGAGATAGGATTGCAATACTGGAGGACCCTTAGAAGGCGTCATCCCAAAACTTCTGAATGATTACATAGTAAAATGTAGAGATTTGGTCTTTTATCAAACAGAAATATGGCTGGTGTCAGTATAAAACACTTCTGATTGGATCTCTAAGTCTTTTTAGGTTGGTTGTTTGAAGTCCTTGGGATTGAAGTGAGAGCCTTGCATGATTGGTAAGCATTCTTCTATAATGGGAGCCGCACACTTGGTCCTTTTCATTTTTTTAATATAAAGAATATTATCATATATATGTATATATAATGTGGGGATAGTTTGGTGGTTAAAAATGCTTGCTGCTCTTGCAAAGGATCAGAGTTCAATTCCCAGAACCTAAATCAGCTGCTAAAGAAATGGTACAGGAGGGAAGAGGGGGCTGGAGAGATGGCTTAGTGGCTAAGAGTACTTGCTACTCTTACAGAAGACCAAAGTTCGGTTCCCAGCACCCATGTGAGGCAGCTCACAGATACCTCTAACTCCAGCTGTAGGGGGTCGGATGTTCTTTCATGGCCTCTGAGTACCTTCGTGCATGTGCATGCACACACACACGTGAACACACACATGTGCACACACATGCACACGTACACATAAACTCTTAAAGAGTGTGATTACTGCCATTCCTAGTATGTTGTAATACTAGAAAATTACATTTTATAGGATACTACATGGTACAACAATTCATTTTGATAAACCAGACCTACATCATACATTTTCTCTAGTAATAAACATGAATTGAATTTTTAGGATGACTAAAATACACATCAAAATCCCTCAACAAACACTGTTTTTAAAAGTATCACCAAAGGACAGATATTTTCAGAGTTAGGAATTTGTTTTCCTGAGAGCTGTAATTACAAATCGGGGGTTTTTAATCCAGCAATCAAACAACAAGTTGAGCAATTACCATTGCATGCTTTACTATTTTTATGTTTTTTTTTCAAAGCAGCTGTTGTGGTTTCAAAGGCACAAAGAGGCTTGTTTTTTCCTTCCATGCTGCAGTGTATTGGCAAACAAATGTCTGTTTCTCAAACATACAGAGTCTGATTCTGAAAGATGATGTTGTGACATGTGTTCTCTCATACATTCCCAGTGTTTCCTTAGCTTTTGGAGATGGGGCTAGTTTTTTTTAAACACTACACAGTGTTGAATATAGAGTGGATAGCCAAGTAGTTTATGATTGGATGAGTAAATGAATATTGTTTGGATTATTTAATCATATCTTTCAACAATAATTGTTCATCTCTGTGATAGCAACTTGGAATGAAAAGACAAAATATTTATTGACTTCATTTTTTTCTTCCCCAATAGGAGGATAGCAGCTTATAGATTGATTGGGTAGACAGAAAGTTGGATGGAAGATATATAGATTGGTAGGTAGGAAGTTAGGTAAGTAGGTAGATAGATAGATAGATAGATAGATAGATAGATAGATAGATAGATATTTACAGATACATAGACACAGAATTTCTTCAGTTGGTCAAATCAAAGGGGATGGTAGGTAGTATGAAATGGGGAGTTTTACCTAATGTTATTCATTTCCTAAACTTAGGAGAGAAAGGAACTGAAAAATATGGAGGGGATAATGGGAAGATGGATGCTTCTAAGCCGTGCTGATTTCCAGACACCTTGCTTTGCTAGCACATTGTCTAGGTTAGAAGAATCATATGAAGACCTTACAAAGAGCAGATAGGGACTCTCACCAAAATTTCATTCCAATCAAGCTTCCCAGTGGATCCATCTTAGAGTGTTTGTCCTTTATAATGATCGTGGGCATGCTTGTGTCTTCTTTTGCTGCTATCTCTTGGACTCTCTCTCATCCAACCTAGGACTGTTACCCTCAATGCCAAATAAAGGACAAAACTGGTTGAATCTTTTAATGATTTTTACTTGTCCCGAATGCACCTATAGCTGCACTGTGATTGCCCTGTAAAGTGTGTTGAACTGAATGTGGGGAAGGCAAATACATCTGCCACACCTCCGCCTCAGTTACTTTAAGCATATTTATGGTGTATAAGTATAATCTTCAGATTGAATTTTCCACTTAGGCAGCAGGACTACTTCGTCACTTAACTCATATGGTTTGGTCTTGATTTAAACAGCAGACTGTGCTACAAACAGGATAGCAGTGTAGAGCTTTGCTCTTCATATTTGTATGAACTTTTGTGATTTCTCTAACACATGTCAAAGTAGAGTTCATTATGAAGTCCTGACCCATCTAATGAGTCAAGATATTTGTGATAAGCGGGTATCTTGTTCCATTATATCTTATGTTTAATAAAAGTATTTTTGCCACCCACATAGTTCCAAATATGACATTAATGTGATTCATTGTAATTCCATGTACAGAGACTAGTTTGGAAAAAGCTAGTTATTCATTTAAACCACTGAATTCTTTTTTATCAGTCTCTTAAATCTTAACCAGTCTTTGGACATATTTAAAACTACCACTTTCAATTTGGAGGGATTTGGTGAACATGTTTCTACACTTCGGAAGTACAATTCATTGACACATATAAAAATCATTTATGTTTATGTTGTTCCAGAAATTTGTTATAAGAATGCATTTTAACACAATAATCACAAAGCTGGAGACATGGCTCAGTAGTTAAGAGAATGTGCTGCTTTTCCAGAGGATCTGCATTCTCTTCCCAGCACCCACACATGGTACCTCACATCCTCCTGCAACTCCAGCTCCTCCAGGACCTGATGCCTCTGGCTTCACAGGCAACTGCACTCATGTGCACACAACACTCCCTTCAACACACACTCATAATTAAAAGTAATAAAGATAAATACTTAAAAATCACACCTATGCACAAAGATTTGACTACAAAAATTTTCATGGAATTGGGGTAATTCAAATCATTAAAAAATGGAACTGCCATATACAAGACTAATGGTCAAACTACAAGAAGATTCCTATAAAGGAATGCCAGGGAGGTATTTTAAATGATTCAGGAAGGTTTTGAGTCCATTTACAACGTGATAAATACTCCATTCTTAGAAAACAGTGCTTTAGTGGGGAAGAGGGATATCTCAGAATGCTGTGAACACACCTCTAGGTGACAGAGTGCTGATGATGTCTACTGTCTTATTTTTAACTATTCTTTAGAACTTTCTGCAGTGAACCCAAAGTTGGCAATCAGGAATACAAACGTTGTTGCTGTTATTTACACAGGTGCTTTCACTATGGGGTGAATACCATGTAATAGTGCAAGAAGGAATTTTGCCTGACACCCAATCCCCACTCCTGTGCTACAGGACCTCACCCATCAATTCCGACACCCTCCCCTGTCATGAACCTCAATTATTCTCAGCAGTCTTTATCATTGATCCTGGTTGGCATGAGGGATGAACCTTATTGACCAACTCCATCAAACACTAGACCAAGGAACAGAGAGATGACTCAACTATTAGGAGCACTTGCTGCTCTTGCAGAGGGCCTGAGTTCAGGTCCTAAATGCACATCAGGAGCCCACAGACCACCAGTAACTCCTCCACTCCAGGGATCTCAATGTTCTCTTCTGGATTCTGTGGGCACACTCACTCACATGTGCACATACACACAAATACACACATTCAATTCACATAATTATAAACAAAATAAAAACAATGAAACTCAGTCCCTGGGTGTTTATTATTTCTGCATTCAGTTTTTTATTTGACAGTGTGTACATACACACTGTCATCTTATTGCTAAAGACTTTGTTTCCCAGGAGTATTATATTCTTTAAGAAATTATAGACATCTTTCTTGGAGAAAAAATAATGATGTGGTTGTTCATGCTTGTAATCCCGGTGTTTGAGAGGTGGAAGAAGGAGGATTATGAATATGGTCCTCCACTAGATAGTGAGTTCTAAGCCAGCCTAGATTAAATGATACTCCACCTCAAAAAAATGTATAGCAAAACTTAAGATTAGTTTATTTTTGTGGATCATGATTTTAAAAAACACATCCTACAATGATCCTTACCTTTACATTAAAGGCCAGGATATTACATTTGAAAAGAAAGTATCTAGAACGCTAATGTCAGAGATGGAGACATGGGGTAAGTGAAAATTTACTCAAAAACTCTAGACAGCCAACCTGCAATGCCAAAGTGGACAGCTTTGTTTCCGAAGAACCCTTTGGAGGTAGGATAGAGTGTGTTTAGTAGGTGCAAGGCACTGGTTCAATCCGCAGTACCTCAAAGAGGCTGTTTAGATTTTACACACACTCAGTATTAGTAGACAGAGAACAGAGCTAGCCAGACAGATCCTACACAGAGTGAAAATGAAGCAGAGCTGAGGACCAAGTTTCAAAGAAGTGAAGTGGGCAGCAACCCAACCAGGTCTCGGAAACAGACCCCTGCCCTTCTTGTTGGAGTTCTCCCACTACTCCAGGTTTCTCTCCCTGCAGAACTCAGAATGGCTGTCCCTTGTCCAGCCCAATGGTCTATAAAGTCATTTCTTTGTATCTGGATCAACTGGCATATTAGTGATGCCAGTAACACAACTCAGACTGAGCCAAATAAGTCACTTCTCTTGGAGTCTTCAGTTTAAAACCATGTGCATTAGGTCTCAAACTTTAAAATTATACACATGCTTAAAATAGTGTAAAAAAAATCCAATTGCATTTCAGTGTTGTATAATTGGATTTCCATCAGCTTGAAGCCCTAATCTTTCTCCTCATCACCTGGCACTCATCTTAGAAGCCCGTAGCAACTCTGTACACACTGCTGAGGAGAGGGCACGCTTCCAATATTCATGAGCATCTCCAGCCAGCAATGGCAGAGGTGGATTTTAATAATTAATTCATTAGGCCAATTTATTTCTCTAATTGGTTGTGAAGCATTGTTAACTAAGAGATAATAAAACAATTAAAATTTGAAAAAAATGTGGAAAAACTTGGTTGAGTGTCGGTATTAAGCATTCATAGAGCAATGAAAACAGACAGGAGGTCCTAATTATTATGAGAATAAGGTTTAAATATTTACAAATTGCATTTTGATTAAAATCATTTTTATTTTTATAGATGCATGCTGTCTGCTACTTGTACTGGAATTTGGGTTGCAAGAGTTCTGGGAACGAACCCTGATAAGTTAAAAGGACTTTTTTTCTTAACCTTGGGTTCATGGTCTTGTTTGGGAAATATCTGGGAATTGTCTACAGTATTGCATGCATGTGTTTCTTGAATGAGGGTGTAGAATCTTTGCAAGGTTCTATGGTCTGGGAATCCCTACAACATAGCATCCTGTCCATCTCTCTAAACAGTGTCACTGTCCAAAGTCATTAGCTCCCTCTGCAAATTGGGGAGCCTACTGCCACGTCCAAATTTCTGATGACCAACCAGCTCCTGACCTTCCACTCATTATAACCATGGAGAGGTGACTCTCCAGTTCCCCTCATTGCTTCTTTTACTAGTAAATCAGACTGAACATCAGATCAGAGACCCCATCCAAAACTGTCAGCAGCTGCATGAAGGCTAATACCAGGAGCCATTGGGATATTAGAAGTACTTTCCTGGAGGTACAGAAGGAAATAATCAGGCTTGCAACCCCAAGAGGCTCCACAAGTCAGCAGCAGCAGAATCTCTTGGGAGGTTCCTAGAATTGCAGGCTCCTGGGCTACCACGCAGACCTATAGATTTAGAATCTACATTACAGTAAGATGCTCCCAGATTCACAGAACACCACAGAATCGGGGAAAGCCCGAGCTCTGCACATGGCTATTTATCCTCAATCTGATTACTTCTCTTCCGTTCTCATATAAAGCAATACTCCTCCTCCAGCTCAGCTTCCATTATAGCTCTTCTGTGTCAGCTCCAGTGTCTACAATCATGCCTGTCACCTAGAGAAGCAGCAATTTCTATTGTTTATTTGGTATTACATTCCTTGTTGTCTGAGCTCCTAGCCCTTTCTGGAGTATAGACTCCTCTTCCTGAAGGATCTTGATGGTAGTATCATAAGAGGACATGAGGAATTCTGAGAAGAATCTTCCTGTCATCTTCTGAATGATTCATGTGGTCATAAGAAATCACTGCCTCCTTTTTGTGCCTTCGTTTCTTCACCTTTGTAGTGGTGTGTCTAACATTAAACATAGATACTTAGGAAAATTATTTGTGCCTGGCCCAGAACAGAAGGTCCAAAGATGTCTCTTTGCCATTACAGTTATCCTACCTCCTAAGCAAGGAGGAGACATCACAAGACCCTCAATGGATGCATGGAACGACTTGTACTAACCCATATTGCTGCATCCTCTATCTACTTGCCTAGAATGAAATTTAACCCATAAATTAGGTATAGTGAAGTGTCAACAATGATAGCTAAGACAATAGAACAATCATAACTATATAATATAATTATAACAATATAGTATGCTGGTGCATACCTGACATCTCAGAACTCAGGAAGTTGAGGCAGGAGGAACCTGAATTCCTAACCTTACAGCAAGCTCCTATCTCAAAACACCAAATCCAACCCAACCAACCCAACTAAATAAAGTAAGAGTCACTTAAATACAAGTGCACCACAGTAGACAATCGAATAAACAATAGCCACCAGGGGTTAACAGATGGGTAGGATATACATGTAGTGTATATATCATATAAAAGGATGATTCTCACTCAAAACAGGATCAAGTGGAACAGGGTAAGATATCAAGACACTCAAAATTGAAAACTGATTTTATCATTCAGTTCTAGAACTTTCCACTTAATAATTTCAGACAACATTTGATCTTGAGTAACTGAAAAATGGAAAGTCAAAACTGATGAAGGGACAGCTTTATAGTTATTAAGTGAAAAGCACAAATACTCTCTAGAGAGAGCACTGGAAACTGGAGAAAACCAGTCTGCTCTTCCAATAGCTGGTCAGGCTATGGCAAGCTCTGCATGGATTTAAATAGGTTCTTTTGCCCCCTGTTTTGCAGCTGGAAAAAAGTGAGGCTTTGACTACAGTGTTCTATACGATTCTTGCTGACTAGTACTGTTGTGTATTGCTTCCCAGGGGAAGCCACCCTCTCCTGTGCCCAACAGATGTTCTATAAACAGTGAGATGGCGGAGTAGCTGTACTCTATGGAATTAGTACTAGACTTGGAGGCTATCCCTGGAGACCAATGTAGTTTCATTGTTCCACTTCCCTGAACATTAATCCCCTTTCATTAGTGGGTCTTGGATGCTGTGACAGCTTTATGCAGCCTCAATCCCAAAGCTTTGGTCCTCCGTGAGACATCCTCCATTAAGTTTGCCTCAAAACAAAGCACGCTTGGTGTGAATTGAGTGGAGTTGCAAGTCCCTCGGTGATGCAATGAAAAGATTAAATTTGAGCATCACTACTTTGTGTTTATGCAGCCTGGTGACAACTGTCGTTGCAATGATACAGTTTCCAATGCAGACAATTGAAGATCACACTCAGGGAGCCTGCTCTAATTGCTTAGTTTAAAATTATCACTCTGTGTGCAATAGCTTTTTTGAAATTTCATGAATTTATTAATAACTGGTAGACACTGCATTTTCCCTCAGGAACATTTTGTAGAGCTCCCCTGAAGACTGGAGTAATGCCGTGACTTAGGTAATGACCTTTCCCTTGGATTTCAAAGCTCCAGACTGCCCCTCCAGCCATGTGGCCTCTCAAAAATTCCCTTGCCCATGAGAGTCTCACACTTTGGAATATTTGATGCCAAAACTTATCCATTTTGATCATTCCTTCTAAAGCCAGATCTGTAACACTCATCTTAAAATGTCTCATTAATAAAATCAAACCTGAAGTCAGGTATTGCGGTGAATGCTGGAAGACCAGACATGCAGAACAAGCCACAGCTTCCTCACCTCTCCAATTCCTCAGCTGATCTGGTTTCCTCAGACTGGAAGCCTCTGTGTCCTCATCCAAATGGATCTCAGCTGAACTGCTGCTCAGAAGCATAAAAGCTTAACCAGGCTCTAGTTCCTCGTTCCCATGCCTTATATACCTTTCTGCTTTCTGCCATCACTTCCTGGGATTAAAGGCATGTGTCACCATGCCTGGCTGTTTCCAGTGTGGCTTTGAACTCAGAGATCTGGATGGATCTCTGCCTCCAGAATGCTAGGATTAAAAGTGTGTGTGCCATCATTCTCTGGCCTCTAAGTCTAAGGCTGTTCTTCTATTCTGTGACCCCAGATAAGTTTATTAAGGTGCACAATATATTGGGGAACACAATATCACTACACAGATCTCTGCTATGAAACAGCAAATATGACAAGTCAATCTATTCCTGAGTATTCGCTGGTTGCCAGTGGGACTACTGTTACTTCTTTGTGATTTTGAAATGGGAAAGGAAGAAAACAACCATCCTCCTACGACTGAGTGTGGGTTGCTAGGTGCATGGGAGGAGAGAGTTCGATGCAGAAATACCTACTTACATAGCTCACCTTCTTCCAAATCAAGAATTAGGAAAATCCCAGTTTACATCCCAAGTGGGACACCAAATGCGTGTCTCTTAGGAAAACAGAGAAAGAGGGAGGGGAGTGTTTCATTGCCCTTCAGTTGTTAGGGTTTTGTTTTGATTGTTTTGTTTTGTTTTGTTTTTCTCTGTTTGTAAACCCCTTGTCATTTTTCTGGCCTATGCTGCACTATCATATAATTACACATAAAGTGATACAAGTAAGAGCCTTTCTACAAGATATGGATGTAGGGTCCCTTTTCTATATGGATGCTATCTTCTAGAGGGGCATGGAACATAGTTGGCTTTTTCCCATTTTCCAAAAGAAGGAACATGCTCTGGGACTCATGCTCCAAAGGCAAAAACCCCTCCAATATGGTCAAGGAAACAGAAGCAAGTCAAGGCAACATGCCTCCTCACCCTTGCAAGTAGGTCATATTCTATAAGTGAACACAGGATTGCATAGGTATGATTAATTCTGGAACCTTATAGATGTGCTACCTCAAGAAATTTCCTACCAGTTCAGAATTGGAATTGTGCTTATTCTTAGAGAATCAGTAACTTTGGTAGTTTGAATGTAATTGACCCCCATAAGCTCATAGGGAGTGGCACTATTAGAAGGTATACTTTGTTGGAGTAGATATGGCCTTGTTGTCCCTAGGAAGTGTGTCACTGTGGGAGCAGGCTTTGAGGTCTCATATATGCTGAAGCCACACCCAGTGTCTCAACCACTTTCTGTTGCCTACAGATCAAAGACGTAGAATTCTCAGCTTCTTCTCTAGCACCAAGTCAGCCTGCGTGCCACCGTGTCCCACCATGAGGATAATTGATTAAACCTCTGAACCGCAGGCCACCCAATTAAATGTTTTCCTTTTTAAAAGCTGCCATGTTCATAGTGTCCCTTCACAGCAATAGAAACCCTAACTAAGACAGTAACCTTGGCACTACGTAAAGAAGCACCACAGAAGCCACTCGATTCCTCCCGTTTACATTTTGGATAATAACTAATATCCTGGAAAGACGGATAAACCATCACTCTCTTGTGGGAGACCTTTTAGCAGACCCTTTCTTTTTGAGTTTTAATGAATAGATGTCATCTCAGAATAGATTCCTCTCAGAATCTCAAGTTCTAAGGTAAATGCAATCATTCCCGTTAGTCTTCTAGTTAGGTAATTAAACTCTGTGGGTGTAGAGCTTAGGTTTCACATCAGGGAGAGATAAAGTCTGATTGGGTTTACTCCCCAGGGAGAAAAGGCATTACCTCTGAGACACTGGGATTTTGTTCTTGAGGTCCTTGTGTTATGTTACATCACATTTTGGAGACATTTCTCAGGGTTGTGTTGTCCAGTAAAATCCTAGCATAGGGCTATAAGAATACCATATACTTTCAGAAACTAATTCTTGTTTTTTTTTTTGTCTATATAAATTGTAGAAAAGAGGCTCTCTTTTCTTTTGTTGTAAAAATATCTTCTGTCTCCTACTAACAAGTTATATCAGTCATATGTCATGTAGGAAAATGGCAAAAGACTATAGGAGACTGTACTGTGAAAGAAGACCAAATAATACTTATATTATATTATATCCAAATAATACTTATACACAGGCAGGGTATGCGAGTTCTACTTTGAATTATCTGTCGTCATCCCCTCTAGATTTAGCTATGAAGAGGGAAATTGCTACTTTGACAACCCAGAAAGACAATTGTAATTTATAATACATGAAGAATATAGAGATGACGTAGGTCTCTGTTGTGTTGGGGATGTACATGTCCATATATGCACATGCATTTGTATAATTCTATGTGGGCATGTATATAATGATATGGTTTTGTGGTGATTATGTTGTTTATTTTATTGGTAGAAAGATAAGATTTGTGTTATATTTGTGTTATAGTCTATAAATGATACTTATTCCTAAGCCTGTACTACCAATTCATATTGTTAGTCAGTCGTGTAAAAATGCAGTCTTTGGCCCAGGGGACCATAACCAAAGAAATAATGCTAGATGGCAGAATTGTGAAGTACACAAACGTTATCATCACATTACTCTATGCCTCCCTTTTCTGTGAACAGCCTATTCCTCCCCCCACTTCTTGTCTATCTCAGGAGATGTTGTTCTTATGAAATTACATATAAAAACTGATTTTAAAAATTAGAGCAGTGGTTCTCAACCTGTGGGTCATGACTTCTATAATGGTTGCATATCAGATATCCTGCATATCAGATACTTACATTATGATTCATAACAGTAGCTAAATTATAGTTATGAAGTAGTAACAAAATAATTTTATGGTTGGGGGTCACCACGACATGAGGAACTGGATTAAAGGGTAGTTGCAGCATTAGGAAGATTGAGAACCACTGATCTAGGGAGATAAAATTGTGTTTATCATCATTATTGTTTGTTTCAAAAAAGCTGTGTCACTAAGTACCCAAAGCAACAAAGGACACAGATTCATTTCACCATTTATGAGATCAAAATAATAATCTTGCATCAGGAAGGGAAGTAAAATCCACTTCTAATGGTCAGGTCTTCTCAATGCCAGCTCTGTTACTCAGTCATTTTCATCATTCCTGGATTACCAAGAGGCAAAACTGCCCATCATTTAACTTAGTCAAGACATAAGAGCTTCCCAGACTGGCAACTCATTGCACACAGATAACCACTCCACACATCAACAGTACTGGATTCACACGAGGGAGAAGTGGAAACTGAATACTTAAATATATGCAGGAGGGTATTTCATACAAATCCATGGGATCCAGTCTCCCTGGCCTCCTTGATGTTACATGTAGTGAATATGGTGTCATTGAATAAGTACCGTTACTGCTTTGAAAGAACTGTGAGAATTTGCTCCAGATCAAAAGCATGGTTTATGCCCCCATCCTGCTCCCCACTTCTGGTTTCTCCCTCCCCCTTTCCCTTCTCTCTCCTTTCCTCTCTTGATGTGGAGTGTTGTTTCTTTACAGAAAGGCCACACTACAGGTAGAGCTTCATGAGCACACATTTCCCTCTTTGGCATGAGAACTTAGAAATTAATTTGAAATCAAAGAGCTAAAGATTCAACAGACATTCTGTGTCTTTATCAAACTTGAAAATACATTACATTACATTCTTTCGATTACGAATAGGCTCTAAGCCAGGCATAGTGGTACTCATCTGTAATCCCAACTTTCAAGGTGACAGTAGGAAGATTCTGAGTTCAAGTCATGCTCTATTACACAGTGAATCGAGGCCAGCTTAGGCTACTTGAGACCAGATCTCAACTCTTACCCCACTCTTACCCCATCTCCTATCCTTAAGAAAAAAACAAATATCCCAAAGAAGAAAAACTAAAAGCCAAAGTATGAGAATAATTATTAGATAGTCTCTACAAAAGTTTATTATTGTCATTATCCTCAAAATAATACCCTACAAAAGGGGGAAATACATACAAAAGAAATAACTCTGTCTGCTGCTAATAGCTAATAATTATGCCTGTTTTTTCTCTGCTTCTTTTACTTTTTTCAACCACTCTGAAATACTTTTCTTATTGGAAAACCTGGCACAGAGAGTCGGGGCTTTCAAGAAAAGCTTTTCCTCATCAGCAAAGGTGTATGCTAGACATTCAGTCTTTCTGAGGTCAACTACTGCAGCTAGTCAACGTGGTTGTATCTGAGATTCTCAGAAATAGAGACCAAGTGTGTGAGAAAGTCAATAGCAATGAGTATGACTTGGATATTAAGCCATAGACAAAAACCACAGGACATTTCTTACCTCTAACGACACTGAACTACAACCTGTAGTCAATCAGTTCATATTTCCATGGCTAAATGTTAATGGAGATTTTTACATAGGTTGATAGATAGATAGATAGATAGATAGATAGATAGATAGATAGATAGATAGATAGGGAGAGATAGAGAGATTTTTAATAATTTTCATATATGGGCTTCTTATTCTTTGCATGGTTAAATATTTTGTAGATATATTTATCAACTTTCACAGTATCTTCAGATTTATAGCGCAGTGAAGAAGTTAACTAAGTTGCCAATGACTGCCCAGTCTAGGTCAGATTTGAACCCAAAGCTGTGAGCAAATGACTTCATATAGATTTTTTGTTACTGTGAATTTGTAAACATAGTTCATTATTCTGAAAATTCTTCAATATGGAACTTTTAGAGAAAATCCTTTTAATTATAAGCCCCAGAAAGAGGCCATGGTTCCAAAATATCTGCTTTGTGTCAAACCAAAGAATTGTTAGGAAACTACAAGAATTTGGTGTGTGACCTGTAGGATTTGCCAAACAATTGGCTGCTATCTGATTCTGGTAAAAAGGAAAGAAAGGAGGAAAGAAAGAAAGAGAGAAAGAAAGGAAGAAAGGAAGGAAGGAAGGAAGAAAAAGAAAGAAAGAAAGAAAGAAAAAGAAAGAAAGAAAGAAAGAAAGAAAGAAAGAAAGAAAGAAAGAAAGAAAGAAAGAAAGAAAGAAAGAAAGAGAAAAGAAAGAAAAAACCAAAATGCTCCTCAAGTTTGCCCACAGCCAGATCTTAAGGCACTTTCTCAATGGAGGTTCCCTCCTCTCAGAGGACTGTAGCTTGTGTCAAGTTGACTTAAAACAAGCCAGCACATCGGCCACAGCCAGCAGAAGCCAAGGACAACTTTCAATGGTGCTAACCACTATGACATCCTCTGCCTGCCAGGTTCCTTTTCCTTCCCTACTTTCTCAAGCCTCAGAAGAGGGGAGGAAGCCAGTGAGTGGATAACTAGGAGTAGAGAGCAAGTTCAAGTCAGGAAACGAAAGAAATGGACCAGTTCCTTTCCCACCCTATCTAGGAGGCCTACTCTGAAAATTCGCCATCAAATTACATTCGGCCTGTGGGTAATAAACCTAATGGACACATCAAAGATTGAATGGAGACTCAGTGAAGGACTAAAGGAAGAAAAGAGTTGTGGTTTTGTTTTTAACTATTTCTGAGAAGGTGGCTGAACATAAAGTCACAGAGAAGTGAAGGGGATGAAAATCCTAACGAATGCCTTTTGATTTGATTCTTTGGGTCCTCTTTGACAATGCCATTTGAGTGAGGCATACAAGAGACTTCTCAGGAACCAGTAAGGATAACAAGAGGAGCTAATAGATTAACAGTGATACTGTAGTCAGGGGCATCAGCATCCAATCAGAGAAGGGCAAGTCAAGACTTGCTGGTTTCAGTTAATCACATAGGCTCCCACATCCCACATGACCTTGTGTGGGTCACATACATGCTCTTTGTTTAGATTTCCACACCTGCAAAATGAGAAAGACTGCCCTTTAGTCTCTGATTTGGGGAGGAGAGTAAATACGATCATAACTGCTTAGAAAAGGGCTATTTTAAATGAACCTCATTAAAATCAACACCGTGCATCTAAGCAGTTAATTTGAAAGCATTGAGCAGTCAATTTTGAAACAATAACATGCAGAGTGTTCCAATCATCAGAAGCTAATCCATGTTGCTGTTCTTTTATAAGCAGGTGATTAAGTGGAGTTTCTCCATTAATGTTTGCATAGCAAGCCCATCTTTGGGCTTGGGTGGATCTGCCATGTCAGTTTTTACATCAGTTTGGGGTGTGTATGGAATGTGAAAGTTCTGGAAGTGGATGACTCACTTTGGTTTTTAGAGCCTGGTGTTGTACTGAGATACACTAATTGATTTTTTTCTAAAAATTCCCCTGTCAGCTGGAACTTCAGGTTCATGTTCTGTTTTGCTTCATTCTCCGATTTGGTCTGTTTTTAAGGACAGGGCAGAAGTCACTTCCTGCTGTTCTAGAAGCTTCTACTGAATGTTCATTTGTTAGAACCATCCCCCACGCCCTGTTTTACAAACACACACAAGCTGGAATTCATCAGTAAGTGGTACCATTTGCCACTCCATTTGGGTGTGACTACACACTGATTTGGTGCACTTCTAGTTTATTCCTTCCAAGAGAAGGAAAATTCGATGGTTTGCCTGTGATCCCTAGTGAGATTATACATATACCTACTGTCGACGAAGGGGGAAACCATGTATCATTTTCTTTCTCTCTTTCTTCCTTCCTTCCTTCCTTTCTTTTTTTTTCTTTTTGGTTTTGGTTTTTTTGAGACAGAGTTTCTCCGTATATCCCTGGATATCCTGGAATTCACTATGTAGACCAGGCTGGCCTCAAACTTAGAGATCCACCTGCCTCTGTTTCCCAAGTGCTGGGATTAAAGACATGTGCCACCACTAGTCTAGCTTGTAAATCATTTTCATTCTCAATCTACCTCTCTGGAAAGAAAATTTGGGATGAAATTTGGGGATTCAGAAGGAGCAGGGAAATAGATAATCCTTAATTGCTAGCTCTGCTTCACTGCACCTGAATTCTCTCTGTGTATTAATCAAGTCTGTTGAGAGATACTCTGTCTTGCTAATGACTAACATTAGTCTCTCCAGTCTTGACAATGTGTGCTTTGAGCTAATGCATGATTAACTGCAAGAAATCTAGAATTATAGTATTAAACCTGACTCTATCTTCACCACCACAGTGACCTTGGGTGGGTATTCTGAACCTAGTCTTGGCTTCCACATCTGTAAAACCAGCAGAAGGCACATTCATATGTCCCAAATGTTTAAAAGAAAGTGACTCTTTCAAAATCTTAGCCATTGTTATTTATTTTTATTCCTCTTTATATTATTTAGAAAGATAATGACAATTCAAATTAAACAGAATAAGTTGATTTAAAAACCCGCAGATTACATAATTGTAGTTTTCAGGAGTTTTATAAAGTCATGTGCCCTTCTTGTTTTTAAACGTGGATTGTAAAGTTGTATCCAATGAAGCAGCAAGCCCCAAGGCCTGTGTCCTGCCTTCGTCCCTCCCCATTGCTCCCCTCTACTTCACTCTCTTTGCAACTTCTTTCTGGAATTTTCTTTTTTCCTCCTCCTCCTCCTTTTTTTTTTTTTTTTAAATTGGAAATAGTCTTCTCTCATACAACACAACTCAACAACAGTTTCCCCTCCCTCTACTCCTCCCAGCTCTCCCCACACCTCCCCCTCCCCTAGATCCACTCCCTCTTGAAAAGAGCAGGCCTCCTGGAGACAACAGCCAAACAGAACAAAACAAAATACTATAAGACAGGGCACCCTCACACCGAGGCTCTACACCGCAACCTGACGGAAGGAAAGAGACCCAAGAGCAGGCAGAAGAATAGAAATTGCGCCTGCGCCCACAGTTAGGAGTCTCACAAAAACACCAAGCTAACAGCCACAATATAGGCCCAGGAGACCTGATACAGATCCCTGCAGGTCCCTTGCTTGCCGCTTAAGTCTCTATGAGCCCATCTGTACCCTGCTTTGTTGATTCAAAGGGCCTGGTTCTCCTGATGTCCTCCACTCCCCCTGACTCCTACTATCTTTCTGCCTCCTCTTCCTTGGGATTCCTGGAGCTCCAAGGGGGAGGCGCCTGCTGAAGACCTTCAATTTAGGTTCTCTCTCTACATAATGTCTGGCTATGGGTCTCTGCATCTGCTCCCATCTTCTGCTGGAGAAGGCCTCTTAGATGATGACTGGGCAAAGTACTGATCTATGAGTATAGCAGAATATTATTGGGGATCATTTCACTGACTTTTTTGGGGGGGAACTAGTTGTGTTTGGTTCTACCCTAGATCTCTGGACTATCCAGTCTCTGATTTGGTGGCCATACAAGTGGTATCAGGCATGGGCTTCCTCTCTTGGAGTGGGCCTCAATTTAAATCAGACATTGGTTGGCCACTCCCACAAGTTCTGTGCCACCATTGCCCCAGCACATTTTGTGGACAGGACAGATTGTAGGTCAAAAGTTTTGTGGCTGGGTGGGTTTCCAGGTTTTCCTTTCAGTAGCCTGCAGAGTACCTTCCCACATCAAAGAGAGTAGAATGTAGGTGTGACGGCTCCATGGAGAAACCAGCTCGACCTCAGCCTCTCCATGTTCATTGAGCTGCATGGAAGTTGAACTCAGCAATGCCCCTCCGCCCTCCCCTCCCCCCCCCACCCCCACAGTCAGTTTGCAATGAGCAACCCTCTGTCCTATCAGCATCCTGTGTTGTTTGGGGATTTCCATGGGAGCCTCTCAAGCAACAACTTAACTAAATGCAACCAAGTTCCACCACTAGGAGCCTTGCCTGGCCAGTTCAGAAGCCTATCCTCCATTACTAGGAATCCTCACTAGGACATCCTCATAGACTCCAACAAGTTTCTACTGCATTAGGTTTCCACACCACCACCCCCAATTCCAGCCATCTCTCCATGCACTCTTTCTTTTTACCCCCAACTTGATCCCTTCTGCTCCAGACTCCACCTGCCTCCAGTCCCCCCATAAAATCTATTATTTCCCTTTCTCATGGAGATCCATTCGTTCCCCCACCCCAGAGCCTTCCTCTTTAACTTCTCTGAGTCTATAGATTGTAGCTTGGTTTTCATTCACTTAATGCCTAATATCCACTTATAAGTGAATATTTACCATATTTGTATTTCTGGGTCTGGGGTACCTCACTGGGGGTGACTTTTTTCTAGTTCCATCTATTTACCTTGCAAATTTCATGATGCCATTTTTTAAACAGCTGAGTAATACTCCATTGTGTGAATGTACGACATTCTCTTTATCCATTCTTTGGCTGGGGGTCATCTAGGTTATTTCCAGTTTCTGGTTATTATGAAAGGAGCTGCAATGAATATGGTTGGGCAAGTGTCCTTGTGGTAGGATGGAGCATCATTTGGGTACATGCCCAAAATTGGTATAGCTGGGTATTGAGGTGGATCAGTTCCCAATTTTATGAGAAACTGCCACATTGATTTTCATAGTGGTTGTACAAGTTTGCACTCCCAGAAACAAAGGAGGAGTGTTCCCCTTGCTTCATACTCTCATCAGCATGAGCAGTCACTTATGTTATTGATCTTAGCCATTCTGATAAGTATAAGATGGAATCTCAACATAATTTTGATTTGTATTTCCCTGGTAGCTAAGGATGTTGAACAGTTCTTTAAGTGTTTCTCCACCATTTGAGATTCCTCTATTGAGAATTTTCTGTTTAGGTCTGCACCCCATTTTTTAATTTGGATTATTTGTTTTTTTGGTATCTAGTTTCTTGAATTTTAATGTATTTTGGATAGTAGTCTTCCAATAGAGACTAATATCTTTTTGCCTCTTTCTTCATCATCAGATCCTTGAAAGTTCATCTGCTAGGGTCCTCCCCACCAAACTGATCTCAGGAAAGTTTTCTGCATTCACCTTTGCTCTCAATAGCTCCTTCAGTCACAGGGATATGAGTCCTGGTGTATGGATGGAAAACCATCCAAACAGAGCAAAAGAACTTTAGACACTTTTCATAACTGAAAAGACGCCTGCTCAGGTTTTCTTCCAGGCTCAAATTTTGCTTGAATTTTAATTAATAATTTGAATCGATGAAGAGTGTTTCTCAGTCGGGCTCTGTACACTGGCATAGACTGCAAAACACTGTGGTGCTAAGAACAAAAGTAATTTTTCCCATGTCTGACTCTGAAAATCCAATTTGCTGATTGATTTAGAGTCAAGAAAGCCAATAGAGTTTTTATTTTAATTTTTCATCTCAGTGATTATCTTTTCTTCTGCAAAGAAATAGAATCATACATACATACTATATATTTGATATTTGTACCAATGACCTTGATGAGGTTACTAACTTGGCTAGAAAAATGGAAAACTTGATGAAACCTAGTAACAATTCCCAATCTTTTCTCTATCCACCTTCTAGGACAGATGACTCTGTGATGTAAGTCCCTCTGCAGAACCCAGTTGCAGCCAGTTTGTCATTGGTTATTTTACCTCTCTGCCACTCAAGGAGAAAGCATTTGACAATGAAAATGGCTGGTGTTATTATGGGATATCTTTGAATCCTTACTAATTTATTCCCTTAGTATGTAATTTTCAAACCGTGTCATCTTCGTATTCATAAAAAAAAATCACTCATAGTGCATCTGAAGCCGACAGTGCCCAGGGAGCTTCTAGGTCTGCACAAGTCACCATGTCCATAAATCAATACAAGGAAAGGATCACGCTGGGTAAGGATGATTAATCTTGCTATGCAGTCCAAGCAAGGGTTCTCATGGGACTCCTTGGGAGCACACTGTGTGCAGTAGGCATCTTCCTCTTTGATACGCTAAGGAGAGAAGTACCACGGAGTTCCACTGACTACTTATTCTAATAGCCTTTAAAAAGGGTTGCTAATAACATCCTAATAAGCACCAAATAACAACATTTCCGTGGAATAAAACATCTCCCCACTCACTGCCATTCTTCCTAAATGTTTCTGTACATAAAACTGACTGTCATTATAGTACTAATTTTTTTAATAGATGGTCCATCCTGAACTAGTGACACTGGCTAGTATTCCAGGAGTTTTCTGGAAAGTACTTTTCCTGCCTCCTGATTAACCACCAGATTGTAAGGACTGTCTAAATATCTACTGTGATGTTACTGCATAACTATGAAGGCAAATGTGCCCTATTCTACGTAGTGTAAAACAAGTGTTCTCAGATATACGAGACTGCAAACTAAATGAGGAAACAACCAAATCTGTAGGCCCCTTTCACAGACAATGCACAAAGATTTATAACATTAGAATGCATTGTTTTGAGGATGTGATTAACTTAAAAGCTATACACACAATGACCCTTGATCCAAGAGATGCCATTCATTCTGACTTAAGTAGCTCAGCTCTGGGTATCATAAGATCTGTGCATGTAAATGAAAGCATCTATATGGAAGAATATACCTCCAGAATGTAATGTGAAAAGACCACATCAATGTCAATAGACAGTGTCAAAGAAAGTATTTCAATTCATGAAAAAGCAATATACATCCACCTCCATAGACAGATTCAATTTAGCAGGATCTGCAGAATCTAGCTCATAACTGAATTGTTCTTGGAATGGATGATATTTAATACTTTCATGGAAGCAAATACGTTTGAGAAGGTAAAATATATATATACCATGTTGGGCATCATGTGTAATAGGCGGCTTTTCTCTGTCTCGCCCTGTTCTGTAGCCACTCCCAAATAATCACCTGGAGGCTAATATTAATTATAAATGCTTGGCCGATGACTTGGGCTTATTACTAACTAGCTCTTACATTTAAATTAGCCCATTTCTATTAATCTATGCGTCACCACATGGCCCATGGCTTACGGGTCCTTTGGCATCTTGCTCCTTGGGCAGGTGGCTTGCGTCTGCCCCAACCCTGCCCCTCTTCCTCTGAGTCCTAGTTTGATTGTACGTAACCTTGTCCTGCCATGCCATAGGCCAAAACAACTTTGTTATCAACCAATGAGAGCAGCACACATTTGCAGCATACAGAAGGACCATCCCATAGCGCAAACACTTAAAATTATCCACCTTTCTTCAAAGACCACCATCCTAATGACATAAAGAAAGCTGAGGAGTGTTTGAATGTGACATACCATTCTTACTGTGAGAACACGAAAATTAGCCAGGACTGCACAGAGAAACCCTGTTTCGAAAAGAACCAAAAAGAAAATTACGTGTTTTTTTTTTTTTTTTTTTTTTTTCTTGTAGGAGGGAAAGAGTCTGCAATGCATAGGCTATTTAAGCTGTTCCAGCGCAGGAGCTGGGTCTTCAAGACATTTGTTAGTCATTTCATTTTCCATCCACTGTTGAATGTCCTTCTTTCCTATAGAAGGCTTAATTTAGAATGTGATTGTCAGGTTAGTCAGAGCTAGAATTATCTCTACAAAGAGGTAGCTGTGGGGTTTGATTACCTGCTAACCTCACCAATCGCAGTGGGCCGAGTGGGCAGGCAAAAAAGTTGTCATTCCGTGACTGCCATGCACATGATGCCAGTGCGTCAAAGGGATTTATTTATAGCAAATCATGAAATTCTCAGCTTTAAAGTAGAACATTGTGCTTCTCTATTCTCCAGCTAATTAGGAACTGTCACAGACATTTGCCGTTACCTACTTAAGAAGCATTGGTTCTTATAGAGTACATTTCCTAAAGCATTTTTAAGTATTTTCAGTGCAAAAATTACACATGAAGGTCTAGCCATAAAAGGAAATTTAGATAGCATAAAAGGTTGTAAAATTATGTTGATGTGTTATTATATAGGAAAATAAGTATGAGAAGAAGATAATTGTGCAGTCTATGCAGGCCAGAAGAGGATTTCAGATCCCCCTGGAAATGGAGTTATCCCTAATTGTGAGCTGCCATGTGGATGATGGAAATTGAACCTTCAACTTCTGGAAGAGTAGCCAGTGCTTCTAACTGATGAACGATCTCTCCACCCCCAACACACACCGCTATAAAAATGCAGGTTGTAATGGAGGCGAGATGTGCCTCGAAGTGCTTGAGCAAGAATATCATTACAGAGCCAGGCAGATAGATGGCTGATTTGAAGGCATGAGAGGGGACTTCTCAATAGAAAGAAGAGCAAAATGAAAAGAATTTACAGGCAGAGAGAACAGGTGAAGCTGAACCATACCTAGGGTAGCCTCGGGAGACACTGAGGAAGACTCAGGAAAGTGATTTCAAGACTTATCGTGTTGGGTACAGAACAGAGGAGTGCTGTGCTCAGCTTGGGTGATAGGCATCTGATTGAAGATGGTCATGTAGGTTGGTAATGAGATTGCTGTGCTTAAAGAAAAAGTCCTTGCTAAGTGGCTTGAGCATGGGATGAAAGAAGAATTGAGGGGGAGGATTTTTTTTAAATTCCCCAGATATGATGCTGAAGTGGCTTTTTTAGTTCTAAGAGGGGAGTGAGAAACAAGCATAAAGGGTTAATTTTAAGGGGCTAGGTCAGTAAAGTGCTTGTTGTATGAGCTTGAGCACCTAAGTGCCGTCCCCAGAACCAAAGTAAAAATGGCTGGCAAGGTGGTATGCTCTGAAAAGCTGAACACTGAGGAGGCTGAGGCAGGAGGATCTCTGAGGCTCACTGGCCAGCCAGCCTAGCAGAATCAGCAAGTTCCAGGCCAGCAGGAGGCTCTGACTCAAACAAACAAACAAACAAACACACAAACAACAAAGAAAACAAAGGTAGGGAGAGGAAGCAGCTTGGCCACTGGTGGGGTCTCCGTGCCCCTGCGGGTGACCCCGCTCATGTGGGCAGAACTAGCTGAACTTGGTGGGAAATAATAAATAAATAAGGACATGAACTTGGGAGGGAAGATGTGATGGGGCACCTGGGAGGAGCTAGAGGGGGAGGGGTGAATGAGGAGTGGATATGGTCAATATAAATTATATACATACATGGGATTTTCAGATTAAATTAAAAACCAAGCAAACAAGGTAGATGGATGATGCCTGAGGAATAATACCTGAGGTTAACCTCTAGCTTACACACACACACACACACACACACACACACACACACACACACACACACACATTTGAGTTTCAATTAAAGGTGTCATGACTTTATATTGTTGAAGGTTTTTTTTTTCCGACAAAACTAAACAAAGAATGAAAACAAACTTCTGCTCAGGACACACAACAGCCCTGACTCTCCAGACTGTTACTCTGTCCTCTTAGTAAAAATTCATAAGATTAATGAGATTGAAGCAGAAGAATCTGTGAAAATGTGTCACCATGAGGTAGCTCTCTAAAACTCTGCTTTATGGAATCATTGTATTTAAATCCTGTATTTCTAACTTATGCACGATTAATGCAGAGAGAGAAGGACAGTGAGTGGAGGGCAGGAGCATGAAGAACTTGGACATCTAGGTCACTATTTTGTCATTGTCTAATAACAGAATGTACTAAATGAAGGCTCATCTCGTCTGAGTCAACATTTTAAGAAGCTGAATTATGCAAATTTTAAACATATGAAGCTACCAAAGAACTACTATATTTGACTTTAAAAAAAAAAAAAAACAAAGTATGCTTGAATTGCTCTTGTGGTGAAATATTGTGTACCCTAATAAACTTGCCTGAGGATCAGAGGACAGAGCCAGCCACTAGATTAGACATAGAGGTCAGGCAGGGGTGGCACACACCTTTAATCCCAGCACTTGAGATCTTATGCCTTTGCTTGGGAAGCACACATGCCTTTAATCCCAGGAAGTAATATGGCAGGGCAGAAGAAGGTATATAAGGTGAGGAAACAGGAACTCACTCTCTTTAGGCTGAGGATTTCGTAGAGGTAAGAACTAGTGGCTGGCTATTCTACTTCTCTGATCTTTCAGCTTTCACCTTGATATCTGGCTCTGGGGTTTTTTTAGTTAAAAGACCATCTAAGATTCAAACCACATGTTCTTCCATGTTACTGTTTTGTCCTAAAACCCCATTGCACTAACACATAGTAGATGCTCAACAAACATACATTGTACAATTAGATAAATGAGCAACAAATGGAAAACTGAACTTATGGTACATTTTTTTTTTTGAAAGTATCAGAACGCTTGATGGAAACCTTCCAGAAAGAGCCCTTCCCTGGGGTCTGGGGTACATATCTATTTATTGTAGTTTGAACTTCAGTGACCCAAGAGCGTGGGGAGAACCCTTAAGACAGAAGAATCATCTATTATTTTATAATTGAGTAGCAGACAGAGAAGCCTTACTTGGATACAGGGACACATGGCATGGATCTGGAGTCTCCTCCTTGTTAAGTCACATTGGTCACCCCAGGTGGAACTTACAATGAAGTGCTCCTTATCCCTTAGGAGACTCTAGCCAATTGTATCTACAAATTTTTCTACATTCTGCCAAATCTCTTGCCAAGCACAACAAAGATGCTAAGAGAGACCTGATTTAGAACAGTGATTCTCAGGGCTGGGGATTTAGCTCAGTGGTAGAGCGCTTGCCTAAAAAGTGCAAGGCCCTGGGTTCAGTCCTCAGCTCTAGGGAAGAAACAAACAAACAAACAAACAAACAACAACAAAAACAGGGTTTCTCAACCTTCCTAATGTTGCAACCCTTTAATACAGTCCCTCATGTTTTGATAAACCCCCAACCATAAAATTATTTCATTGCTACTTCATAACTGTAGTGGTGCTACTGTTACGAATCATTATGTAATAACTGATATGCAGGATGGTCTCAGGTGACCCCTGTGAAGGGTCATTCAAACCCCCAAAGGGTCACAACCCACAGATTGAGAACCACTGCTTTAGAACCATCCAAGGTCATTAACACTTGCACAGTAATGAAGCTGACTCTGCTTTGAGAATTTGTAGGAATAAGGAAAGGCAAGTGTAAGGCCAGGGTAGGAAATACTCTCATTGTGGCTATAGCCTTGAATTTTCTTGGTACTCATGAGTTTTAATACACTTGCTTTTTAAGTCCTGTGTGTGTGTGTGTGTGTGTGTGTGTGTGTGGTGTATTTGCGTATATATGTACATTAGTGTCTGAATATGGGTACTCATATGTCCTTGGCACATGTGTGGCAGTCAGAAGACCACCTCAAGTGTTGGGCCTCAGCTTCCACCTTGTTTGAAACACTGCCTCCTGTGCCCCCTGCCCAGCTGTGTAGACCAGGCTAGCTACTCAGGAACTTCTGAGTTCTCGCCTATCTCAGCCTCACACCTTCCCACTATCAACCCTGAGCAAACTCAGTTCCTCACATTTACATAGCAACTACCTTACCCTCTGAGCCATCTCCATGGCCCTTTAATGGTTTTCTTTTGTTTGGTTGGGGCTTTTTTGTTTTGTTTTTTCCCTAAGAACCATTTGGTGGATTTTTATTTTCCAGTTTTCCATTTTTTTGAGAGTTTCCTCATAGTGACTACGTCTTTTAATTTAGTAAAGAAAGACATCTTTGAAGTCATAATCTGGTCAGACCAGAGTAATACTCAATTCTCTCATATCCATGGTGAAATCTGTAAGCTTTGTTTCATATTCCTGATGGAAATGGTTTGAATACCAGCCCACACTGTTTGTTACCAGATCATTTCCAAATCACACTGTTTGTGAATGAGTCTGGCATGGAATCCATACTGTGTAGCATATAGCTGAGGTGAATACTCAGACATGTGTTAGACTGGTGGTCTAAAAGTAGAATTATTAATACAAAAAAGATAATCACACACACACACACACACACACACACACACACACACACACACACACACACACAAACTCATAGATGTAGCATGCCTCAAATAGTCAGACACTTCATTTCTTCTAAATAAGAAACACTGCTGAGTTCTCAATCTGGCCTTGGTAATTGGGATGTAAATAAACGCTTTGGGGAGTCCAGAACTTCTCCCACAAAAGCTAATGAACTCTCAAAGCATAATTGAAACGTTTTTTATTAAATTTAGTGCAATGCCTACAATTTCATTTACTCTGTTGCTTATTTCAAATTTCTCCGCCTCCAGAAAGAATTTATTTCACTTATCTCTAAACTATAATTTGGAATAATAAAAAAAATCCCTCCATCCTTTGTTCTTACGTTGTTAGGCACATGAAAAAATGCCAGCAACAAACACAGAGACAGGGAAAGATGTCCTCAGTGCTAACATTTCTTTGCTCTCTACACCAAGACATTGGGCTTCTTTTCTGTCATATTCAGTCAATGTCTTAGAACATGTGACTTGGCCCCACAACTGTGGATAGGTTCTGAATCTGTGAATTCAACCAACTGTGGATCGAAGATAATGGGGGGGGGGGGTTGCATCTATATTAACCACATGCTGACATTTTGCTTACCCATATTCTATAAACAATATAGTATCAAAACCCTGTGTAACACTTACAATGCACCATGTGTTATGAGTAATCTAGGAGTAATTTAATGTATATGAGAGGGTGTGAACAAGTTGTGTGCAAATGGACACTATTTTATGTGAGTGTGGTATCTCTGAGAGTCCTGGAACCAATGCCCTAAGGAGGTGAAGAGACAACTATACTTACATAAAAGAAGTTGTCTTTCGGGAGCCTGAAGCCTTGGGCAGTCAGCCATAACATAATCCAAAAGGCAATGTCCAAATTAGCTTGAGAACAGAGGAGGCTGGGGTATGATACTTGACCAAGGTTCTGGAGACAGCTACTTCCTAAGGAAGCTACCTTACCTTCCAGGCCCTATTTGTAACCTCTGAGGTCCCTGCTATCTCTAAAGTTCTGACATCAGGTGTTAATGAATCTTCATCAGTAACAAAATATGAATCACAGTAAAAGAGGAAAGATTTATCGCAACTCTTGGATTCAGAGGTTTCAATCCAAGGTCATATGGCTCTATTGCTTAGCAGTGGTTCTCACCCTTCCTAATGCTGTGACCCTTTAATACAGTTCCTCGTGTTGTGGTGACCCCTAATCATAAAATTATTTCATTGGTACTTTATAACTATAATTTTATTACTGTTATGAATCAGAATGTATAATTTGTTATATGGCCCCAAGGGGGTCACGACCCACAGGTTGAGAAGCACTATTTAGACAAAGCCACGCAACCTGGTAGCAGGAGGAGTCTGCTCCCCAGACAGCCAGGAAGCAGAGAGAAGAGCAGATGTCAGGGACAAATGTCCTTCAAGGACTGCCCACAGAGCTGTGTGCAGATCTGTGGGATATCATCCTTGTGATCTAGTCACCTCTGGACAGAACCACCAACTGGGGACCAAGCCTTCAGCATGTTACTCTCTGGGAACATCTCATGTTCAAACTCCTCGTGTGCTGTTCATGCCTTGACTTCTTTTCCATATTAAAGTCAAGAACATCCAAGAATCTTCAACCTATGCCACCAGTCAGTGCTTCTAAATTCTTTTCCCAAGTTGCAAATTCCTTTACACCTGAGCAATAACTATGGAGAGGGCCAGGCCTAAGGATGTTTCCTTGAAGAGAAAGGACAAGTGGAAGAAACACTTTGGAACATTCTTTATCAGCTGTAACTTAGTTTACATACTTTTCAAAATTCATAAGCTTCAAAAGGCTATATAAAAAAATTTTAAAAATCCCCTTTCCATGAATGGAGATTACAACCAAGAGAATTTTTAAAGAAGGAAATATATGGCAGGAGATAGGTTGGATGACAGTAATGTTACCATTTACACAGTGGCTTATGACTAAACTTTTTGTGTGACACAGTGTTGCTACGTAGCCCAAACTAGCCTTGAACTCATGGTCCTCCTGCCTTGACCTTCTGGGTGCTGAGATGAGGCCCAGAAAAAGCAGCTTATTCTTTGCACAGCTTCACAGTATCCTGTCAATGCCCTGGGAAGTGGATAGCACTGCTCTTATTATTCCCATTCTTAGGAGGAAATAGGCCTCTTTAAGTAACATAACCAAAACTTAATAACGTTTTTGCACAAGAACAGCTAGAGTAAGACTCGAGGTTTTAGAATGCAAAGAAAATAAATTAGAGATAACTGCAAAAGGAGTTGTTGATATACCAATTTTATCCACAGATTTTTAAATACTACAAAGCAGAAGTTTTTAGCTTCCTTTCGATGAAAAAAAAAAAAAAAAAGGAAAGGAGTATACCAATGTGTCTACAGTGTTTCTTTATAAAAGATCCTGTAATCTATAATAGCATTTCCTTTAATACCACAAAAGCCACACTAATGACGACCATGGTGCTTAGGAATTAAGCATGAGGAGGTTGGTTTCAGCGTGGATTACCTTCTAGAAGCACCAGGAGGCCTCCAGGCTTACCTGATATTGAACAGTATGTCAAAGTATAGCCCCAGGAGCACCAGATAGGAAGCTTAAGCTGCCTCTGAGTGTTAGCTCTTTCTTCGTCTCTTGCCAACTCTGCCTCTCCCTCCCTACCCGCCACCCCACCCCAACCCTCACCTCAACCTGGTTTTCATTTCAAGATAAATGAAGAAACAACATAGTCCATTTTCCATTGTTCAAGCAGTATCTCTGCATTTGTCTTGCAGCACAGTTTTCTGAATATTAAAAAGAAAAACAAACAGACAAATCGCTCGCAAATCAGGAACTTGGTCTGGGGTTACTCTATCAGTTATAGTGATCTTTTGGGGTGTCGGCAGGATGTCGTGAAGCTATGGTAGGAGCTAAGCTGTTGTCTCTGGGCTTGGTGGAGCAGCTACAATCATCTTCTTCCACTGTGTTACTGGAAGCCAACAGCATCTTAGTAGATCGAATGCAAGTGCGGAGGACCTCTAACAATTTGAAAGGTCAAGCAACATCTTCATGTACTGGTTTCTGTCATCTTTGAAAAATTTCCAGAACAGGCACCATAAATATATGATATAAAGAGGAATTATAAATCCAGGAGTGGGGAGGGGGGATTAATTTAGCTTTGGGGTCCATTTCTAGATGCAATAATTGAAATATTCCCTGTTATTGCCAGAGGCATAAATTATATACTTTTCAATATACCTGTCTTTTCGTTATAGAGAATAAGACTTCTCATAAAGCAATAACCCCCTCATTAACTCTCTCATAATTTAACATCTCTAAGATCCTTTCAAATATTAATTGCACTAACAAGCCTTTCTACATGGAGCAAAGGGTTTCTTAAAGCAACATCTCCTCGGTCTTACTCATTCTGAGGTTGTGAGAGAACTGGAAACGGGTATTTAGTTTTTCTCATTCTATTTAAGAAAACACAGCTATCCTTTGTCCAACCAATTACCATTTACCAGAACAAAAGACAAACCAATCACAAATTATCTTTCTCTCTAAGAGTCACAGTCCTTCTTTAAGGTGGATCTATGTTGCTGGACAAGTTCATGAACTTCACTGAGCTTTGAGATGCTGACTTAAATGGGAAGGTGGAATTCATTAAAGTAACAGCGGAGGAGAGGGCACAGAGGATGCATCTGAGTGAGTTACAGTGAGTCATATAAGACTGAATGGGGTTTTTACTGTCTATTGATAGTGGGCACTGTGTTAAGCTCTTCCAGTATAGTTCTTTCATATCCACTTCATATTTATCAGCTTTTTATCCCTATATCAAACACCTGTGATAACCAACCTGAGTTATTTTGGCTCAGATCTGTTGACCTTCTTGCTTTGCACCTTTAGCAGAGAAGGTGCACACACGGTCTTCTCTCTTGACTTCCTGCTCCCCCCATCTCCAGACTGAGAAGCAAGCCTTTAACAGGTGTTTTGTTGGGGCACATTCCTCAACTACAGCAGTTAATTTATTGGATCCTCTCACCAGAGGTGTGTGTGTGTGTGTGTGTGTGTGTGTGTGTGTGTTAGGGAGAGGAGGGGTGGATGCACACATGCATGTGGAGGTGTGGAGGTCAGAAATCAACTTTCTCCAGGAAGTTAGTTTTCATTTTCCACCATATTGAAGCAGGATGTCTCAGTGTTCCTGTAGCTGTGGACTCTGAGCTAACCAGCTGGCGAGCTTCCAAACAGTTGCCCCTCCTCTTAGCTCGCTCTAGGAATTCTGGGACTGTGGGTGCATGTCACTCCACCTGGCTTTCTATCTGGTGTCGGGGGCTCTTACTTAGATCTTCAGGCTTTACCTATTGAACCATATCCCCACGTCCTCAGGATCCTTTTGGAGTATAAGACACAGACTTAGACAACTTAAATGACCATACAGGGTCTTAAGTTGACCGTTGTCAGACAGGGCTGTGACCTTGCACTCAGGCCAGCTGTGACCACTGTGCCACTTCCTTCTTTTGATAACTTACTGCACAGGCTTATGTTATTCTACTAAGAATAAAAATTATGTCTCAGGGCTGGAGAGATGGCTCGGCTATTAAGAGCATTGGCTGCTCTTCCAGAGGACCCAGGTTTGATTCCTAGCACCCACAACTATCGGTTGCTCACAACTGTCTGTAACTCCAGCTCCAGGGGATCTGATGCCCTCTTCTGGCCTTCATGGGCACTGCACACACATGGTGCACAGACATACACACAGGCAAAGCACCCATATACATAAAATGAAACAAAATTAAGTATGTATCTACAATATCTACATAAAGGGAATTTCAAAGGCTCCTACCTTGTAACTGTTACATTCTGAAAGAATGATCAAGTTCGAAATGGAAAGGATTCTTAGTCCTTTGGAAGAAAAGTGTGATCTACAAGAATCAAGGTTTTCTGCTTTGTTATAGCACCAAGAAAGCAAGAATGAGTTTAGGAATGGTGATGGTTAGATTAAGACCAAATTCCCATCATTCTCAGGGAGAAGTCTTAGTCATGTAAAGTGATTTAGTATTTCAGCGTTTACTGTACCTGTCTAGTCACCAAAGACTAGAAATGATAGTTTAACAAATAAGTACCATATTTAAAGAATTAAATGGCCAAGAAATGTTATAAACATATATATGCTGGAGTTCATTTTGATAATTACCTTGCTGTATCTGGCATGTCTTTTGTGGGAATCATTAGTATCTTCGGATGTTCCTTTCTCCTGATGTTATCACTTATTGGGGTGATTGCATCAGTTGCCTGAGGGATCCATACACCTTTTTAATTTTTAAAAATAAAAAACTGCTCCTAGAACTCTTATATATTTTCCTGACTCTGCCTCAGATCTCTAGCATCAGATAAACCCTGTCTTATTTTTGTATACTAGCTTAATTAAACAGCTTTTTGAGGTTCCTCCTGAGAAAGTGGAAGGATTTGAGGTACATGTTCTATGGTCCAAGTTTCTTCACTCAGAACTGACACTACTCACATCTTAAATTTCCCTAGTTAGGAGGATATTGCAATCCTTCTCTTTATCAGCTAGAGCAGTAATTGGTTTTCAATCAATCTTAAAAGACATAAAATAAAAGTCACTGCTATTACTCCAGTAAGGACCTGAGCTGTGAGCTTTCAGATAGCTGACACCACAGATACAGAGTCATTTGAGTTATCTTCTTGTTGCTGTCCATTTCGATGACAATTTATGACATCCCAGGGGAAGAGACAGAAATAGTGAGTCACAGAGCCTGTTGAAGAAGCTATGGCAGAGAAGTAGCAGAGACCAAGGAAGTGGAACTACCATTTGTGTACACACATGTATGGGCACATGTGTGTATGGATGGATATATATATATATATATATATACACACACACATACACACACACACACAAAGATTGACTTACCTAGAAATGCCTATTTCATTTGACACTGAAGAAAAGGCCAGTGAGTTGCTTAGAAACCAATTCTTTAAATGAAATATTAAGTTACACACCATAAGCCAACATCTTCTTCCCACTTCAGATGGACACTGGTAACTGAGCTTTGCAAGTCCTCAAAGATAGTCAGCAGACTGGCATTAAGTGAAGGAAATATCAGTAAGAACAGCCCCCCTCCTGGGAATGCCACATTGCAGGCAATTCAAAATAAGTCCAACTGATATTTTAGCATAAATCATTAAATATGGTCATAAAGACTTTCCCTTTCTTTGCATCTGTAAAATGAAGAAGAAATGAGGTAAGCTTCACAGTTAAGGAGATATGAGCATTTATCTTAACTCTGTCTTCAGTAGACCTGTCACTGTGTAATTGCTTGCATTTCTAAATCTCAGTTTCCTCTCAGCAAAATGAAATGTGAAATCCTAATGAAGTCTCCAGCTCACTGTGCAGACAACAACTAGGCACACAGGTCTTGCAGCCCTTAAGATGTGCCAGTCATTGTTCTACCCATAGGGGGCGCTGAGGCAAAACATACACACCGCTCCATCACTCTCAAGAAAAGTTCAATAAATGACAATTGTTATTAATGCATGCAAACGCTCTACCGTAGAGTGCAGAGAAATACTAGATGGGGCTCTGCCCTTCAAAAGCTGGCGGTGGTCTGCAGTGTTTCAACAAATGTTTGAAGATGAAAATAAAAAATAAATAAAAAGTGAGATAGAGAAAATAAGCAGCAAAAGGTACCAGGAGGGAGCCAAGGAAGAGTTGAAAAGCAGGACACCATTAAGGCTACCTGTGGATCAAGAAGCACAGAGCTCACCTTAATGCGTGGCCCTCTAGTGGTAAGAATAAGCAATAACCGCAAAAGGCAGACTAGGGAACTGCATACATACAGGACAACAGATTGCTTCATTTCTCCTCTTGGAAAAGATTTTGAAAAACAAATAACCCCACAATGATGCACACATTTGCACATGTATCTATGCACATTTACATCTGTGTTTTCAAATCTGGCTCTTCTACTTTATTTACACTGTAATTATGTGCTTAGTGTGCTTATAAATCTTTGCACAAATTAAGAGAGGGAAAGTGAAGGAATGCTCTAAGTTATTTTGGTCTCTCTTCTCCACCAGATCTCATGGTGCATAAGTGCCACCCCATGTCATATCCTTGCTCGCTTTCTCCTGGACCTTCAATTTCGACTGCCAGGCACTCAGGCATTCCTTTGCTGGGAGAAAAGAGAAGAATGCAAAGATGCCTTTGTGCAAAACCCCCCTTAATGCTGACATTCTTTCGTTTATCATCCACAGTACAGCAGTAATGGCCCCTAGGGGATCACCATTCCTGTTCAGGGCTGAGACGGTCCAATGTGCTGAGATTATTATCATATATATGCTTTTTTGTATTGTTTAACAAAAAAAGGCCTTGAAAGGAAGATAACCACGGAGTTTAATTTCCTGGGTCTGGGCATCCGACCTCTGTGCTGTATTATGTTCCTTTTGTGGACTCTGAGATGGAGAGGCCCACGTGTGTGCCTGCAATGTCTGTTACCTTACTCCTTTTTAGGGATGATTAGTCTCAATAAAAGGCAGCATTTTCTAGGGTTCTGCATGAATAGCTTTGAATCCCTTGTTTAAAAGAGTGCTTGCATTGTCCTTAACATTTCACTGAAAGAAGTAACTAATTGTAGGCAGATGTCATACACCTGCTGAAAGTAGGCCTCCTGCCTCTACCATGCCCCTGACAAAAACCAGGTATAGGCAGTTTGTGTGTGCTGTAAGTGTGATTCACTTATAGGTAGCAAAAGCAAGGAGTGTCAAGAGGATGCAACTCATTTTGGAGCCATAAAAAAGTAAACACTGGCTATGGACACTGTAGAATGAAGATAGCCTCCTTTCCCTGTGGAGGAATTGAACCCCACACTGAATGCCTAGTGTACTTGGTGTCTGGTGTATTATCTGAACATAATGGGACCTTAACCTGAAGTCATTATTAAGTGCTCAGGAAGCAGAATTTAATCTTAACCATTGGGAGATAAAAAGTATTAATAGGCCGGGCGGTGGTGGCGCACGCCTTTAATCCCAGCACTCGGGAGGCAGAGGCAGGCGGATCTCTGTGAGATCTCTGGACTACCAAGCGAGTTCCAGGAAAGGCGCAAAGCTACACAGAGAAACCCTGTCTTGAAAAACCAAAAAAAAAAAAGTATTAATAGAATACTAGTATTCAAACCCTGATCACAGTTGTTATGTGCAAGGTGGGAACTTGTGGCTCATAAAGAGCATTTTTCTATGTTTTTAAAAATAATTCTTTTTAGGTTAGCATACAAATTTCATTGTGTTCTTTAGTCATATTTTTGCTTATTGACTTTTCCAATAATACCAAACTTACAGAAACTCTGGAAATACTGGCTACATGAAAGCACAAAATCTTATAATGGTACCCACCTTCACTTACAGGTAAGGTCCCATGCAGCTTCTTCTCCACAGCTGTAGAGAACATGTGACAATTAACTGTGGTATGTACACCACTAACCTTCCTGCAGGGTTGTTTTTTCTTAGAGATAATTTTCAGGAATAAGTATTACATGTTTCTGCAAGGTCTTGGAGTTGTAGGTAATTCCACATCTGATATAGTCATACTTAGTGACATGATATTTAATTTTGAGTAAGGCTGTATGGCTGTACATGCACTGTGTGGGGAGGAACACTTGCTTGTGCATGCACATGTGAAAATGGTTCAGCATTGTGGGAGACACTTTTCTTGGGGAGATCACACACACACACACACACACACACACACACAGTGTGTCACCCCAGAAAGAGGGGGGATATTTCATTTCAGAGGAAATTTCTATACAGTGCTCAGCAGTTAAAACTCTTACCCATTCAAGCAGTTGGACCAGAGTTTGGATCCTCAGAACCCAGGAATATGCCAAATGCGTGTTGTGGCCTGCCTGCAATTCTAGTCTCAGAAAGCAAGGCAGGAGATCCCTGGAGCAAGCTAGCTAGAAAGCCTACCCATATCTGTGAGCTATGGATTTGTGTGAGAAACCCTGCCTCAAAGAATAATGTGGAAAAGAAAACAAGGAAGATTTTAATATCAGCCTCAGGCTTCCACATACTTCCACACTTACAGGCATACTACAAACACAAAGTGATAAAAGAATAAACTTCAAAAGTGATATCATTTTAAGCATTACATATATATATATTATATATATTATATATATATACACACACACATACTCATACATACAGAACACATATATGTATAACAAACATATACATACAAGTGGCATGTTGATAAACAATTGTACCCCTTGTATGCTCATAATCTGACTCTAGGGAAGCTAAGGCAGAAGGATGGCAAGTTTGAGGCCAGCCTGAGCTTCACAGTATGATTTTGAAGCCGGCTGGTGATCATAGTGTGACCCCATTTCAATGTATACCCCCAATAAAAAATATACACAGATGTATAGATATAGATGAGAAGTAGAGATCAGTAAATAATAGCTACTCTATTTATAAATCAAACAACCTTATCTATTATGAAAGAGATCAACTAAATACCAAAAAGCTCTCACTCACCGGCCTAGATGGCAGAAAGCTCTTGACTCTCAGTTGTGGATAATACTCAGAGCCCATATGGAATCCATCAACCTTATTTTCTGTCTGTCTTAACTCATTTGGCTAGGTGCTGATGTTGGCATTAGCAATGATACTGTAAAGGCTGGAACCTATTAACTTGAAGAACAATAAATAGTAAATCTAAGCAAACAAATGAAAAACCTCAGCAAGTACAATAGGTGAGGAACATCATTGAATTGGAGAGAAAAACCTAGCGAGGACATCCTGGGATGCCCTGGTGCACTGGATCCTAATTAAGATTCATGATGATAAACAATTTACAAAGTGCTTCTTTGTATTCACGATGCCTGTTTCCAAAACCAGGAAAGGATCTCATTGTTTTGAAAGATTTCCTTCCAAAATTAATTTTAAAAATTATAAATGATACTCATCTTTAAAGATTGGCCTCTTAAAATTATCCTTTGTGATACCATTTAACTGAGGTTTTGAAAATACTATTTCCAATCAATCATTCTTTATTTAACTTTGACAGACCTCCATCTTGATGTGTTTTAAAGGAAAGCATTCCTTGGAACAATAGCTTGTCTGTGGGCAATCATCTTCATAAGGAAGAAACATGTATTAAATACTCAATAGCAGTCAGAGACTATCTGTGCCACAGCAAACCTGAATTACATTCCCATCCATCTATAACTCTAGGCTGGACCCAAGGCGCATATTTGCTATAGTCAGTGTAGAATCACCAAGCAACATAGAGATCATGTGTCTTCTTCCCTTCTGTGTGGTTTGAATAGAATGGCTCCCATAGGCTCATAGAGTTAAATGTTTAGTCACTAAAGAGTGGCACTATTTTAAAGAATTAGAAGGATTAGGAGATGTAGGCTTGTTGGAGGAGTGTGTCACCAGAGGCGGACGTTGAAGTTTCAAAAACCCATGCCAAGTCAAGAGTCTCTGTCTCTGTCTCTGTCTCTGTCTCTGTCTCTGTCTCTCTCTCTCTCTCTCTCTCTCTCTCTCTGTCTCTCTCTGTCTCTCTGTCTCTCTGTCTCTGTCTCTCTCTCTCTCTCTCTCTCTCTCTTTCTCTCTCTCTCTCCCTCCCTCCCTCCCTCCCTCCCTCCTCCTCTCCCTCCCTTCATCCCTCTCCCCCCTCTCTGTCTATTGCTGTGGGATGTTCTGTATGGCAAATGTGTTGCTGATTAGTCAATAATTAAAACACTGATTGGCCATTGGCTAGGCAGGAAGTGTAGGCGGGACAAGGAGGAGAATAAAGCTGGGAAGTGGAAGGCTGAGTCAGAGAGACACTACCAGCCACCACGATGAAAAAACAGCATGTGAAGATACCGGTAAGCCACGAGCCATGTGGCAAGGTACAGACTTATAGAAATGGATTAATTTAAGCTGTAAGAATAGTTAGCAAGAAGCCTGCCACGGCCATACAGTTTGTAAGCAATATAAGTCTCTGTGTTTACTTGGTCGGGTCTGAGCGTCTGTGGGACTGGCAGGTGAGAGAGATTTGTCCTGACTGTGGGCCAGGCAGGAAAACTTAAGCTACAGTCTATGTCTATGGATCAGGATGTAGAATCTCAGCTAGTTCTCCAGCACCATGTCCACCTGCATGCCACCACCATGATGATAAAGGACTAAACCTCTGAAACTGTAAGCAAGCCCCAATTAAATGTTTTATTTTATAAGAGTTGCTGTGGCCATGACATCTCTTCACAGCAACAGAATAGTAACTAAGACACCATCTTTATCTCTAACATATCAGAAATGGCCATCCATTGATGGAAGATCAAAATGTGTCCATTTTCTCTGTGTTCTTGTACATAAACTATACAAATATCAAATAGACAAGATTTTTGCATTGACTCAGATATGCATAGTGGTTGGCTCCCTTTTCTTCTTCTACTTTCTGCTTTTTCCAAGCTTCTTGAGGTGCCACTGGATAGAATCAAGGCACCTGTCTCCTTTCAATGAAAAATCTGGTGCAAAGGGGCAATGCTTTTGTTTGGAAATGTAAGCACAGAAAAGGGAGAGAGTGTTTGATAAAAGGTTTCTCAAGACAATTGGCTTGCAATGTGCCTGCAGACAATCTCATTTTAAATGACATTTAATAGCTTTCTCTTCCACTTCACTGATAAACATTTCAGTGTAACTGATCACATTGAAAACAAGACATGGGTATTTGAGCAGAAATGAGGTTTCTTGTTCTCAACTATTTTCAAATGGCTTTCTGCTGTCAGAGAACAATAAGGAAATCCCCCAGAGAAAGAAATCCTCCACCTCAATCCAAAAGCAGCAGCTGGAGTGTCTCTCTCTCTCTCTCTCTCTCTCTCTCTCTCTCTCTCTCTCTCTCTCTCTCTCTCTCTCTCTCTCGCATTACTAACTTTCTGGACTAACAGCTGAAAATCATAGAAGCTTCATTATAACTACTAAAATGCAAAAGAAATAAAGCTTTTTTTTTTGTTTCCTGTTGCATTTACTTCTCAAAGCACATTTAATCTGATTGCCTCTAATTGCCAGTGATTGTTCCAGCTAGGGTTGCAAAGACAGGCGATGTTCTCCTTAGCTACAAGTCAAATGACTTTGCAGATGGTGCTTGCATAGGTGAGGCAGATGCTCCTTCTCCCCAGTTGGAAGTCTCGAGAGTGATGGAGAGGAAAACTGAGTTTGAGCTGTCATAGGAGCTCCCTAAGTGTATGTGAGAGCATGAGCCAATTAGGAAAGTCTGGCCACATTGCAGGTAGTTCTGCGAGACTTCGTGGACAGTCCGTAAAGAGTGATAACACTGGAGTTATCAGGTGATTCAGTGAGTCAGTGCCTCCTTGTACAAGCACACACTCATGCTGGGTGCAGAGGTGACCTGAGAGGTAGCTGATAAAGAGGACACAGAGTATTCTGAAGTCCCCCATAGAGAAGGGACACAGGCAGAAAACTCTGTAGAGACATGGGTGATGGCCAGGTGTGCAGGAAAAGGCAGGAGAGGGATCACACAGCAATGGCAGCTGACAGGCAGGACTGCCAGTATGAAGGCAAGGTTTAGAAGGTGGGCAGATGCCATGTGAAGAGAAGAAGCAATAGTAGGTGCTCAAATGTTGCTGATGTTCTGATTGCATGGCTGGACAGAGCTGGTGAGGCTGGGATTGACCTGGCTTTGCCAGCAATGATAACAATTGTATTCATGTACCACAGTATTCCCTGCAGTGTGAAATGGTCTGCCATCTTCCAGATGGTCAAGTCGTCATGGCGAAAAAGGCTTCCTCCACTCAAGAGGCAGAGACAAAAGGATCAAGAGTTCTCAGCCAGCCTAGGCTACAAAGTGAGACTCTCCAAAAAAAATTCAATTTCCTAAATAAAAAAAAAGGCTACTTTTTCTTAGAAATGTGCTTTTTTTATTTCCTCCCCTCAGATATAGGATAGTAGGCTAGGCTAATGGACATGTTTGTGGTTGAACTATTGTGTCCAAGAAGGTGTGCACGTTGGCAGCGTTTTTCTTATTCTTGTCCATGTGGTAGAATGCTTGCTGGTGAACTTGCAAGTGTCGCTCTATGATGGATGGTTTTTCTCCAGGGACTTTCTGATTATCTACTTTTTAAAGATTTGACTCAGAATCTAAAAATAGTAGGAGAGCAGGACAGCAGTGAAGGATTTATCCCACAGGTGACTTCCCAGCACAGTGGCTCACAGTGAATTCTTGGTTCTCTTCATTCTGGAACACCATTGCTCAGAGCATATGGACTTCATTACTAATATTCACAGGCAAAAGCTCTTTACCCAGAAGACCAATGGGGCAGAATTTTAGACAGACCAGTGGTAGAACTGCTCTGATAACCTAAACTCAACCAACAGCCCTGTCGTCTCAGGGCCAACAAATTGTTCTGAGGTTTCATTTCAAAACCTTACTCTTGAGTTATCTAAAAAAGAAAAGTACTGGGCCAGTAAGATTGCTCAGTTGATAGCACCATACCTGATGACCTGAGTTTGACAACTGGGACCCACATGGTAGAAGGAGAAACAATGTTCTCTCTCTCTCTCTCTCTCTCTCTCTCTCTCTCTCTCTCTCTCTCTCTCTCTCCCTCCCTCCCTCCCTCCCTCCCTCTCTATTTCCCTTCCCCTTCCCCCCCACACACATCTGTACACACACACACAATAAAATTTTTAAAAAAGAAATGATACAATCTCCTCTTTGGCAGGGTACTCCAAAGGACTGAGTACTCCTAAGTCTTTCCTCTCTGCACACTGTCTGGTTGTGGGTCTGTGTGTTAATTTGTTAATTCTCATCTACTGCAAGGAGAAGCTTCTCTCTTGGGGATTTAATGAGGCATTGATTTATAGGTATAGCACTAAGTCATTAGAAGCCATGTCATTGCTCTATTCCTTTAGAAGAATAATCGTAGGTTTCCCCTAGGCTCTCTGGCCAGCAAGCCCCAGCTTGCTCCCTTCCTTCCTCCCTCTTCACCCACTGATGTCATGGGTTACCACAGCCATGGCCAGCCCTTTGTTAGGTGAGTAGTGGGGATCTGGACTCCAGTTCTCATGCTTACACAGCAGTGTTCTTAAAGAAGACCCATCTCCCCAGCCCCTATGTGTGATTCTCAATGTACCAGCCTTAGAAATCCTCTTTGGTCTGGGTCAGATGGGGAAGCCAACATGTGTTTGTTATGCTCTGAGAAGGTTAAAGTATATAAACCCAAAGGCTAATTTGTTAACCTAGAGACAAATCCACCCCATTCAAGGGCATTGGACCTCAACTTCTCCTCTGCCAGCATAGCAATAGTGACAGTGAAAACACATTCTCTGTGTCGTTCCTAGACTGGGACTAAGTTTGGAGATGGACACATGTTGGTGCAGGCCTGTAATCCCACATTTGGAAAACCTGATGAGCACAGGTTAAAGGCCAACCTGGACTACTACATACTAAGCCAAGCTATCTGGCCAGAAAACTTCCAGGGATTCCTGTCTGTCTCCCATCTTACCGCTGTAATGCTGGGATGACACACGCATATCACCATGTCCAGATTTACATGGTTCCAGGGTTCCAAACTCAGGTCTCATGCTTTTACAAGAAGGACTCTACCCATTTGGGCCATCTCCTCAGCCCCCTTTTTATTGTTTACAACAAATACACCTCTACAACCAGGTATACAAAGCTCAGTCTTGGAGCCATGAGTGAAGCCACTGCACACACAGCCGCTTAACCCACGAAAGCCACTCAATCTACTCTTGGTCATGGATTTTGTCCCAGCAGTCATTCCTCTGTACCCTTGCTCAGAAACAATGTGTTCAGTCACCATCATAAACCAGTTTGGACAAGGATACAAAGCCAAGGACAGTAGGGGTCAGCTCAAAATCCACAAAAAAATACATCCAAGAAAAACTTTGAAAAGTAATTTTAAAGCTAGAAGTCACCACCATCACCAGGACATTACTGAATTTCTGGAAAGCTGGTAGTCTGTAAGTTAAGGGTTTCCTACGTGTACTGTTTTTCCATGTTTATTCAACAGCTGCCAGAGTCACTGTTGAGGGGCCCAGAGGGATGGCTCAGTAGGAAAGAGCTCTAGCTGTTCTTCCAGAGGTCCTGAGTTCAAGTCCCAGCCACCACACGGTAGCTCACCATCATCTACGGTGGGATCTGATGCCCTCTTCTGAGATAAAGTTATACAGGCAGATAGAGCACTCATAAACATAAAATAAACAAATAAATCTTTTTTTTTAAAAAAGTCACTGCTGATCTATTACACAAACTCTACTCAGGATCACTAGGAAGCAGAGTCAGCTGGGGTGTCTATCAGAAGAAGAATAGATAATGAACGCATGGTACATATACACAATGGAATCTTATTCGGCATGACTTCTAACATAATACAGGGGTATTCGTTAGGAAGCAGATGGAAGAACAGAGGTTTGGGTTCTGATTTTGTAAAGCGGCCAGTCTCCGCATCCCAGGTGTAAACATTCATCTTGGGATGCAGGCAGGAGAGTGCATCCAACCAATGTTGGGGAGTCTCACGTTCTCTGAAGCCACAGTAGCAATGCTCCAAGCCAATGCATCCCAATGAGTCATCACAAAGAAATAACTCTGATATCATAACCCACATCTGCTAGAAAGTGCCAGAGTGGAAGGCCCTGAGGAATGGAGAAGCACCACCCTTGTCCATTCTCTTCAGGGTCACTGACCCATGTGAGATGATTCGCATGATGGTGCTTATGTGGAGAACTACACTCCCTTCACCTTCAAGCCCCAGACAGGAAAAGAACAGCAGTTGCAAATTATCACCTACTTGGCTATTGGGAATTGAATGGGGTTCAGACCAACATCTGATTTATGAGTGGGTGCTGCAGAGAACATCATGCACTGTGCCTTTTGAAGCAACGGTGTCTAGAGACAGGGAAGAAAATCATTTGCAAAGGTCCCATCTAACCTAATGTGTCAGAACAATGGAAGGACTCCTTGGATCCAAGAACAACACTATGTACTTTCTATTAGTAATTAATTCTAGTAATTTCACCTGGATAAACAACCTTGTACTAGATTCTATATGGCAGTCTAGCATCCATGGAGACACTTTTGCTGTCAAAAATGACCACATTTTGTCAAGAGAACTGGAAGATAGGAATTCTACCTCAGGGTACTCCTAATGAGTCGTGTCACCAACCAAGATATTAAGCCTCTTAGAACCCCAGTTTTCAACCATTAAATGAGGGTGCTGATAGCTATTCATAGTAATCCATGGAAGGTCTTAATGAATCTAAAATTTCACCACTGTAGGAATCATTCACCCACATGTGGACTAGGCAGTCAAGTTACAAATTTGGAGTATTCACTATGTATATTTGTTTGAGCTACAACAAAATACCACACAGAGTTGCTCAAACAAGGACTTTTTTTCCCACATAGTTCTGGAGTTGAAAGCCCACAGTCAGGTGCTGATTTCCCCTTGCCCCAAAAGCCTCCTTCCCGGCTGGAAGACCATGATCTTCTCTGTTCTTTTATGTGATGGAAACAGTAAACTCTGGTTTCTTTTTCATTCTAGAAGGAGCCTGATCTAATCACAGAGATCCCACTCTCCCAATCTCATCTAAATGTAATTATCTGCCGAAGGACCACTCCAATTCCATCCCATCAAGAGCCAGGGCTTCATCAAAAGAACATTCAGAGAATAACACTGTAATTTTGAAATGACTGGTGTTTTTGGTAGATTGGCAGAAAGGCAATGACATGGGACTATGTGAAATGATCTGAATGAGTTTTTCCCAGTCAGAAGCCAATAGCCCCAAGTCCTGCCTGACCACAAATAGACAGATCTTGTAAAGGAATCCTTAGGAAAGTTGTTTGAATGGTGCTCATAAAATCCAGTTTGAGAGTTTGAGTAATGATGATTTCATTTTGTGATAATGGATAATTCATGTGGTACTTATCCTCCTCATAAAATTTATGCTTTCCCAGCTTTTAAAGGAATAAAATATCTTTGGCATGATGCTAAAATAAATGGAAAACTCCAGGTAATTTTTGCATAGTTGTAGTAGTAACCCAGAGCAGAGGGCCAATTCAATGAAGATCTGTGCCATTCATAATCGTTATTAGCTCATGAGCAGATAGGAGGGATAAGTGGGAATCATGGAGGAGACCACTGTTGTTGCACAGATAAAGAGGAAGGATCTTGAATCTGGCACTATGTACAACATTTGCTGTTGGTGGGAACCCCAACCCTCCACCACCTCACTTGGATAAGGAGTAGTAGGAGAGGGTGTCAGTCACAAATGGGGCAGAGAAAATGTGAGTGTCTTCATCCAGTGATTCTCAAATTTTGCTGTGTGTGCCAGCATCCCCTGGAGAGGTGGAACAAGCAGAGATGCGTGTCATCCCCCACCCAGCGTCTCTAATTTGTCTGGTCTTGGTGTAGTCCGGAAATTTTCATTTCAAACATCTTCTCTGGTAACATTGAGCCTCCTGCAAACTCCTCGTAATTCAATGAGAACTCTCACCCCAGCAGTGAGTCATAAATTCTAAGAAGCTGTTATTTGGGCTACTTTGTCCTCTTGAACAATTCAGAAGTTTTTGAGTGAGGTAAGCATGGAGACTAGGCTAGCACACAGTTCAGTTTCCACTGAGGAATTTCTTGGTAGCAAAGAGGATTCGTGGTTGTTGTTTTTACAGCCTAGCATTTATAATCAACTTTATTCTTTGTTCTTGATTTTCTTCTCTGTGTGTCACCAATTAAATGTTCTTCAGCTCTGTCTATATAGCTAAGCTTGGTGAATGAATGCTAGTTACTGATAGCCAAGGGCAAAATGTGGGGGGCAGGAGGAGAGGAGACAAGAGACAGGGTGACCAGATTCCTTTTAAACCTGAAAGCTCCCCTTCCTAAGAGATCCCCAAGTCCTTGATAAACTAGGATAGTTGGTCACCCTGGGATAAGACAGTGACCTTGTGTGGCAAGGGAGAAGGGATGGTGACTGTTTTTGATAACGTTATTTATCACTGTTATAACAATATCAATGTTATATCAATGTCACAACACTGCTGATTCAGATTGGCAAGTGCCCCTGACAACTGTGGCATCATGGGAGCCTAGAAGCATCCTTCGATATTGATGAGTTGCTTGGACAGATATTGGCAAGAATATAGCTGCTGTCTTCTGACTAGACTTCAGCATGCAGCCATTGCTTAGATACCATAGAACTGGTTAATGAGCACATGTGGATGCAAACCCTCCTGTCTAAGCCTTATTAATTTGAAATTCCTCCATCTTTCTGTTCTCTTTTGTGGGTACCTTTGTACACTGTCAGTATGGGTAGTAGCTGCTATTTGCTCCACAGTCTAAATCTATAATAAAGTCCCACGATAAAGACCTTCTAATGCTCTGCTTATTAATTAGCACTGTTCAGTTGCTGTATATTGCAAAGCTGTAAAATTACAAGTTTGCATTCTTGATCCTAAAAAACAGTGACATTGCCTGCAAAAAGTGTCCTTCATTTTGTTAGATTCAGTGATACATTTGGGAGTGAGAGTTTGGAGAGCTTGATATTATGGTTTGTGTTTCTATCTGTACAAACTTATGGTTTTGTTCCTGCCAAAGAACAAAAAGATCCAGAGATGAAGTTCATGAAAGGAAAAAGATTTGAGTCTCATGTGCTGGTCTTCTCCTGCCGCCTCACCTGGCCGCTCATCTCCATCAAAGGTGCCTGCCTCCAGCAGAAATGTCTGCAGGGCCTCATGGTGATTCTCTCTGTGATTGACAGTGACAGTAGAAGCATATCTATAGGTCTCTCAACTGTGATTCCTGTCTCTGACAGACACGGTTCTCAGCAAACCGCAGTCCAAACAGTTCTGGGGAAGAACCATTATGCTAAACATTGCCAAAAGGTTTTCATCGTTGGTTGTGCCTAAGAGATGCAAGCTGCTGGTGGTCGTTGGGCTTGTACCCTCGGACCTTTGTTGTGGCCGTCCATCCAGCACAAACGTGAACAGCTGCGTGTGTCACAGGACCTGAGATCTTCCTGGTCAATGGAAGGACATACAGAGAAATACTGAGGTTGCTTTTTAAAGCTAACTGTGGTCTCATTTACCTCTTCGTCTCTTCCCCAGCCCTGCACCCACATACCGGGGAAAGCACTTCCAGGCAATTCTGCAACTCCCTCACCGCTCCCTCCTTCCTCAGAAGAACACAGAACTTTCCAGAATTGTCCCCCTGCAGCTCAGCACTGCTATTGTTTCTCTCAGAAAGAATTGGTACCTAAAGTCAGCCTGCTCAATCTTACTTCCTCCCACACACACCCCGCATCTTTGCAGCCTGAGATGGAGTAATTGAGAAGGCATATTCAAAATGTACCACTTATGTTCACCAAGGGTAAAGAGCCTCAGTGGGGCCTCTGGCCTCCCTCTGAAAGTGCAGTGTTAGCTAAGTCCCCTTGCTGAGAAGAGATGCTGGGTCTCTGTGACTGCAAACAAGTTCTCAACAATGGGCAGACAGGAGGTGTTTCAGCAGGCTTATGTGCTAGGGAGTCAAAGGGCTGGAGGTGCTCAGCCAGCCTTTCTGTTTCTTGCTGTTGTGGAACTGAAAGAAAGCTTTCAAAGAAAATACATGGTCCCTTGCATGTTCCTGGGCTCTGGGCCCAATTTGAAGAATGCTTTTCTCTCCTCCCCCCGTCCCCGCAATTGTTTATAATGTTTGCTAAATTTTAAACTTAGCTAATGGTTCAGAAATAGTAGCACAGAGAAGCAGGAAGAGAAAGGGGAGGGAAAGGAGGTAGATGGGAGGGAGAGGAGAAGGGAAAGCTGGACTCGGATTTCTCTTTTTCTGGGGCTGTGGGCTGGCATCTCTGGAAACGGCATCTGGGTAGAATTAGGTAGCACATGAACAAGGAGACACTGGCCCTGATGGTTACCAAACTAGAGAAATACGGGATACAAAGATGGGTGACATAGTTTGGCCACCAGCTGTGACAGATGAAATAATGTCATTTTAGCCACCTTTGTGTATCTGTGACCAATTCCTGATGAAACTACTTAAAAGAGGAAAGACTCCCTAGGGATCATAATTTCAGACGTGACAGTGTGTCAAGGCAAAGCAGTTTGCACCATGGCAGCCAGGGAGCAGAGAAAAAGACTACAGGAAGTGTCCAGGACAGACAGAGCCCCAAGGACACACCCTGATGTCACCCAGCTAGCCCATACCGCCCGCCTTTCCCATCTCCCAGTAATGCTATCTTATGCATCCATCAAGTCGTTCATTGGGCCAGAATCCTGTTATCTAATCATCTCTGAATGGGAGGAACTGGTCCGTGGCTCCTGTGTGGGCAGAGGTGTGGACCAGTCTCTATAGCAGGGCTTTCTTTCACACTGCTACATCAACAGTGTTCCCATCACATTTGCCATCTTTACTGGGAATGAGTTTGCATCCTGACCAGTACACAAGATAACCCTCTGACTCTTCTATGTCTTTATTAACTTCTTAAAGAACGATAACCATCTTTTCCCTGGGTTTTTGTTTCTGTTTTGTTTTGGGGTGTGTGTGTGTGTGTGTGTGTGTGTGTGTGTGTGTGTGTGTGTGTGTGTGTGTTTATAGCTGAACCCAGACTCTAAAAATGTATCTTAGAGATAGTCTGTACCATAGGGAAGGGAGGCAGAGCACAGGAATCAGGAAGGAGGGCAGGAGGTAAACCACAGTCTACCAAGACTTATAAGTTATCAGGAACTTCTGATAATGGTCACTGAAAACATCACCAGGACACATGACAGGAAATGAGCAGAAACCCAAAGCAGAAGAAAGATCTGCCTTCATGCATGTCTTTCCCAAGCTCATGCACAATTGCAAAGTCAATGAACTTGAGCAGTGTGCCTTGGCTCTGTGCCCAAGTTCACCGACAATTCTGAAGTCCTCCTCTGTATCCCTGGTGCCCGGGTTACAAGGTCACTAGCTTATGGTCTCACAAGACCTCATTGTGTAGTCTGATTATTGGCTTGCTACAGTAATGTTTGGCAAAATGCCTACTACAGGTCCTTGGTATGATTTTTTTTTTCAGGGAATGAAAAAAAGAAAACAAATTAGCTGGCTGAATGGTCACTGTAGCTGAAAGGGGGCATGACAAAATTAACAAATAAATAAAAGCCACCAGTGTTTCCCTTGCACTAACAGCATCCTTAATTGGCCCAAAGCTAGCAGTACATTCCCCTCAATAAGATGTCAGAGAATGCCGCAGTGCACGTGGGTGTGATAACACAACGCTCTGTCAATTCAGAGAGCGCTCTGACACTCTAATTTCAAGTAGAGATTATTCAACAGGAAATGTGCATCTTGTTTGGGATGCTTTTCTTCTGGGTTTTTTTTTTAAGTCTTCTTTTTTCCAGATTGTTGCTGTATAACCTGATTCAATTCTTCTACAAGGAAGAGTCATTAATGTGTGATTACATGTTTTGCTGAGGGGCTTTTATCAGCTCTCCCTTTGCAGAGGGATTTGGTATGTTGATTTTTATTAGAAAATCTCAGTCTTTGAGACGTTTACAATTACAGTCATCCAGAAAATACACTGGAAGCTGAGTGCATGGGAATTTCATTAGAAACATCTACTTCACATTCATCTGCCATTTCCCATACATGATGCATGTGGACATGCACCCATATATGTTCTTCTATTTGGCTTCTATTGCTCACAGAAGAACATTAAGTCTCCACTCTGAGTACATCAGCCATCAGAAGACCTTCCTCCTGCTTCCACTTCCATCCAAGAGTGAACAGACACTCAGGCATCCTTGGACCAGTAACAGCTAAGAAGCTGGTTTATTTCCAGTGGCTTATCTTGTCTTCTTGAGTGTTAAAGTCTTTAGTTTTCTTTCTTTTATGAGTCATCCCACTCTTTTAAAAACAGTGAAATTATCAGTATACCAGAAGAAATGTTTACCTTTTGTGTAAGTTACTTTCCTTGCTGTGACAAAAATATCTGAAAAAAAATCAATTTAAGAAAGAAAGGGCTTATGGAAGTTCACAGCATGGTGGTGGAGGCATGTGTGTAGGAACATGCGGTAGTTAGCCATATTGTATCCATAGTCAGGAAGCAGAGAAAACTGGTATGTTGATGCTCAGAAAAATTCAATGGTGACCATCAAATTGGATCTAGACTCACTTAGAAGATAGGCCTGAGGTGTCTGGGAAGGCAATGGAGATTCACCATGTATGTAGAAGGGACCATCTCATGACTAGAGTCCTAGACTAAATTAAAGGGTTAATAGGAGAAAGCAAACTGAATATCGGGGTTCCTGACTACGGCTGCAACGTAACCAGCCACCTGCTTCATCACTACCATGGAATGTACCCTCAAACTGTGAGCCAAAATAAGCCCTTCATCCCCTAACCTGCTTCTGTGGGGTATTCTGTCACAGCAGTGAAAAGCATCCTTCTTCCTCCAAACAAGACTTATCATAGTCACAATAGAGGCTGCTCATGCTTTGTGCCTTCCTCTCTATCCCTTTTAGCCAAAGATCTCTCGATTAGTTGTCTCCATACAACTCTTCCATGTACCTAATCCCCACTGACCCATTAACATTGACATCCCTCTGTCTACAGCTATTCGGTAATCAAACAGGTTTACAAATGTTGTATCAAGCTAGACAGTGTTTACATCAAACATTCAGAGAGTCAGTTCCCTGGGTTTTCACCATGAGCTGTAGTTCCAGAAGCCAATTTCCACCTACCATTCCCCAAACCCTTGTGGCATTACAGAGAAATAAGAACACTCACTCAAGTGACTTAAGGTATATTCTGTATGTTCCAAACTGTCATTGTGAAAGTTGGAGTTGGGAACGCCTTCGCCCTCCCTTTTTTATTTTTATTTTTAAACAGAGGATTAGAACTAACTAGTTTTGGCAGATATTGAATTCAAGAGAACATTTTTAAGTCCTCTGGTGTTTGAGTGCATTTATTCTTGGCAAAGAACAATCTGGTGCTGTATCAAATAAATAAATAAATTCAGGTAAACAATAGGCAAATACTTAGTTAAAAAAAAATCACTCTTTAAAGGGCACTGTGGATACCAATAGCCCTCAGAAGAATATCGTTTTAGAGTCAATGGAAATGGATAGGAATGTGAGGTCTGACCATCCAGAGAAATGTTACACACAGACTTTATACCTAATGTGTCCCACAGAGTGCATGGTACAGTCAATCTAAAGGTTTATTCTTTGTCATGACTCCAGAGAGTTCTTGCTTCTCTGTGAGCCCTGGACCAGGCAGGAATAAGAACTGAGTGAGAGTTCTGCTCTGTGAAAAGCAGAATCTAGAGGATTCACCCAAGGTTACTCAAAGCCAAGAGTCAGTTTGCCTGGCTTTTCTTGTGCTTCCCCATGAATCAAAATCACCTTCTACCACCTACTCCTGAAAGGACAGTGGTGAGAACTAACTGCCCAGCCCATTCTCACTAAGACGTTCCATCCCTACCCTGCTTTCCAGGCTCAAATCGCTGTTGTGGGGGCCGAGGAAATGGCTCAGTAGGTGAAAATTCTTGCTGCACAAGCATGAGGACCTGAGGATCCTCAGACAAAAAGCTGGGTGCATCTATGCACACCTGTAACCCTGGTGCTGGGAAGAGAGGGACAGGAGGATCACTAGGGCCTTGCCAACCACCACCCTATTCAAAACAGTGAATTCCAAGTTCAGTGAGGGACTCCATCTCACAGAAATAAGGCAGAGATGTGCTCCTCTGACCTCCATGTGCATACACAGCATTCCTCCCTACACATACACACACACACACACACACTACACGTATGCAAACTGAGAGAGATTTCTCTAGTGTGGAGACCTGGGTGGGTCCTTATGCACTAATGGAAATGTTTCATTCTTTCTGGTGCAGGAAGAATATGCTAAGAAACTGTGGCTTGTATCAGAATCTCTCAGGCTATTCTGAGGGAGAATGAAAAACCCACATGTAACCACAAGACAACCCATACCTCGTGTGTTACTCATGAAATTCCACCATTCTGTGGGAATGTCTCCTCAGATAAGGATGTCCAGCATACCCATCTCATAACAGGCAAAGGCTAGTGCCTGCCCACGTAAAACTTAGAAGACCTCAGGGATAGATTTCCTGCTCTCCCAACTACAGTAGTCTTGCTCATTGAGGCTGAAATTATATCTTTCCACCTAAGACTATAGAGACTTGGCAGACTGCCTGTTAAAGAAAAGGCCTTTGATGAGTGTGTATCAAATGCAAGGCTGGGTAGACATTAAGGGAGTGAAGATCTCTGATGGGATCTTATCATGTTTTGCGGTACGTAGAGGAAGAAATGGATAAAGAAGCATTAGGTTTAAATGAACTGTTTCCAGGGCACCCACTTAGAATTGGGGCTTCATGCAATCAGTCTTCCATCCATTTAGAAGCTCCCCCAGCTCTGCTTGTGTCAACGACTACAAAGCGATGGTGTGGAGGGGAGGTCGGTGCTGCTCATAGTCTGGACATACAGCACATGGCACACAGTTTCAGTAGTATAATGCAGTTCTTAAACGTCTGCTCCAGTACAGAGGGGACCACAGAGGCCGTTGCTGGAGGCAGGGAGGGTGTAGGGAGACTGACAGTCACCTGAGCGAGAAATGTGAACAGTAACTTTAAACGAACGCAGAGGCAGAGCAGCAGGCAAGAAGCACATAGACCTGGCAGAAGAGGGAGCTTCGCCAACTGAACGTGGAGACTGAGAAAGAGGGTGCAGTGGAAATACGGCTACTGTCCTGCCAGTCTGTTGCCCCAAGCAAGGAAGCCCTGTGAATCTGGTCAGCAGATGGATGACCTTCAGAGCCCCTTGGAGTGTTTTCTTCATCCTATGCCCACTCTCCTGGGGTGTACAGGATCTTCCAGAAGTCTCAGGCTCATGGTCTTATCTCACCTTCCTCCTTTCACGATTTAAACCTGGTCTGGACCTCCATCACAGAGGACGTGAGAGCAGGCCAATGTCAACACGCAATCCTTTCAGCTGCCAGCATTTACTGGATCTTAGGAACTTTCCATTCATTCTCTTATTTGTTCCCCCACGTGAACTCTCCGATCAGAAGGTATTATGTCCACTTGGCGGATGGCAGGGCCAGGCAGCCTCAATGCCATGTGCTTGGATCTGACCACGGCAGTTTGATTCCATAACCCCCACTCCAGCATGTCAGCCCCTTTCACAAATACTAACAAGGCTGAATCCAGTCCACTCGGCCTGTCTAATCATTTGTAAGGACTGCTCTTTCTCATTAGTGATAGCCAGGAGACTATTTGATGATTGGATTGGATCTCTATTGAAAGGCTATCCCTTGGAGCCATGTTATTCCTATATATCATGCAGGGCAGAGATGTAAAAATGCCTGTGCTGAATGTTTATCATACCCCAAGCTTACCACATGCCCAAGGAGGTCATCATTATCATCAACTCTGTTTCATAGACGATGAAGTAATGTCCCAGAAATCACAAGACGATGCCCAGATTCATGTGAGAGTCAATCCCTCACATTATCTCAACACTGCATGCTTTTGACTCACAGCACGGTCTGCTACAAGAGAGGCATGCCCCCACCCAAACCAATGTATGTATGATTAGGAGCCGAAAGTATCTATCCTAGGACATGCAACATGACTTTTTGTGATCTAAGCATGGCAAAGGTCAGGGAAGACCTGAATAAAGGAGCAGGCACTGTGGATAGAGACAGGGAGAAAATACAAAGTAGCGAAACAGACTAACTGCTCTGCAGAGCCAGAGAATCTGCAGCGAAAGAAAAGGTGATTGTAACTCAAAAGAAAATTAGAAGCCTAGACTAGGAAATAGAAAGAATTGTCATTGAACGGTCATGATCTGGGAGAAACCAAAGCCTCGGTCCCTTCACCTAAAGACGGTACTCTTTTTTTTTTTTTTTTTTTTTTTTTTTTGGTTTTCCGAGGCAGGGTTTCTCTGTGTAGCTTTGCTCCTTTCCTGGAACTCGCTTTGGAGACCAGGCTGGCCTCGAACTCACAGAGATCCGCCTGCCTCTGCCTCCCGAGTGCTGGGATTAAAGGTGAGCGCCACCACCGCCCGGCAAGATGGTACCCTTAATAGTGCCTTTGTATACCTGTTTGTAACATGCCAAGCACAAGCCAGGTGCTGTCAGAGTGACCCACTCACCCACCTGTGGGTCAAAGGATGGGTTGTCAAGGTAAGGACTCAAGGACAGGATCTGCACTGAAGGGGTGCGGAGTTGGGGGAGAAAGAACTGTGAGAACTTTCACAAATACTCTCAGGTTTCGGGAAAGAACCGTGTACATTGGGCAGCAGCCTGGCTGGAAATGGAAAGGTAGAGAAGTCAGGAAAGAGAATTGGTGCTTTTCCTGTTTCCTGTTGCTGTGTCGGTGTCTCTGAGACTGGCTTGTTCAGGAAGAGAAAGGTCATTTGGGCACGTGGGTCGAGAGGCTGGCAAATGCAAGAGCCGGGCTCTGATGACACACCAGTGCTTTGGCTGAGACACGAAGGGACAACCTAGATTTGTAATCACTGTCATAGTAACTGAACCAGCCCCACTGAGAGTGAGAACTCAAGCTTCCATCAAGGTAGCATCAATCTTCTCATGAGAGCAGATGTCCCGTGGTCTATTCGCCTCTTAACTGTCCCACCACTTCCCCACACTATCACCGTTTGACGAAACATCAGTTCAAACCACGCCAACTAATTTTTTGTGAGAATGTTGACTCGGGCTTCAGAGGAGCTGTTCCTGCAGGGATGGTGGTAATAGCTAGTAGGTCAAAGAAGTTGGAGAACAAGAGCTCTTTTGACAAGTTGTGATGTGTGGTCCTGACTAGGGAGACATCTATAATGATAGCATGGGATGCTCTTCCACCACATATGCCTATGGCTAGTTCTTTCTGATTACCCAGAGCTATGCTCAGATGTCACTTCCTATGAGAAGCCTTGCCCGATCACTCTAAGACAGAGTCAAACACCATCGCTCTCCAGTTTATCGTTCTGTCTTATTCATCCTGAGGAAGTTATCCCTTCCTGTTCCTAGCAAAGGTAGGGACTGGTCCTGCTTGGAACTCAGTCTCCACAGCTTGCAAATAAATGTCTTGAGTATAATGAGACTCCGTGCATCTATTGAATGGTATTACGTAGTGGTCAGTGTTATAAACTTAAATGCACTTAAGTGTGTGAGTAATTGAATCTGTAGTTTTGGGTTGGAGACAGGGAATAAGAAGTGATAAAAGCAAACAGTTACAGCCCAAACCTTTAGTAATCTATGTGGTGCACAAAACAGGAAAGAGACGAATAAAGAGGAGAAATGGTATTGTCAAGATAAGAAAAGAACCAAGGCTTAAAACTGTCCAGAAGATCAAGGACTTCTGTGCTATCCTGGGGTGTGGTTGGTCCCTGGGTGAGTGTGCTGGAAGATGGGTCAGCAGTATGGTACCACTGAGAGTTGTTGGAATCCTTAAGAAGTGGGACATCATGGGAGGCATCAAGTCTTGAGTGCTCTTCCCTCCAAAGGGATTAGCCATTTTCACAGGTACAGGGCAGTTCTCATATGACTAGGTTATTATAAAGTAAACTATCCTGCCCCCTTCCACACATAGCCATTTTTTCTTTGCTTCTGTCATGTTATGACATCGTCAGGGAGCCTTATGAGACAGGAGCACTATGATGCTTGAATTTTATAAACACTACAAACTTGAATCAAATAAACCTCTTTTCTTTACAAAGTATACACCCTCAGGTATTTTATTACAGTAATGCAAAGGGGACTAAGACCAAAGGAATGCTAAACAAAACCCAATGATAGGATGATGCAGAGACATCAAGGAGAATGAAATATGAGAACAGAACATTTGACCCTGGGTGGGAAACTCACTGCACTACCAGGGAACATCTGAAATGAAAAGAGTGTTTGTGGTGTAGAGGAGCGAGCCCTGCCACCTGCCCAGGACCAATCTCTAGGAACACATGCGGGAAACCCACAGTTGAAAAGCAGGCTAGAACCCGACAGGAAAAGAAGTGAAGAGATAGTTCCAGAGAGAAGACGTTTAGACACAAAAAGAAAGAGACTGAGAGGGAGAAACGGGATGACTCGGGACAAAAAGGAAAACTGTACCCACAACAGAAGGCAAGACAAATGGAACAGACCCAAGAACAGAAGTCCCCAAAATCCCAGAATGCTTTGCTCATGGCTTATGGAAGAGGGTCTCATCACATGGTCATAACCTCAAGCCAACGAAAATTAATATAAAACACCCAGAAGAAATGCTAGGACTGGGCAGCCTGGGAAGAAATGTTGTCACGTGCTTTTCACAAATCAAGGGTCAGAATATAAGCAGACAAAGCAGTAGTCACAGTAATCAAAGAAAGAGGAAAATGATTAAAATTGTTAAAGAGAGCAGTATTGGGCCTCTTGTCACCATATGGACTATGGACCCCCTCAGTTAGAGTAAATCCCCATCTACTGTCAAAATAGGATTCTTTCCTGGCTCCTATACTCCTTGTGAGGTTTGGGGAGCAGGGTTGATGGAAGATCAGTGCTTGTAAAGACTTAGAAGGCTGTTGTGGATGAGTGTGAGCTGGTGATATGAAGCTTACACGCACTCCATCATTCCACAAGTAACAGGACAGCTTCATGCACACCCAAGAAGAAGTGATGAATGACTCCAGCAGCCCCTGCAAGGCCCTTACGGACTTATTTCAAGAAGGCACTGACCCAGCAGGAGTCATGGTGACCTTGGTGATGTACTGCCCAGTGATAGAAACCAGGTACTGTGACAAAAGGACTCACCTCCATCCCCTCAGCTGTCACAGGAGAGCCATCTCCATGACACTCCTTCTCTGATATATCAAGGCAAGAACATCAGGTGTTTGCTAAACACAAAGACCTTTTAAAGTTTTAGGAAGAGGCAAAGAAATGCCTCCCCAACCCCAGGTCCCAAGAGGTGTGACTTCTCAGTGCCTTGCACTCTCAGGAATGGTCCGAGTACCTGCAACTCTTTCTCCTACAGACTTCAGAGCTGGGACAGACAGAGTGGGCAGAGGTAGCTCAGCTCTAGGGCTGATGGACGTGGCATCTTGGATTGTGCTCAGGCTTCATTCCTTTCTTGTGTTTCCTGTCTTTCCTCCTACACGGTCATGCTCAGACAACCTTTCATTCTGTCTTATAAGATTGCAGTACATGTAAATGCCTTTGCCCGCCGGCCGGCCACATGCAGCTTCCATGTACATTGCCACAATGTACATTGCCACACACATGCCCCCATCTTGACCACCAGAACTCAGAGACAGGGAACTGCTCTGTACACTTTTGTTTTTCAGTGACTGTCAGACTGCTATGCATTAGAGGATTTTATTTCACTTTTCTGTAAATTTATAAATAAATACAAACTGTCATTAAAAGGCCAAATACAAAGTGAACTTCGGATTATAATAGAATTAGATGCTAAATACTTAAGAGTTTCCTTTTATTTTTCCTTGCATCTCTGTGTGTGATGTATATACATGTTCACATATGTGTGTGTGCGCACATGTATGCAGGTGTGTGCATATGTGTGATCATGTGTGTGGAGTCCCAAGGCTGACGTTGGGAGTCTTCCTGGATCACCCTCCAACCTATTCATTGGGACAGGGTCTCTCAGTCTAACTTAGAGCTCACAGATCCCTGGGGTCTAGCTAGCCAGCTTGTCCAGAGCTTGTATCTGGCTTCTGATTGCAATTACAGGCAGACTGCCACCCCCACCTAGCATTTCCTTGAGTGTTGGGAATCTGAACTCCAGTCCTCGCTCTTACCTGGCAAGTTCTTTCTCCACTGAGCCATCTCCCCAGTGCCAAATTCCTGGAATTTCTTCTTCAACAAAAATCATCATCGATGCCAATACATCATTCATTTTTTTGTTATGTTCACATTGTGTGTACATGCACACACACACACACACACACACACACACACACACACACACACACACACACACACTACTTGCTCTCCAATAACTCAGATTTGAGGAAGAAGGGTTAATCACAAATAGGTGATCACAGGGAGGACTGTTTTCACAGGTGTGCCATTTCAAGGATCCAGGGTGTGGGCTGCTGATACTTGAGCACTGGTCACAGTGCAATCTTGTTCTGCAAGCAGGGAGCCTCTTCCTGGAGAATCGCCCTCCTCCTCTTCACTCTAATCACCACATCGCTGTTTTTCAAAAGACAGCACTGATGAAGGACAAAGCTGGAGAGATTCTGGGACTTCACTCAAATTTCTGTGCCACTGAGACCAAACACGGCATCAAGAAGTATCTGCTAATAGGCAAAGCCACCCTGCACACTTCAAGTCCTGTGCTAATAGACTCGCTTGTTTAACAAATGAGGTAAGTGAAAGACGGATTTAAAATTTGATTGCAATAGATTGAAGGTCTTCCGTGGAGCCTTTATCCAAGTACCCTGAAACTAGCGGGGCTGGATTGGAGCCAGGCTGCCCGAGGTCTTGCAAGCAGGAAGTCATTTTGTCCCCACCACCAAGACCAAGCCCATCTTGCCACAGTCCTCAGGACAACCGCTGTGCTCCTGCATGTCCCAGACTCACCACCAGAGGGAGCCTTTCGCTCTCCCTATACCTGTACAAGTCGGTCCAGTACAATTTCCTCCAGTCACTGAGCAGCAACCTTGAAGGAACTACAGTTTCGGGCAGAAGAAAAAGCCAGCTGTTTTTAAAAAGCCAACTCATTCCCAACTGCAGGCCCTCTCCATGGCAGCCCTTCCTTCATCGCCTGGAGTGACTTGCCCTGACAGAGACAACTGTACAGGTAGCACCCTCACTCCAGCTCAGAAGTCCCTCAGACCTCATGATCAAGATGAAGTGTACATAGACCTCAATTTTTGAAAATTAAAACTACCCATGATGCTTCTGGCCCCTCGGTGCTGTTCAGTTTCCCTTTCCCAACAGCCTTTTGTCATCTTTAACCCCCTTAACCTTCTGGCTATTCTATTTTCTGGGTTTTATTTTAGGTTCGGTTGGCATGTACTTGCGGGCTGCCGTCTGTGGCAGTGGTATACAGGTGCACTATGTCAAATCGGGTTGTTAGTGCGTCTCACTCTGCAGACATGGGGCGTTCACTTGTGGTGAGAACATTCATAACTCTTGGTAGCAGTTTGGAAATACACAGTGTCCTACTGTTAACTACAGGTAATCCTCTGTGCAATGGAAATCGGGTCAGCTCTTCCGATCTGTACAGCAAGAAACCAGGACTTACTCCCCTCCTAACTGTAACTTCGTGTGTTCTCTGCCTGTCCCTGTCTCCACTCCCGACTAAAGCCTGAGGGAGCTGCATGTCTCCCCTCTGCTTCTGTGCTACTGTGACCCACCTGCTGACAGTGATGCATGACCAACACTGAGGCGCAGTTTTTGTGTGTGTGTGTGTGTGTGTGTGTGTGTGTGTGTGTGTGTGTGTGTGTAGAGGGGCGGTGTGCTTACATGGTCACTTGTGTACACTCACATATTGGTGCCAACACGGAGACCGGAGGTCAACCTCAGAGTCTTCCTTTGTTGCTCTTCACTTTATGCTTTGAAGCAGGGTCAGTCACTGATCCTGGAGCTCACTGTGGTTTCAGCCACCTGGCCGGCAGACGAGGCCCTGGATCCTCCTGTGTCTGTGCCCAGCGCTGGGGCTGCAGACTCATGCCACTGTGCTGGTGGTTACTGGAGGTACTGAGTATCAAACTCACATCGCCGTGTTTGCAGAGTAAGCAGTGTGCCCACTCATCCATCTCCTGGTCTCTCAGTTATCATTTCTCAAATGACCAGTGGGAAACTGGTCTTCATTCCTTGAATAAAAACTTGGAAGGAATTTTCCTTAGAGCAGGAGGGCTACATCCTTCCTTGTTTTACCTGCTTTTCAAGTGAAACTTATAAAAGATTTAGTTTGCACTTACTCATCCATATTCATTACTGCTCCATGGTTCGGAGCCGGAAATTGGAAACAGCCTAGATGTCCATCAACTGAAGAATGGATAGAGGTAATGCTTTTGAAATATTATTGTCTAGTCCTTTACTCGCTTGAACAAACAATTTCCCCAGTAGTGTCCATTTCCCAGGCTCAGGACGGCCAGCATCTTTAACGGCATCACGGAATATTTGGGTGACCAATATGAAAAGCCAGTGTCAGCCATTTTACAGGTCATGTGATGGTTCAACTAAAAATGAAGGTTATTTAAAACGTAAAAACTGTTTCTAGAATTTTCCATCTAATAATTAAGTATAGTACTTGGCTGCAGATAACTGGACCCTCAGGAAGTTAAAACTCGGCTAGCTGAGGAGTCCAAGACTTTGAGAGGTGAAAGCGGAGTGCATAGGTCCTCAGGTTCACAGTCTGAGCCGTACAAGGTCATGTAGCCCCAGAGTCTGCTTCATATCAGACACGCAAATGCAGTGTGCGCTGGGAAACTAAACTCAAGGGGGGAGAGGGGGAGGGAGAGAGGTGTGGGGGTACAGCAATGGAAACAAGACTTTGCTATTATCTCTCAACATACTTTTATCTAGGCTTTCTGTGGTAGTGCACGTCTGCAATCCCAGCCCCCAGGAGACAGGAGCAGGGGGATTTTCAGTTCAAGGTCAGCCTGTGCTACATAGCAAGGCTGTTGTTTTGTTTTTATAGGGCTTAAAGTTCACTGGGTCTCCCTACATCTGCAGAATCTCCACAAAAATATGAGCCAGGGTAATCCCTGCAGAATGGACTAGAAGGCTGTGAGCAGCAAGATACATCATACATGGATACTTAGTCTCTCGGTGGGTTTCAGACATGCAAGATGGCTACGTGGAGGAGGGGGAGTTGAAAGTTGTATTTGGGGGCCCCTTACCAGTCCTCTCTTGTAGCCTACCGTACCCCTGACCTGCAACACATTTGTGCAGTTACTGTTTTCAACCAGTCTGTCAGCCCCTCTCTCCTCACACTGACCGAAGCCTTAGTGTTCTCTTGCACCCTTGCTGCAGATACTCAGGGTCCCTCCTCACAGTTCAATCCCTGAAGGACTCACAAGGGCCTCCAGGTTCATCAAAGCAGCCCCGATGTTCAAGGCAGAGACAGTCTAGAACCCCGGTTGTATTTACTTGAGGCCAGTGGCGCCCTTTGCCTAACAGGCACAAGAGAGGGAAGATGTCTCAGGGTGACGATAACATGTCTACCCATTCATTCACCTGAGGCTAGCCTGCAGAGCAAAGGGATTCCTGTGGAAGCCCCTCTTCACGGTCACCTTTTAATCTCTATCGCCATCTCGTGGCTACCTTTGGTATTGCATATGAACAATTATGTTCAAGTCAAACAGCCCTACAAATATAAAAGAAACTTCTTTCTTTTAGTGATGACTTCTCAGGGCCCTAATACTGCAAACACATGCAATTAAAAAGTAAGGTGGTGAAATTAAACAGCGAGAAAAGCCTCTGGTTGTTATTACAACTATTATATACTGCACTTCAAACCTGAGAAGTCAGATGTACCATTTGCTGCTGCGTAACCAGAGACTTCAAGTTTTACACTATTCACTGATTCTTATGCCTGGCCATGCTGTCACCCCAAAGTTCATCCCAAGGCTAGATGGATCCTGATGTGTGACAATCAGCTCATTTCCGAGCTCTGAGACACCTGGAAAACCACACAGCATGCTTCAAACTACGTCAGTCCTATGTGTCCTGTATAAAGAAACACAGAGGTGATGAAAAAGTTAGATTGTATTTGAAACTATGACATGGAGTAACTATTTTCATTCGTCTTCTCATGTGCCATCTTCCCCATTTTAATACATAGGTGTTAGAAAGTAATACAACATGGGTGCAGCTTTCAACCTAATTTTTAAGTATGCCGTTGTCTCTTTATACTTTGTACCACATCCTGCAGCCTAAACCACTGTTTGGCACACAAGAAGTTCTTCTCTTTTTAAATTACATTTGTTTATTTGTTTATTTTGTATGGTGTATGGAGGCATATGCCATGGCATGATTGGAGATCAGAGGACACACCCACAAGTTTTCTCCTTCTGTATGGGTCATGGGGATCGAACTTAGGTCACCAGGCTCGGAGGCAGATTCGTTACCTGCTGAGCCACCCGGCTGGCCCAACGTGAGAAGTTCTTATTAAACAAATTTGAACAGGCCAATCTGCATAATTACCTGCAATAACAACAATATTTTATTCAGAGTAAACCACATATATGTTATTAATCGTGGTTCAAGTGAAAAACATTCTCCTGCATGCTTAAATGTTTGGAGATTTAGTCTCCAGCAGGTGGCACTGTTAGGGAAGGTTCTGGAACCTTGAGGAGGAGGAGGAGGAGGAAGTGGGTCACCTAAGGTTTTATAACCCAGCCCCCATTTCCTGTTCACTCTCTGCTTCTGCTCCACCAAGATATGAAGTGAGAACTCTTGGCTGCGTATCCTTGGTGCCATGTGCTGCCATTCCTTCCTCTCCATGGTGGATCAAACTCAAACTGTGAGCCCAAGTAAACCCTTCCTCCATTAAAGTTGCTTCTTGTCAAGTATTTGACAATGGAGGAGGCAACTAATACGTTAATCTTTTATCTACTATATAGCTTGTGTTTTTAAGTGGGAAAGATTATAATAAGCCAAGAAGTAGATTGTCTGGGTTTTACTAGACAGTAATGGCTCCGCTAGATTATGAGACCTCCCACAATAATGGTGACAGTTGCTTTCTCAATCTGTAAAGCTCTGTCATGTTCCTCAAATTTTACCCATCAAAATGAAGCCAAAGTGACATCATCCTTATCAGAAATTTTAATCCAACATCCTCAAGCCTCTCCAAATTAGAATTTCCTGGGAGGGGGGGAGCAGATTTAAGGGTTGATAATGCCTGGCTTCCGTATCCCAAAGACACCAACCTAACAGATGGCTACTTCCCAGAGCTATCCAGTACAGCAGTCTCCCTTCATCCCTTTCACTGGTTTCGCTTAGCCAGGGCCAACTGTGGTCAAAATATTAAATGGAAATTTCCATAAATAGACAATTTTTAGATTGTGAACTATTCTGAATAGTTAGATGAAACCACTTTATGCTACAGGGACTTGAACTACCTCTCTGTCCAGTGTATCCACACTGTATACGCTACCTGGCCATCAGTCACTAAGCAGCCATCTTGGTAATCAGGGAGCAGAGAGAGGGAGAATACCAATGCTCGCCTCACTTTCTTTTTTCCTTTTTATTCAGTCCAGGACCCTCAGCTCATTGGATGGGGCCACCCACATTCAGGCTATATCACCCTCCTCAGCTAAACCTCTCTGAAAACATCCCCACAGGCATGCCCAAAAGTGTGTCTCCTAGGCGACTCCAAGTCCATCAAGCTGTCAGTGGAAATGTTAGTGAAGTAGCATGTTGAAGATTTCCCACTATCTGCATTTTCAGCACTCACTGCAGGTCTTGGAACACATTCCCATGGATAAGGAGGTTGACCGTAATTCTAACATGAAACTAGGGCTGAGAATCTGTGTCAAACAGGATTATCCACAAAGCTCATGCCCGGGAGAACACATAGTATTCTGTGCATAGCTCACAATGGACCCGCATGGCCAAGAGCACCACAGCATATCAGAGCAGGGCTAGAAGTTCAGCATCCTGATATAGCTTGGAGCCCATCTCACTGGTAGTACTAAGCTATCAGATGCCATATCAATGCCTTTTGTATCAGCTATAACCCTGAATTCAAGAGATAGAACTACTTCTTACTGTTAGCCGACACCATCTGTAGTCCTCAACATGAGCGTGAACATAGACTTCACGTGTCGGGTAGATGTGGGGAGTGTCTTGTCTTGGATTCTTTAGAAACACAGACCACATGTTCCTTTGACAATCGGCTTAGCCTGGTTGCGACATGTTCTTGTTTGTGTTTACCAGACTTCCAATAACAAGGCACACAGATCATTCACTCATTCCTGACCTCAAGGTACAAATTAAGTGCTTCACATGGGACCAAAATGGCAGGCAGCTGTAAGGGGGAGAAAAGGAGATAGGGGTATTGGATGTGATCCCAGTTCCTGAGAGACTACGGTTAAAAATAAAAGTCAGCAACAGAAAGCCCCTCACTCTTCAGTGCCAAAGCCACTCCTAGATGTTATTTCTTAGGGAACTAAAATATCTCTTTAAAAAAATAAAGCACCATGAATCGGCAGCTCCTTCTGTTTTTCTTCCCACACAGCTGGTTTTGATCTGTACAGTCCTCTCGTCTTATGAGTGGCATTCCTGTACTTTCCATTTATCCATTTACTTATTTTGAAGATTGGGACATCTCTCTAGTGAACTGGAAAGTCACTTCTCCATCTCCAATGTGTTCAGGATGCTGGTATTCTAATGGTACCTTCTTGGTGGTGAATTTGAAGGTCCTAGTACCCCTTTGTGGTGGTTTGAATGAAAATGGCTCACAGGAAGTAGCACTATTAGGAGGTGTGGCTTTGTTGGAGCAGGTGTGGTTTTGTTGGATGAAGTGTGTCACTGGGAGGTGGGCTTTGAGGTTTCAGATAGTCAAGCCAAGCCCAGTGGCTTTCTCTCTTCCTGCTGCCTACTGACCCAGATGTAGAACTCTCAGCTCCTTCTCCAGCACCATGTCTGCTGCACACTGCCATGCTCCCCACCATGACAATAATGGACTAGACCTCTGAACTGTAAGCCAGCCCCCATTAAATGCTTTCCTATATGTGTTGCTGTGGTCACGGTATCTCTTCACCATAGTAGAAACCCTTCTTAACCAGTTCATGTGGCATTCCACCCAAATTCACAGGCAGACCTGAAAAAGTTCTCCAGGCAAGATGGTGACTTATTTTTTCCTGGAAGAAGTCATTTCTTAAAATGATGGAATTGGAGAATAAACACGGGCTTCCATCTTGGTTTCTATGTCCCAGTTTCACAGCGTGGACTTGAAAACATTTGACAGCCTCATTTCTAACTCTCCCCTCATCCCTATGTGTGGAACTTTAGTGACGTCTGCGTCCTGGAAATGATGTCAAGCAATCTCCCCATTCCTGCAGTGCAAGAGGCTCCTCCTCCTCACTGAAAGCTAACCCCCTCTTGTTGGGGTGCACACCCCACTGTCCTGCCTCAGCCAGGCTTTCTCACCTTCCCTTGCTAGCTTTTTCTGCTCTACTCAAACCTGCAGGCATCCCATTCATAGTAAACAAGATGGAACTTCCATCAGTCCTCCATACTCTTATTATTGCCATAGTCTAACACCCAAACTTACCCATCTCAGACACACAGACACACACATACACACAAATGTGTGCACACACTTCTCTTAGCTTTCTGTCCACTTTCCTTCTCACTTTCACTTACATCTTCAACCTTGTTTTCACCCCCTGTAACTCCACTAAGTGTCGACCCAGAAAGGCCTACTCTGTATTGTTCCACAATGCACTGGGCACTTGTAGATCTTTGTTCTACAAAACTGGAGGGCGGGAACAGCACTCAGGACGAAGACCTCTCCTTCAATTTCTTTTTGTTTGACTGCAGGCCACCACACTCTTCTGTTTCCTGTCCTTCCTTCTGCTTCTGAAGCCCTGTGGTTACTCTCAGACTTGCCCCAGAGCCTTGTCTCTCCTGTCCACTGCACTACACTGGGAATTCCCCAGTTGCATAGCCCTGGCTATGGGCTGATGGTTTGTAAAACTCAACCCTGGCTGCTCTTCTGGTGCTTCTGCCTCTGTCCCCTCTGCTGCCGCTTTAGCCTGGTTCACTGACATCACCCCACCCTGGTACCACTCCCACCACCTCCAGACTGGTACACTCCTTCAGTTCCTGATCCAGCCCACATGCCACAAACACCACACAGCCTGTCGCCTGTCTCTCTCGACTGCACATGCCATAAAGAATGTGCTTTAGTTTCCATAATGCAAATGCCTTAGCATATGTTCTAGAAAGTTCTTTGGAATCACCCATAAATCTCCTTTGCAATTCTTCTTTCCATCCAGCTCCCTTATGCTGGCCTCTGGCCACTGAACTGGGGTGGGGGGAGGGGGCAGTTCCCTCACTTCCCTGCTGTTCCTCACGTAAAGCCCTTTGTCCATACTGTGTACCGGGCCTGAAAGGCACATCCCTAGCAGAACCAGCCCAGATGCTTCTTTGCCTACATCTCCTCCTACACAGAGTTCCTGATAAAGACTCCGTAGATACCCAAAGGCTCCGACAGTGGCTTCCTGGTATGCCTTGGAGGCCTGAGGCTCTCTACATTTCATTACATCACTTATTACATCAAAATTGCCTGGTTAGTCTGTGTCTTTCCTGAGCTCAGATCAGCCAAGGTTGGCTGAATAAACTCAGCATGATTTTTCCTTCTGAGGCAGGGATTTTATGAGGAATAGCCAGGGCATTGCTTTGAAGACATCGGTAATAAAAGCATCCCAGAGGGCAACGTGTTACCTGTTACTCTCGCGCTTGTAATTTTTCAACTAATATACTTCCCTTCATTTGTCTGAATGAACACAGCTACCATGAAAACATCTGTCTCTAAATATGTACTGGAATTGTTCATGGGATTCTGACACTGGTGTAAGTAAGTAAGCAGCAGATGAAAAAGGAGGCAGGCTTGGATTTCCTGCTGCTGGGGTTAATGTGAGTTTTTCTGCGCCCTCTTCTGGACAACCCAGGAATCGCTCAGGATGAAAAACCCAATGGTATGATTCTGGGCTTTGATCTACCATGAAGAATACAGAAAGAAGGGGTGTGCCTGGATGGATCAGGGGACTTCTGTTCTCCTTGCTGCCTGAGTTCATAGTAGAAGAGGCTGCCTATCTTGGTCTGGGCTCTACTGTGCTAGGTGACCCTCAGACCTCTATGGGGTAGTCAGAAATACCAGGTGAGGCAGTCTCCACCTAGCAGGCCCTCTCTGTAAAGTTTTGATGGCAAGATTAATAAATACTAGGCAAAAACTCTGTCATGTCACTATTTCTGACAAACCCACCATAGCAACTTCCAGTCCCCCACCCTAACATACCACCATAGCAACTTCCTGTCCCCAACCCTGACATACCACCATAGCAACTTCCAGTCCCCGCCCTCACATACCACCATAGCAACTTCCTGTCCCCAACCCTGACATACCACCATAGCAACTTCCAGTCCCCGCCCTCACATACCACCATAGCAACTTCCTGTCCCCCACCCTAACATACCCACCATAGCAACTTCCTGCCCCCCACCCTAACATACCCACCATAGCAACTTCCTGTCCCACGCCCTCACATACCACCATAGCAACTTCCTGTCCCCCACCCTAACATACCCACCATAGCAACTTCCTGCCCCCCACCCTAACATACCCACCATAGCAACTTCCTGTCCCACGCCCTCACATACCACCATAGCAACTTCCTGTCCCCAACCCTGACATACCACCATAGCAACTTCCTGTCCCCCACCCTGACATACCACCATAGCAACTTCCTGTCCCCCACCCTGACATACCACCATAGCAACTTCCTGTCCCCCACCCTGACATACCACCATAGCAACTTCCTGTCCCCAACTTTGACATACTACCATAGCAACTTCCTGTCCCCCACCCTGACATACCACCATAGCAACTTCCTGTCCCCCACCCTGACATACCACCATAGCAACTTCCTGTCCCCAACTTTGACATACCACCATAGCAACTTCCTGTCCCCCACCCTGACATACCACCATAGCAACTTCCTGTCCCCCACCCTGACATACCACCATAGCAACTTCCTGTCCCCAACTTTGACATACCACCATAGCAACTTCCTGTCCCCAACCCTGACATACCACCATAGCAACTTCCTGTCCCCAACCCTGACACACCATAGCTCTCTCCAGGAAACCCCTGATTGTCTGTCTTCACCTTTCTGCTCCTTGACTCCCTCCACTAGAAGATTACTCTTAAATCGCTTCAAAATTAAAACATTTCCCACAATTTTTTAGTTCAGTTCTCCACATATTATCTCGCTCTACTTACTGGTGTTTCACTTGTTTGTTTGGAGACAGAATGTCACTCTCTAGTCCAGAGTGCCCTCAGACTTATTGTAATCCTCCTGCCTCCTGAATGCTGCTGTTGCCAGCATGTACCACCAAACCCCAATCTAATTATTTACCACTTTCTTTAATTTCATTTTCCCCTGAGCTGAGCTTGCACTGTGGCTTATTTTCACTGTCACTTCCCTTTCTTCCTGTCATCTGGTGGTTCAGGAACTTTCTGGCTCTGAGTTTCCTGTGTTCTTAGCGGTTTCCCCATGCACATTATCTTTGCTTATTTTATTATTTTGACAATTTTTCTACTAGGGTCAAGTTTTAATATTTGACCCTTGTATAGGAATTACTTTCTTTGCCTCATTTTTACATTATCTACATTTCACTAATCATCTCTAGCTCTTGCATACTTATTTTAATGAAAATGTTTAACTGTATGTGGTAGTTTGCACGTAATTGGCCCCCATAAGCTCACAGGGAGTGGCACTATTAGGAGGTGCGGCCTTGTTGGAGGAAGTGTGTCACTGTGAGGGTGGGCTTTGAGGTCTCTTATGCTCAAGCTACACCTGGTTCAGTACACTTCCTGTTGCCTGTGGGATCAAGATGTAGCTCCTTCCCCACTCTCAGCTCCTTCTGCAGCACCATGTCTGTCTGCATGCTGCCATATCCCACCATGATGGTAATGGACTGAACCTCTGAACTGTAAGCCACCCCAGTTAAATGTTTTCCTTTAGAGGAGTTGTCGTGGCCATGGTGTCTCTTCACAGCAATAGAAACCCTGACTAAGACACTGACCATTTAAAATCTGTTTTGCATCCTCTCTCTCTGATTGTTCAGATGAGTCTTATCTTCCAATTTTATGCTTCTACTATTAAGTTTCCTTCTTATTTTACAAAAGGCAATTTAGGAAACCTGAAAAAAAAGGATGAGGGGTACCTTGGGAGAAAGCAATGTACGTGCGTGCGTGCGTGCGTGCGTGCGTGCGTGCGTGCGTGCGTGCGTGTGCTCAAATTGGAACCCAAGGCCACAAACATACTCTATCACTTTAGAAGTGTGGCTTCCTTCAGCATTCTAAGGAGGATACGTGAGAAAGGATAAGGAAGGCACTTGGACTAGGGTAAGGCACAGAGCAAGGGAGCTCTCTATTAAAAGGGAACTATGCCCCAAAGGCATTAGCAGAGAGTGGGTATTCTCAGAAGTCACAGCCTTACCTACATGGTTACAAACGTGTGCCCACACCCGCCCCTGATCCTGATGGTAAGCATAGTGAAAGGCTAGTCTCTCCCAGAGTAAATGCACAGCTGAACAGATTTCACTTCCTCCTGGAGGCACCAGACTGGACGCCACCCTGCTTCCTGTTGACTGTTTCCTCCTTGTTTAACAGCCCCACAGGGCTGTAACAGGCCAAGCTTCCGGCTTGTTGCTTCCTTACCCCTTTTTTTTTTGGCCTCTGGGGCACTTTGTAGCTGGCTCCCTAATTACTCTGTATGCAATTATTATGAAACGCAAGCCAAGTGGAACTTAATTTATTAAAGATAAAGATGTCTAGACTCTTGAGGTCATCTAAAACAAAATATTTTTTTAAAGCATTGACTGTAGGTTACACTCTCCCAATGGCTGACTCTTTAAAAAAAATATGTCCAAAGTCTGAGGTAAATTAAGAGTTCAGCTTGTTAACATCCCTAAGTTGTTTGAAATGGGTTAAGAATTTGGCTGTAAAATTGAAGGGCTTTGGTTTCTTAGTTCCTGATAATGTCAAAGTCATGTAATTTAGTGTGCTGCTGTTGGCTTTGTTAGAAAACAGCAGCCTTAAGACTTTTAAAACTTGGGTTTCCAAGAGATATTTTAATCTGGAGAGTTTGCTTATCATTTCAACAGAACACTAGCATCCATTGTACTAGGTAGGAGGTGATCAAGTTATGCTCAGTCAGGGCTCCAGCCCTCTAGCCCTTAAATCCAGCATCTGGAACAAAGATCTTTATCATCTTTCTCGAGTAAGGGACACAGGAATGAATCGCAAGTGAGCCGTACATAAAACAGGACCGGGGCTTTCATTTTTGTGTTTTAACCGGCAGTGCCTTACCTGGTCTGAGGTGCACAAGGAACATTACCCGTGTCCTTCTTCCTTTTCCTCTCACCTCTTTGACCTGGGGAAGGATAAATGACTCATAACCTAGAAGATGACACCGTTAACTCCGGCACGCACCTCAAGGCCACTGACCAGGGCTCGGGGCAACATTGCCAGAACTCTACCTGAGCAGCCTAACACAGAGGGCTGAGTGAAGGGCTGTGTCTGGCTGTGAAAGGCTCCCCTGTACCTGGCTCTGCATCCCTTTACCCCTGGAGCCTCAGTGTCCTTGTCCTTATGTATGAAGGGGAAACAAGTAATTCTGTTTAGATGATCTATAGAAACTGCCTAGCCGCCTAGATACAATACCACTGGGAATGCTATTAGTCCAATATTCCCAACTACCTCATGAGAATTAGCAAGACATTCAGAGGCATAGCAGGGAGCCCTCCTACCCATGAGTTCATTCAGTGTCTTTCAACCATGGGCTCAAAGTTAAAACTACCTGGAGAATTTTGAAAAATTCTGATACCCAGAACTAACCTCCAGGAAGTATGACTTAATTAAGGATGAGTTCTCTGTACCCATCCAAAAGCCAGTGGTAAACAGCCATGAAAGCCTGTTTTCAAGGTGAAATGCATTTAAACATACGTTCCTATCCTTTAATGTGTGTGTGTGTGTGTGTGTGTGTGTGTGTGTGTGTGTGTGTGTGTGTGCGCTAGAGAGAGAGAGAGATGTGATGACACTGTCCATCAGAAACCATGGTCTTCTTTTTGAAGAGGAGAGTTTGCCCACCCCACCTGAAAACCAAGAATTTGTATTGTTTTGCCTTAAAAAGTGTAGCTCTAGACACATTGGTACTTTGATCAAGCATTTAGAATAGCATTTGGATGGCAGCTTCGGAATAGACCCACACGGCAACATCTCATGAATTCCATTCCCTGGGAAGCATGCATGTAACGGTGTCCTGAAATGGATAGCATGGGCACACTTCTGTACTGCTTCTAACGTTCTAGAAGAAAGGTGAAATAGATTTAGAAACTGCCTCCCTCTCCCTTCATTCATGTCTTCTGTTTTTGTAACAAACGAATTAAGACAATCTATGTCCTTTTTATTGTACATAGATGAGGCAGAAAGGATAGTTGAAGCAGCAGCTATACCAATATTTATTACCATTTCAGTCAGTGCTGGTCTATATTATGAAAAATGCATACAAGAAAATACTGCATTTCCATTGCTTAAAATTTCCTCTCATGGAGCTGAACTACTCAAGATCAACTTTTGCCCCTTCCCAAAGCCCCTAGTTGAAACATAGTTAAAGTCCTCTTGATAATAAGATGTGTGCTTCCCTCAGATAAGCTGTATATTTTTTTGACTTTGAGTTAAAAGCACTCCTTAATGCAGGGTGTGGAATCGGCACTCATTCCTTTGAAATCTAAATAAAGTTAACTAAAACAGGAAAAGGAGAACCGATTGACTCTGGAGAGCACCAGTTCATACAAGGTGCATACAGACGCCCAAGGACAGAACAAACCTCTCTAAACATCTGCATCCCTCTTCTGCTGGCTTTCTTCCTTAGTGAGCTTTCTCTTCACAGAGCAGCTAGCTTCTTGTAAGTCACAGGCCCCAAGGTGAGACTATTCAAGATCTCTGAATAGGAAACTCCCTGGATGATGCTTCCTAGCCCCCAAAGAACTCCTGATTATTCCTAGTTGGGTCAAATAACCAGTCTGGACCAATAATGACATTTAGAGAAGTATGTTTAGGTTTTCTTTGGTATAGTGGCATTTATTCCTGGGGTGGGAAAGCACTTCCAGAAAAGCAGAGAGGGGAAAGAAAAGTTCCCCGAAGGGAATTTGGGTTGAACCAATTAAGAACTCTCCGTTAGAGCTAACCCTGTTAACACAGTGTTCTCCTGCTCTCCCGACACAACGTTATCACCTCCACTAAATCAAAGCAAAGATCCAATAGAAAATTACCTAGATTCTGGGTTGGGATTTCTCCTGTTTTAAGTCCTTGCTACTATTCTTGCCTTTCCCTTTTCTATAGCACTGCAAACTTCTCTGTGGTTAGTCAACTGTCTGGGAGAACTCTCAGGTCACATAATTAATGCATTAGAAAAAGAAGTATTGGGGGAGTGGCTTGGGACAAAAGCAAATTAATTCAACCTAATCAGTTCCCTTGTTATCTTCAAAGAAGCAAATGGAGGTTGGAGCAGAACGGAGAGAGTAGAAAATTATGACTCCTGCTTGAAATGATTTCACTTGACAATTATATTTTTTTTGGTTTGTTTTTTCAAGACAAGGTTTCTCTGTGTATCCCTGTCTGTCCTGGAACTTGCTCTGTAGACAGGCTAGCCTTGAACTTAGAGATCTGCCTGCCTCCGAGTGCTGGGATTAAAACATGTGCCACTACCCAACTGGAAATTGTAATTGTATTTTTAAAACTGTTATCTTACTTTTGTGTTCTTTATGTAAATCATGCTACAAAGAGAGCTATTGTCTTGTATTTCTACAGTGGTACTTATTGCACTTAGAAAGCCATTGGTCTCCACTTAAGGGGCCTGGTGCTTGCACAGGACCTAGCAGAGCAGCCTTGAGCCTCAGCTTGGACGATTCATTCTTCATGTGTAGATTTGGACTAGTTGACTAGACACCCTGATGAGACATCCCCATCAAACTTCTTTGAAACTGCATCTGGATGCTGCTGTGCAGGCAATGCAGAAACAGCCATCAGTGCTGGCACGAGGAAGGAGATGCAAAGTTACATCTACAAATTTCTACACACTGCTGATGCCCACAACCATACAGAAATTGGTCAGCAGGGAAAAGGAACGTGATAGTGCAACTACTTTCCTAAGTCCCATCAGTCAGAGCTGAGGAGGTAGCTAAGCAGTTAGAGGTGCTTGCTGCCAAACCAGACGACCTGAGTTCAATCCTCAAGACCTTTATGGTGGAAGGAGAGAACCAGTTCCCACCACTTGTCTTCTGACTTCCACATACAAGCTGTGGCACTCAAGCACGTGCGCGAACACGCGCGCGCGCGCACACACACACACACACACACACACACACACACACACACACACACACACTTCTTGAAAAATCCAAGCAATCTTAAGTGTCCTCACTAGTAGCTCCCAAAGATAAGCTTTGACATGCCATCAAATCTAGGGAAGAATCTGTGGTCTGAGCACACTATGTGGGCATCTTTGGCGGGATAGACTAATAGTTGAAAACACAAAAGGGCCCTGTGTTCCTAGGTGTTAAGTGTCATGAGAATATGAAGGACTCCCGGCTAATGACCGTTTGGTGATCTTGCAGACCCAGTAGTATCTCAAGAGACCTTTCACTGTCTGTGGGAATATATGCTCAGGAATCACATACACCATTCTATTCAGCGATAGAGCAAAGATCACTCTAAATGCAAGTTTCTCCATGCTAAGCCTAGTGGGAAGAAACTAACCAAATTTGTAGCCAAAATCACATCACAAATAACCATAGTCATTTGAAGAGAGTATCTCACAAGTAATTTAGTGAGCCAGATGTGCTCTGGACCTTGTCTACATGATAGAAACCATCCTTATGAGGCTGTGTAGTGTAAAAAGGCAACAAGAGGTTTATACACCTGGAATTTATAAAGAAAGGGAAGATGATGAAGATGCCACCACAGTGGCCCAGCATCTCAGATTCATGAGGACCACTTTTTCAAATCCATACCATAAGAGCGAAGAGGCAGCCTAAACTGATGGGATTCCGCACAGACGACTCTTACTTGACTGCAGCGATGTGGGGGGAAACTTGGCTTTTGAATTCCTGTTACTCAAACTGTAAGGCTAACTTTCAGCACAGACTGAAAGCTCAAGTACACACTTGAGAAAATCCAGACTTCTTGCCTGAAAATTAAAACTGCAACAACAGTCTTGACACCACCTTCGTCTCAAGCTTGTGGAGTGGAAGGTTTCGTGGAAATTCCATCATCAAGAATCATGGGCATGGGAGCTGAAAACAGGGCCCAGGGATTAAGAGCACTGGCTACTCTTCTAGGGGACTCAGGTTGGAATCCCAGCCCTCACATGGTGGCTCACGACCAACTGTAACTCCTGTCCCAGGTGATCTGATACCCTTCTCTGGCTTTCTTGGGTACTGCATACATGTGGTCATCAAACCTACATGGAAGCAAAACACACAGACCCATAAAAACAATAAAATATTCTTTTAAAAAATGAAAAATAGCTTGCTGTAGTAGTGTAGGCCTTTAATCCCAGTGCTCAGGAGGCAGAAGCAGGTGGATCTCTGTGAGTTTAAGGTCAGCTTGGTCTACATATAGTCAGTTCCAGAACTGCCAGGTCTACACAAGAGAAACTCTGTCTCAAAATAAATTTAAAAAAAATTTTAAAAAGAATCATAAGCACACCTCTCCAAATGTAAAACAATTGTTTGCCAAGATCAAAATCATAAGCATTAGATTCTGTTATAAGTCTTTCTGGAATGACATCAGAGGTATAGTAATCCTTCTGTGAAGGAAATACCTTTGTATTCAATATTCGATGTTTGGTACTGGACATCTGTGGATAGTGGTCTAGGCCTCAATGATTTCCTTCATGGGTGTTGAGTTCTGGGCAAAGATCTGCTTAATCTCACTTGACTCAGCCCCCTTACATAACCCAGTCATGCTTCGATGCTGCACAAAACAGCCAAGTTCAGCCTTCACAGGATCCCCAGGGAGAATGGGCCAGGCAAAGAGGAGCAGATTTTCCCTGTACAGATTCCTAGATGAACTCTACAGTAAAAGCTAATAGAGCCTTTAGCTTTTATAGGGGGCTATAAGGAGCTCTCTGCACATCCATCAACAACGATGTTGTGTACACCTCTGAAACTGATAATGGCCCCCCAGGACCCGTCCATCTTATAACCCTCATGTATATAGAGACAGGGATGTAAAAATAATCTTGGGAGAATACCAGGCCAATGTTAGTTGGTTAACTCTCATACCAACAAAATGGACATGGTACTTACTTGTAAAAAATAGGGAAGTGTTGGTAATATTGCTTGTCTGGCCAGTGTAGACCCTAGGTTTGATCACAAGACCACAGAAGAGAAAAGAAAATTAAAAAAGAAAAGAAAAGAAAGCTTGCTTAACTGGGCTGTTTTCCTCTGTTGGGGGAGAAAAGTCTTCCATTGTGTGTTGAACATACAGACAGGCCCATGTTCTCTCCCAACCAAATACACATACCCCTAAGTAAGTGCTCTTCTTCTAGTAGGTTAGGAGGAGAGAAGCAACCATGGAGTTTCAGCTTCAGTCCTAGTGGCATGAATATACATGGAAAGCCATTGTGTATGATAGTGATGGCCACTGCCACTACACACCCATTGGCCCGGTAGGAGCAGGCCAGGCTCTAATCCCCAAAGGGTCATGAAGATGGATACCTCTGCACTTTGAAGGTGAGAGAATGTAAGCCCAGCTCTGAGCCAGGTCAGTTTGGCTCCACCACACCATAGCAATCCCCAGTCAAGGACTGAGAACCTCTCAAGCAGCCTGAACCCAGGGAAGGCAGATGTATGCCTCTATCTATGGTACCAACACACATGCAGAGCTGGCTTCTCGAGTGTGATGAAGGGGACTTGAAAGGGAACATAAAATGTCTATTTGGCTTGAAAGTTCAGTTTGGTTGGAAAGAGAAGCACGGGCTGGGAAGGAGGGAGACATGGTTCCCACAGGCATCAAGGCACAAACTAGTGATCTGTAAGCAAATCCGACACCCTCACTCCCACCAGGGTCAAGCATCCCATGTGGTCAGGGTCGTCACTGACTCACAAGCTTCTTACATCTTAGTATTTTCTCTACCTGCCTCTTCGTGCTGTGCAGGCCCAATGCCAGGGTGGGTACTGAGAGTGTATTTTATTTCTGAGCTCTCAGTGAGCCCATTTTTACCTATTTCTGTTCAGTTCTCTGTAGACATCATTGTCTGGTGCTTTGTTTGTGTTAAAAACAAAAGCTGACAAACCAGAATATATCTCATTGTGTCTTGCTTTAGAAGACTCCCTAAATGAAAATGTCCTGTCGTTTAAGCAGTGCTTGTCTTCAGTTGGTATGTTCTTCAGCTTTCTGTCCTTATAACAAATACCTACGATAACCAACTGATAGAGAAAGGGGTTATTGTGGCTCAGGTTAGGAAGCCCAAGTCTGTGATCCCTTAGTCCTATAGTTCTGGGCCTGTGGGGGGCAGTAGATCATGGTGGGAGCTCATGATGGAGCAAAAGAGAGTGAGGAGGGATCAGGATCCCAGCAACCCTTTCAAGGGTACATCCAAATGACCTAAAGGCCTCCCATTGAGCCCCACTCCTTAAATGCTCACCCCCTCCCAAAGTCACCACCCAAGGACCACATCTTCAATACGCAGGCCTTTGGGGAATTCTCTATCCAAGCTGTGGCAGCCAGTGAGAAAGTTTAACCTTTCAGTAAGCTTACCCAGGCACTAGGAAGAAAAAACTACATCTGAACACAACGCTTGCAATATCCAGGCATCTGCTAGAGGGCAACATGAAGTAAGCGATAATGCAGAAGTTTGTCTGGGAGATAACACAAGGCTTATTTAATTCAAAAGCAAGATCCCGAGCCTGTGAAACAGTCAAAAAATTGTTTGTTTGTCTTAACGACAATCCAAAATGTCTACCAGTACTTCAGCTAAAAGACCAGCAGGCTTTTTGGAAGGCTCATCTCAGACACCTTTATTACTGTCTGCGTCCCTTTCCAAAGAGCTTCATGATATCACCTCATCGTGATTTGAGGCAGTTAACATTCCCAGTCACCAGCTGTAAAATTCTTGCCTGAATATGCCATTAATGTAACTCCATGAATGCAGCAGACAGGAGAGGGGAAATGTATCACTGGGGACGAGGAGACATTAGATGACCTTGTATTTCCACAGCAGCTTCAGCTGACCACAGCTTGCTTTCAGAGGACGCTGTTTCCAAAACTAACCAGAGGGCTCAGGCTGGTGGTTGATTTTCACTGTCTGTCATGTACAGACTGAGTCATCCAGAGAATCGGCTGCTTTCGGTTTTGCAAAGGTTTAGTCAGCTGGTAGTCTCTCTACCTATCTGGAAACCCAGGATATGCTCTGGGCAAGAAAAAAAAAATGCCAAGGGTGCAGATGTTACCCATGGGAACCTATCCCAGCCACCTCCTCCCGGTCCCAGAGAGCATACTACTGTAATAAATGGCTTGTTTTAGTCTCCTGTGTCTAAGAAACTGACAGCTCAAACCACCACAGATATGTGTTGGAGGAGATAGGCATCTTACTTGGAAAGGCTGCATGCCACTTCCCCTAACCCCCAAGAAGCATAGTTTAGCATATCGATTAGACATCAAGTTTCCTACAGAAAAACCCAATGTATATATGAGACAGCACTATGTGATAAGAACACCAAGAAGGATGGCACAGGGTCCGGAGCTTCATCAGCGGTGTAGTCCGTGAAGCCACCTTTCTGGCAAATTGGCTGTCAGCTCTTACTGTGTCCCAAGCGCACTTAAAATGTCAACATCTCATGTAAATTAGAGCACTCCAAGTCCCACGAGCCCCTTGCTGAAAATCCAAAGTATCATAGAGCCGTTAGACACCGAGCTGCTGTGAACTGGGTAGGACTGACCAAATGTGAACAGCTTCCACTGGAGACCACATCTCCCCGGGAAATGTGTGAATGGAGCAGGCAGTCCTCAAATCATTCCAGGGCCCCTGGTTGACTCCAGAAGTCCCTGTGCCCTAATCTAAGTGAACTCCGAGCAGGTGGGTTGATTTGTCTCGTATCCCAATAGTACTTGAGTGCTGGAACATCTAAGGGTTTCAGTATCCCAGCCCCCCTTGAAGCTAGAGAGGATCTCAGAGCCTACAACTCCGAGAGATCTGAGTGGTTTTCACAAGCCAGGGAGACGAGAACAGAGCTTTGGGCCTGCAGGTGTGGCTCACACTGGAGACAAAGAAGCTACGTACCAAGTGTCTGTTAGTGACTTGACACCACTAAAATCAGGGAGGGTACACAGAGGTGACATGTTTACATCCAATTCATCTGGATACTTTGGAAGATGTTTCAGGGAACAACCCAAACTTCGCAGTAAATTTGGAAGTCAGGCAACCAGATTCCCCTGAAAGGTCTGAGGCACTTCAAGATTCCTTGATGTATTAGTGAGGTTTTCATTAGTATGAGGAAATTCCCCAGGCAGGCTAATGCTACAAAGAAAACAGTTTTCTTTTTTTTTTCAGAATTTTGGGCATTCAAGGTACCAGCCTTGGCTTAGCACTGGCTAGAACCCTCATGGCCATATCACATCACTTTAGGAGTGCAAGTGCCTAGATGTTTGTGTCTGGCCTTTCTGGTCTTTTCCTCTTCTTGTATCTTTATCAGGATTCATTTACGAGCACTCTGTCCTAGTGAGCGTATTAACCCTAAACACCTTCCAAAGGCCCGTCTCTACTGTGATCTGATAGGACTGCCATTGAACATGTGGCCCATTGCTGACCAAGACGTCTTTATGCAACACACGACTTCATAAAATAATATAAAGCTACAAGAGAAAAGTAACAGGCAAGATAAAGAGGGCTGGGACCTGGGGAGACGGCTCAGTGGCTAAGAGTGTCTGCAGGGCAGGCGTGAAAACCTGAGTCTGGACCCTGTAGTCCTCGTGCTAGGGAGACAGAGGCAGGATGATCGCTGGTGCTTGTGGGCAGCTACGCTAGCCAAAAAACCATGAATTCCAAGTTCAGTGACAGAGCCTGTCTCAGGAAACTAGGTAGAGAGTGATAGAGCAGGACAGATGCGATCCTCCTCCGCCTTCCACAAACACACATGCTCAGGTTACTTTACATGCATATGGGGGCGGGGTGGACTTACTGTAGGACATGCCTGGGAGTTTGAGAGGTTGGGTCTCCAGGGCGGGCATTCAGGACCCACTGGAGAAGGCGTGGGTTCAGCCCCTGGATGCAGGAGCAGTTCACTGCACTGTCCAGGCTGCTCTGAAAGACTCTGGACCTCAGGAACTGACTCTGGATGAACCTAAGTCCAGGAAGGGGTGAGATAGGATAGGGCCACAAATCCTGTGTTTGCATGGGGACACCTGCAGCCACAGGGTGCCAGTCTGAACCAGAGTAGTGAGGGGACCAGAGGACTTCACACCGAGGGTGTGTGGCCAGGCCAAGGAGTTTCTGGATGTCTCTGTATGTATAGATGCTGCTACAGGCAGAAAGCAGAGGCCTCCCCCAAACCAGGAAGCTACCCTTGCCTCTTCTGGGACTGTCCCTTTAGTGCCCTCTACTGGCCTGGTAGAGAAGGACCACTTAGTGTCCACCTCATTACCTCAGAGCAGGCCCTTGTAAGGTGAATGTGGGGTTGATCAGTAAGACATTCACCATTGACTCAGTTGCCCAAACTGAACTTCTCTGCTCCTTCTGTCACTTTTAGTGACCGAATCCTTCTAACGGCTTAGATCTGTGGAACTGAGCCCATTTCTCTCTACCTTTGCCTTTCTTCACTCTTCACTTAGGTAATATTTAGGTCTTCAAGCCACCCTTGGATTCTGACTTTAGCCCACCCAAAAACAACAAAACCCTTTACTTTAGAACCTACAGTGACTAACTGGCAATTTAGGATCTTACCAGGAGAAACTGAAGGGAGGGAAAAGATTCTGTGGGACTCTACAATGACTGCTCCGTTTTCCATTACACTGAAAATGTCTAAAGCAAAAAGCAAGCCCCAACCTCCCTTGTGACTTCTCTCTGCCAATCTCCTTCCCTTGGCCTCAGGGTGTTCTCAAGCTTCTGTCGGTGTAGTCTCACTTTTCAGTTCTCACCCAGCTGGGCTGGACCACACCACTGTTGCAGAGCACTTGCCTAGCACATGCAAGGGCCTACGTTTAATGCCGGTGCTGGGGGAGGACCGAACTCGGTTCTCCGAGCTGGGAGATACTTCAGTTAGTAAAGCGCTTGCTCTTGAGTACAATGACTCGAGCTTACTGTCTAGAACCTAACAGAAGGGCAGGTGTGGCAGTGCATGCTTGTCATCCCCCACACAGAGCAAATAGGAGGAGCCCTGTGACTTGCTGAATCATGAACCTAGCCTTCTTGGTAAGTTCTTGGCCAATGAGAGACTATCTCAAAAATCAGGTAGCTAGCACAGGAGAAATTATACTTGAGGTTGCCCTGTGGCCTCCATGCACACATGTGTACCCACACACAAATGAATGCCCCCATACACATACCCGCATGCAGAACTACTCCCCATTTGACTGAATCTCGTAGATGAGGCCCTGGCTTCCCCCAGCTCTTGCATAGCTCCCCCTCTCTTGCATTATTCCTGCTGGAAACTTTCAACCGACCCCTAAGTGCCATCTCACATGTCTACTTTCCCTGAAGCCTTTCCAGACACCCAGCTCCTTCTCTCTGCTCATGTTTCTCAATATACAAGATTTTAAATTACTTGTTTCCTTGGAACATTTTGTCATATGTTTATGCACCAAAGAGAGGTACTGTTTCTTCTGCAACTATTTATGCCCCACTCAGTGGAGTTTCTGGTACAGAGAATTTACTCATATTCATGTGTTTGTGGAATGCTCTATGAGCAAATGATGGCAAGAATACCTACAGCCTGGGTGACAAATTTATTGTTGTATCTCTTGCCATTGGGAGAGCATTATCATTTAAGGCATCAGGATACCTATCTTGTAGGAAAAATACAACAAAACAGAAACACTACACCTTCCTCTCTATGAACCTTTAATATTAAGTACGATGTTACTGTCAATGATCAATCACTGCCTAAATGATTAATAACCAATAGACCTCACAAGCATTAGATTCCCCTGAACCTGGGCTCCTGTGATGAATAACTTGCCAAAGTGATGAATGACTAATACTGTTGTTTTATTTTCAACATATTGATATCCACGTATCCTCACCTCAATCTTCACTCAGACTAAAACATGTCTGGCTGAAGAGTACCTTTTCAAAGACTGGTTAGAAAATGTATAGTGGGAGTGAACAATGCATATTCTTGAACTGATAATTCAATGTAAGTAATAAGATAACTAATACAAGTAACTGTACCAGGTTTCAGGTTCAGTGATGTCCATGGTTTATCCCACTTAACCTCACATTGACTTAACATCTTCCTCATGGTTGGGAAAGAGCAATACTAGTGTTATATAATAGTATATATATAAATAAAAAATACTGCTGTATTCTTTTCAAGTCAACCTCTTACTAGAGAGGGTACTGATAATAGCAAGTTTTTCACAATGAGATTGGAAGCATTGCCTGGGATTCTTCCTAGCTGACCAGTATCATGGGGTGTTTATGCTTGGAGAAGATTGGGGCTGACTTTAGACTGACAGTTTGGGGGTGTTAATTCTAAGGAGGGAATGGGCTATATATACACAAGAATCATTCACGGACACCTGGAGCTTTCTCTCTCTGGAGAGACAGAAATGAAAAGCAGCCCAAGCCGAGAGGTTGATATTGCCACTGGGGCCAACATTTGCCCTGGTGTTCTCAGGATCGCTGGAATAGGGATGAATAGTAACCTTGAAACTACTATTCTGATAACACTAATGAAATCACAGCCCTGACTGTGTTCAGTAGTAAGCAAAAAGAAATATCAAAAAGTCACCCTGTCTGCCTTGGTGTATTAGTGAATTTTTTTTGTGATAAACTACCTATCAGAAACAGTGTAAGGAAGAAACACTTATTTGGATCATGGTTTCAGAAGACACAGTACATCATAAGTGGGAAACAGAGGTGGAGTTTGAGGAAGTGAGAGTATGCAGCTGAGATGCTAATGGTTTGAAGGAGAGTGTCCCAAAGGGCTCATATGGTTGAGTATTTGGTCCCCACCTGTTGGAAATGATTGGGAAGGATAGGGCGGTGTGGCCTTGTTGAAGCAGGTATGTCACTGGGGCCAGCTTTGGGGTTTCAAAAGACTCGTGTCATCCCCAGTGTGCTTTCTGCCTCCTTCTTGTGGGTTTAGGATGTGAGCTCTGACCTGTTCCTGACACCAGCCTTCACTCCACCATCATGGATTCTAACCCTATGGAACCCTAAGCCCAATTAAATGCTTTCTTTTACAAGTCACCTTGGTCATGGTGTTCTATTACAGTAATAGAAAAGTAATTGATATAGTGCCTAATGTGTTGCCTCACTCCTCTAGAACCAAGAAGCAGAAAGATTGGACCAGAAGGCAGCCGGGCTCTAATCCTCAAGACTTTGCCCTTAATGACCCACTTCCTCTATGCCCACCTACTAAAGACTTCACAGTCTCCCCAAACAGTACCACCAGCTGGAGACCAAGGGTTCAAACCATGGGGGATTTTTCAAATTCAAGTCATAACACACGGAGCCTTAGCATCAGTCAACAGTAAGAAGTGTATTGGGGCCAGAGAGATGCTTCAGTGGGTAGAGGCTCTCTTACATAAGCCCGACTAAGTTTGACCCTAGAACTCATGTAACAGAGGAAGGGGAGAACCAACTCCACAATGTTGGCCTCTAATCTCCACATGCTTGCCTTGGCACATGTGCTTGCATACAAACATCACACACAGGCTAGTGATGTGTGTGTGTGTGTGTGTGTGTGTGTGTGTGTGTGTGTGTGTGTGTGTCTATTTTTAAAGCAAAGTATCAGATCCACTTAGGGTCTTCCTTCTTGCTCTCTCATGCAGTATCATCCTAACACAGAGCCCTGAGTCTCTTTCTGCCTGACAGGACTTGTCTTCAACAGAGGGTTGGCCAGAGCCCCATCTGCAAATCTTCTTGACACATTCCTCCTAATCCAAGGACTGCCAGACAGCTCTGAAGAAATACAGGGCTGCATTTAAAAGTCCCCATGACTTCTCCCAACAGCCATACCCATTGGAATCCCACACACTTACCCATACTAACCATTACAAACAAAATTAGTTGTATACATAATTACATCACTACTTACTGAAAAGAGTTGCGCTTACCAGTTGCATTTTAAACTATTCATTAATTAGCATTATATTCTGAGCATAAAATATATTGTGTATCATAGGAAATTTAGCTCCCTCAGTCTTTTCTCCTAGCATAAAATGACTGGCCAGCACCTAAAACCATGAGGATACATTATTGAATCTAAAGATTTAAACAAAAGATACATAACCCTAGACAGAATTTCTCAACCTATGGGTCACAAACCCCTTTGGGGGTCAAATGACCCTTTTATGGGAATCACCTAAGACCATCAGAAAACACAGATATTTACATTACAATTTATATCAGTAGCAAAATTACAGTTATGAAATAGCAATGAAAACAATTTCATGGTTGTGGGGTCACCACAACATGAAGAACTATATTAAAGGGTCACAGCATTAGGAAGGTTGAGAACCACTACTCTATACAGAGCCCTGGAAGTTGGTTAGTGTCTACTGGGGAAAGAGACAGTGAATTTAATGTGTACTCAGGGTGGAAAAAGCCTAGTCACTCCAATTTTAACTTAGGCCTTTAGTGGCAATTAGAAGAAAGGAAAGAATTTTGAATTTTTTATTTTAAAATGCCGTTGTAAGACTATATTCTCAGAGATCATGTCTTATAGTTTGTTACTAACATACCATTGCTTTATAGGACTCATTGACTTTGACAGATTTTGATGAAAAACAGAAAAACCACAAGCATATTAAATATGTACATTGATGTTATTAAGTTTTGGATATGAAATGTCCTTTGAAGGGTCATATGTTGAAGGCTTGGTCCCCATATAATGTCCAAAGGTAGAGTTTTGAGGAAAAGATTAGATCAGGAAGGATCTGACACACTCAATGGGCCAATCACTGATGGAGTCATAGTTGAATGATTATTGGGCAGTCATGAAAACCAGGCAAGGTAGGGGCTGACTGGAGGGAGTGGGTCACTGGGAGCACCCTGAATGGCATTTTAATGGCATCCCTTGTCGCCTGCCTCTTCACTCAGGTCCCGCTGCTTTCTGATTTGCATGAGGTTAACAGCTCTCATCCACACTCTCCCCTCATGATGTTTCTGCCTTGTCATGGACCTGATCTGAAGGCAGTAGACAGCTGACCATGGTCTGAGACCTCTGAAACCCTGAGCCAAACCAAATTGTGCCGTCTTTAGTGGTTTAGGTATTTTGTGGTTTCAGTGAAAAGTTGACCAACACAGATTGTAAAATGTCATCAGTAATCTAGAAACAGCATCTTAGAGTCAAGGAAAATGTAATAAACATTTTATCCAAATGCCTCAAAAATTTGGAATTAACTTTCTTATGCAACAGGTTCTGTCTTACATTCCTCACTGCTGTCACTGAGAGACTCAGCACCCTCAAACTATAATATTATGTGTGAAAACTGAATGTAGTGTACTGTTAAGTATATGCCAGCTCTGATCTAAGGAGAGACTCCAATGTCTATTACACTGTTTATTTGTATTCATAGAATTCAATCCTGTTTAAAAAAAATTGATGTACAATTGAAAGAGCGAGGGATTTGCTGCTGTATGGAACTGTGTTCTTTCATAGTCCGTACTCCATGGCCTATATGACTGGCAAAGCCACCTTTTGACCTCAGTTACCGGCAGCTTTCTCATCTTCCAAAACATTGCCTTGCAGGATCAGGACAGCCAGACCGCTGGCATATACTCCCTCTAAAATCCATGATTCACTCAAGAACTGCTGGCATTATTATCACTGAGAGCATGATTGTCGGAGATACAATCATGCTCTCAGTGATAACATTGCCTGGAAGTTTCCTAAAGAAATTAGTAAGTATGAGCCATGGAGGAGAGACTAAGAATAACTAGTAGGCCTGGTGGCACATGCAGGCCTGGTGGCACATGCAGGCCTTGTGGCACATGCAGGCCTGGTGGCACATGCAGGCCTGGTGGTGCATGCAGCCTGGTGGCACATGCCTGTGATTCCAGACTTGGGAGACAATGGCCAAAGGATCAGAAATTCAAGGATAGTCTCTTAGACACAGTGAGTTTGAAGCCATCCTAAAATACATGAAACTCTGTCAAACGAGAGAGAGAGAGAGAGAGAGAGAGAGAGAGAGAGAGAGAGAGAGAGAGAGAGAGAGAGAATAACTAAACTGTTTCTGTTCCACCCCCAAATTTACATGACAATGAGTACGAAGTAGCATAAAGCATTTGATCTCAGGAGTCGGTAAATATTCCCAGTAAATTATAAAACACACTGAACCCTGTTCTAGAGTTACCTTGAACATTTCACACCACTCGAATTTATTATTAAAGTGAAGCCATTGCCAACTTCTGTCTCATTCACACATCGGGTTAAGAGAGCAGATTAAGAACTTTTCCAAGCCCACGAGTGCCAGCAAATCTGATTTACAAAGATGCAAATGAATGGTTTTCATTATCTTTTAATTAATGGTAATCCATTCATTATCAAGCTTTTGCTTATCTTCCTGTTTCTATTTTCCCTGACAGGGACCTTTAAGGACTGAGGCAGAATGTGACAGTAGATTTTTATCTAAATATTAATAAGTTGCAGAATTCCAATGAAAGTAAATGGTCTGTCATTTTCAAACTGTCCTCAGAGCAAGGCCAAGTCCAAGTGAAATAGGAGTGTCGTAAAGGGGCGGGGAGGGGGTGCGTCACTGTGGTTTATACACTGCTGGACCCAGAGATCATCCACTGAGTCCAGAGGCCTGGCAGCTGGATAAAGGCTGTTGGATGAAGTTTGAAGAACAATAGACTGGTAGGTGGAATTGGTGGGTTCCAGTTCCTGGCTTTCTGTCTCCTCGGCAGTATGGCCTCACCAAGGACTCTTTCCCCCTAAAGATCTGGTTTCCACAGTCATCGAAAGAGAAAATGAGAATAGAGATGACTCTCAATCTTCATAATTGTATAATTGAAATAGTGAGGGAAATGTTACATACATTTTACAGAATTATTTACAGTGCTGTCTTATTGTACAAAGGCCAGAACACATTCGATAATATTGGCTTCTAAGTCTTGCAAATCTGTATTAATGGTGCTTATTAACGGCAATAAGTGAAAATACTAATGAGTGTTGGCTGGGCACAGGAAGAACACTGAAAACATTCATTCACTTGAGAAATATGCTGGAGCACAACACAACAGAACAATTGAGGCCAGACCTAGTGGTGTCCAGCTATGCAGAGGCTGAGACTGGAGGATAGCACACTGAAAGACAGCCTAGGCAACTTAGTTAAGAAGTAAAATGCTTGCCTAGTAGATGCAAGGCCTTAGATTCAATCTCTAGCCGCCAAATGAGTGTGTGTCTGTGTGTGTCTATGTGTGTGTTTCTGTGTGTGTCTGTGTCTATATGTGTCTCTGTGTGTATGTGCCTATGTGTGTGTCTGTGTCTATATGTGTCTCTGTGTGTATGTGCCAGTGTGTATGTCTGTGTGTGTGTATCTATGTATGTGCCTGTTTGTGTGTCTCTGTGTGTGTGTATCTGTATATGTGCCTGTGTGTGTGTATCTATGTATGTGCCTGTGTGTGTCTGTGTATGTGCCTGTGTGTGTGTCTGTGTCTCTGTGTGTGTCTATGTGTATGTGTGTGTCTGTCTGTCTGTCTATGTGTGTTGAATCTAAGGTGTTTTGTTCTTTCTGCCTCACCCCATTGTCTTCAGAGGTCATAGGTGACACAATAGTACATTTCAAATTCTGACTTCCCATTACTAGCTGTCTGGTAACTGTTTTGTGTCATCTCTTTGAGTCATAATATGCTAGCATATAAATGGAGATAAAGCTACTCAGGGTTCCATGGGGAATCAATTTTACAGTGCTTATAAAAAACCTGACATGTAGTAGTTGCTCAATAATCTGCCATGTTGCTAGCTAGAATTCGTTGTAGCCAATGCCATAGCTTGTATCCATAGTAAGAGCCAGCCAGTGCATCTAAGATAACATACACCTGCAGGGGGCCCCTGCTGTGTCAGCCCTGCCTCTTAAGCCTCACTAATTTGCATCCTGTCCCCCAACTCAGCCAGGTAGGAAATACAACCTAGCAGGAAGAGTTTTGTGTCCAGAATTAAGCCAAGACTAAGAACTTAGAAACTGAATCACAACCTCTCTGTGGGCTTTCATTTCTTGGTCTGTAAGATGGGAATAAGGACATCCCATTGCTTACTTTATAAAGGTATGAAGATTTAATAAGAGAATGCTTCTAACATACTCACAGGAATACAGTGTCGTATAAACATTAAGACTGTAGTAAATGGCAGCATTGTAGCTCAGGGACCATGAAGCAAGGATGCAGGGCCATCAACACTCCTAGAGAGTAAAGCAAAGCTCACAGCAGTCACCCAGAAGCAGAGTTAAATGTTTGGAGAACAAGGGAGTGGTATTGAGAAGCCATGTCCACAAACTCAGAGAACATCAAAGTATTTCTTCTAGCTGATTGATTGTGTGTTGTCTTTGGTGTTCCCAGCTCCTACTGTCCTTTACTCATGTATCTTTGGTGCCTTGAGTGCCCCAAACAAAGCAGCCCTGCTCCCTGGGTGGTAACAGGAAGTATAGAACGAAATATAACCAAGTGCCTTCAATCCAAATACAAGATGCTCACTAATCCCATGATGGACTTGTCTGTGGCTCTGACAAAGTATACTGTCTCCATTGACCACAAAAAGTATGAGTCCAGGCATCGCCTCTTAAGTCCATAGTAACTAAAAAAACACACACAGGATATACTTGTCTGGTACAAAGACATTCATCATGACCCGAAGAGTCATCTAGAGCATTTCTGACTTAGGTGGCTTCTCTATTGCAGATTTTGGTACCCTTTCCTCTCATCAGGGCTTTCAAGTGGCCTCTTTCCACTGATTGCAAATTCATCATACAAGTATTTAGAAGGAGGCATGGCTAAAAGAGCTGATCATGAGATCTCAATCTAACAGACTGTAGAGTCACATCCTTCATGCTGAACTCAAGGCTGTTCCCAGGCTGTTCCTGCCTGCCTAGCCTTGGAAGTCACCAACCTTTCTCCTACTTCTGTGCCTTTCTTTATTTTATTTCTTCTAGCTTTGTTGAATCTAGCCATGGCTTATCATCTGGCTCAATAGGCACCCTCTCTATAAAAACACAATGACTTTCCTAGAATCCAAATGCCATCATCACAATTTTGTTAATACTATTGGCACAACTCGTATCACAGATGGTCATTATGCACAGTTGTTGAGATTGTTCACTGAGCAAAGACACCTAGCCCAGAAGACAAGGATCTAAGCCCCAGGCTACTGACAGAAAACATCTAGTCTTCTAACGGACATAAGGTGCAATGTAGAGTAATAGTGATCCAGAACCAAAGGGACTTCAGTTCAGAACATCTGTCTTTCCAGAGAATGGTTGTGTAGCTAGATCTCTCTATCTTTATACCTTGAAGGCCTGACGGAGTCTCTTATACAAGCTTGCAAAGACTGTACATTCTAGAAGATCCATAGTACAGTAATGATATCAGCATGTTTAATCCTTTATGTTGCAGGAACAATCCTCCATGTTTTGCATGGATAATATCACTTAGGGGTCATGAGTCTATAGAAAGAGGGCTAGCACTTTTTCATTTTATAGAATGAGGGTGAGTGGGACTCAAAGCTTGCTTACTTGCTTAAATTCACACAGTCAGGATTTGAATCCAGATCTGTCTCATTCCAGAGCCTGAGCCTTTCAATATCATAGCAAACAGAACAGGAGTTCTAATGTCCCTCATGACGTACACCCCCTCAAAGAGAACTCACCAGCCAGTGATGATAAAGGGCTGCCTTCAGGTCTGTGAGACTCCAGAGTGTTTGTACAGAAATCAGTGTGCTTGTGAGCACACAGAGGTGCCTTTCCATTCACCTGGAAGAAGACAACCTTCCTATGCAGGGACAGTCACACACCACCACCACCACCACCACCACCACCACCACCACCATTGCTCAAGGGCTTAGAACAAATGGCCCTCCCTGAAGGTCAGTGCCTTACAGATTTCAGAGGACCAGTCTCCCTCTGCTGCCTGCAGGCATCTCTTGTTCTGCCTCTTGCCGCCAGCATCATCTCCCTCACACCAGACTTGAATCCTGGCCAGCATGTTGGCATGTGGTACATTTCCAGTCACAGCAGGCTCTGTGTCGGCTCTGGAGCCCCTCTGTTGACTCAGATGAAGAAGAGCAATTGAACTACCTATCACTTAGGATAATGTGCCAGTCACACGCCTCAGTCTTTCACCCCAGGGGTTCATGCACACCCTGAGCAAGACACAAAGCAGACCTCCCCAGAGAGAAAGCCTGTTGATGAGCAGCTTCCAGCCTTCATGGGAGAAGGGCAGGCCATGGCCCCAAAGCTGTCTTTACTATGCGTGTTAAAACGACACACTCCATCTGTAAATTTCTTAAGGAACCCCTAAACACCCCTGGTTCACCAGCGTCTACCTCATTCTCTACTAACAAAACAGGCTTCGAAAGCAGCTCAAGATTCTTCATCATCCTAAAATCTAGGGCAGGGCTGGGTTGGTCTTGAGTTTGAAATTCTGAATCCTTTAACCTGCAGTTCCCCATAAAACCCTTTCTAACCCCTATGGACTGCTTCCCCTTTGGAGTTCAGGAGCATTTGATCAATTGTAGTTCCATCCATGCATTTATCCATCAGCTCACTCTCATGCCATGAACACTGAGGTCGTCCTGTGTACTGGGCACTGTGGTAGGACCCAGGCTAGACACAGTTCTGCCTCTGTACTACACAGAGGCCAGGGCAGTCCGTGAGTGAGATGAGTACAGAGAACTCCTGAGGGTAATCAGTGAGGCATTCTGGAATATTTGGACACAAAGCTGTTTGGAAGGAGTAAAGTTTATGTGCCAGTCACCCAAGGTAGGAGTAAAGGTGACGCTGAAGGAGAGTAGAAGGATCATAAAGGAGATGAGGGGTGGGGGAGTCAGGGGCCTCATGCCAAGGCTCTTCCAATTGAAATGTCTGAATGTCAGGACAAGGCAATGGTAATTTTTAAGAGACTTTCAGGTGACTATAGGCAGGTTTGAGGCTATCTCTGGAAATTCCACCTGGAAATCTATGTCCCAACTCTTTACCTCTTATCCCACAACCAGGGTGCTCACAGCTGGAGCACAGCTGGTGAATGGACTGGCCTATAGGGACAAACAGCAGATGTAAAAGGTGGGACCCACCCACTCATCAGTCTCCTCCACTAGGTCAGGAGGAGGCTAGTTTCCAGCTAACCTCATTTCTTGCCAAGCCCTCTTCTGCCCACCTCTTCCTCCAGAGAACACTCATGTACTCAGCCAGATGACCTGAAGCCCCTGCCCCCACAAACACACACTCTGCACCTGACTTCACAGACCCCAGGCATCCAAACACACCACATTGGAGGCTCCACAGCGACAACATTCTCCAGGAAGAGGAAGCATGCACTCTAAGATGTCATCCTCAGTGGGCTCACAGACCCTCTACAGGGAAGGCTCCAAAGGACAGTTGTCTTCACCCAAGACACCAAGGCAACAGTGATTCTCAGACTTGACACAAATCTGAAGAACAAATGACCCCTTGCCCCTCAGTCACCCAGGTAAGTAGCTGCCACCCTCACTTCTTTTGAGGACTGTTCATGCACAGCCAACCCTTGTCCCCTCCTGGCTCTGTCATCTTGGCCTCTTCCCTGTGATATTCTTGAATAGTTTCTAACTTATCAATCAGCCCCTACTGAGAATGATCCTTCATTCTAGCTTTTCAAAAATAATGATTTTAATTTTCTGTAAATACCTTTGTGGCATGTCTTGGCTGAGCGCTCATGGTTTTAAGATCATGATACACATAGCAGTGTCTTTGGAGTCATCAACATAGACATTATCTCCTTTCAATTTTGTTTGCATTTCTGTTTTGTAGATAACATATTTTACTACCTGAGCACTGCAAATGAATGACTTTCCATCTGTTGGATAAACTTCAAACCCCGCCCCCTTTTGGATAGGTCGTGTGTGTGTGTGTGTGTGTGTGTGTGTGTGTGTGTGTGTGTGTGTGTATGTGTGTGTGTGTGTGTGTGTGTGTGTGTGTGTGTGTGTGACTATGTGTGTGTGTCCACGGTGTACCACTGTTGAGAATATATGGGCAAAAAGAGAAATGTCACAGAGCCCAGAATAGGTCCTCAAACAACTACACGAATATTCAGTAACCATTGTTTTGATTTGTGTCTCTCTAACAACAGTTATGTGCCTGCACTGCTAATCATACCTGTCCTTCAATACCTACTGCTCCCCAGTCTCTGTCCCAGGAACGAATCATTAAAGAGAACACACAACCAAATAGGGACTCTGAGGACTGTTTGAAAGAGTAGAAACACATATGGTTCATTCAAGGCCAGATAAGAAGCACAGTCAGCCTTCTCCGGCCACATTTTCCACAGCCACGAATCAACTAGCCCTGCATTAACAGTGTTCCTGGGAAGCAACCCACATGTACTTGACATTGCACACACTTTCCTTCACATGTTTCCGTCATTATTCACTAATCACACAGTAGAAAAATTGTCTACATGATCTTTACATGGTAACAAATGGTCTAGGTGATGCAGAGATGGCCTGAAGGATACACACGGGTATACATGAATGCCACACCACTCTGTGTAAGGACTTGAGCATCCACGGATTTGGTACCCACAGAGGGTTTCTGGAACCAATCCCTGCAGATAGAGAGAGAAAGACAGTATGAAAGATGAGAGGGGATTATTAGTTATATGACACTAGAAGTTTATGCTGAATCTTGAAGCTTGAGTTCAGAAAGGTAACAAATGATGGGGAAGGGGTGTAGCTCAATTGATAGGGAACTTGCCTAGCATTCGGGAAATCCTGGGATCAATCCCCAGCATTGTCTAAAACCATCTGTAAAAAAAAAATAAAATAAAATAAAAAATTTAAAAAGCTAACAAATGCAAAGGCAGCCAGGAGCCAAGCAGCCCAGAATAGACAGCTTTTTTTTTTTTTTAAACAAAAAAAACCCTCATACTCAGTGTTTTGGGCAACAAGTCCCTCTATGCATCCCACATTGGCCTCTCTAACTTGTGATCCTCCTGCCTCCATCTCCCAAGTGCTAGGATCATGGAGTGTGCCAGCCTGCTGTGCAAAGCCCCCTTAAAGAAGGCAGAGATGGTGATCCAATGGAGTATCCACCACATGTGTCTCACAATATCACAATATTTCTCCAGCCATAGTGCTTTCTCACAGAGCAGGAAAGAGAAAAGGACTTTGAGAAGGCACTAGTCTCTTCAAAGACGATGATGCCAAAGTCACTCCCATTCTTTTGATCATCCATCTCCCTGGGAACCTTACCACAATCACTGTGAAGCTCTGTAACCTCAACCGAGTTATTTAATACACCGAACCTTGGTCTCCCCACTTGCAAAAACGAACAAAGCAACAGCATGTGCTTCGGAGCCTTACTGCATAGATCAGTGACGTAACACACATGAGAGTTCAGGAAGCACCCTTCGTCCCTCATAATTAAAATACACCATTATTAGCAGGGCCTGTTGGGGCATGCCTGTAATCTCAACACCTGAGAGTCTGAGGCAAGAAGATTGTGAGTTCAAGACCATTCTGGGCTAGATTACAAGATTGTGTAAAACATAAAAGTGGGGAGAAGGAAGAAAAATATATCATTTTATTATTTAAGGAATTGGAATAATCTAGCTTGTAAGGAAATAAACAATGATTTGGCAAATGACTTCAAATATACAAACAATAACTAGAATTGCCTAAGCTTGAGGATCTCTTGGGAAGATTATGAAGAGTAAATGAGTTTATATTGTGATGAGGAGATGTTTATCATGTATTATATATATGCTAATTAAAATTGGAATGAAATAACAAGGACCACATGAGTTCTTTAATAGGAGATATTTGGGGATTATGTTGGCCACAATTGCCATCTTGGAGAGAGTACATATTTACCATTGTGGAGATAGGCAGATGAATAAAAGATTGTTTTGAAATTCCTTCCTAGACTAGGATTCCCAGAAAAGATCTTGTGATGGCCAAGCCAAACCAAGGGATATCTGTGGGCATCACACTTTCTCTCTGAAGACATGAAACAGTGACAGCCTTAGGAACAGACAGGAAGATAGAGGCCATTATCAGTCAGTGTAATAGTGGGCATGTCTGTGATACTCTGCTTTGCAGCAGTTTACTTCCTGTGAGGATTACATGAGATAACGGACATTGTGTGGGACATAACAAAAGCTCGGTAAACGTTATCGACTGTATTACTATGTTCAAAGCACCACAATCCAACGTGTGAACCAAGTAGGGTAATGGTTTCTATCATAAGTACAAACCTTAAGTGTGATAGGAATAAAGGAAAGGGAGCATGTCAGGTGTGAGTTTATTGTGTGTTTTGTGGCATAGATGTGGAGGAATTAAAGTGTGTGTTTGGGTTCATGAGAAACATGACAAAGGGTGTTTTTCCTGAGGCAGATAAAGAAACTCTAAGCCCTTTCTTCCCCATTTTCTGTCTTGCACCCAGCACATGCAGGATCCCAAGGGTTCGCTGAGTTGAATGTTTGCTCTGCACTGTGGGTGTGTATATCCTCCTTGTAGATCTGTGTCCTGAACTGGGAGGTCACTGTGGCGGTGATAAACGCCTGGAACCTATGATGTACTCACAACATACTCAAGTTTAATTCACTGAGAGTCTGTGAAAGTCACTGCCTTGTGAATTTAGATGGAATGCCAAAAACAAAACCAAAATCAACCCTTGAAGAAATCTGCATAGTTTCCACAAACAGCCAGAGTCAAGGCACCAAGACAAACTCTATTAAAAACTATATGTCTTAGCCGGGTGTGGTGGTGCATGTCCTTAGTCCCAGTACCCCGGAGGCAGAGGCAGGTGAGTCTCTGTGAGTTCAAGGCCAGCCTGGTCTACAAAGTGAGTTCCAGGACAGAATCCAAAGCTACACAGAGAAACCTTGTCTCGAAAAACCAATATACATACAAACACACACACACACACACACACACACACACACACACACACACACACACATGGCTCTATGAGTCCACTTTGCATTACTATTACTATAGTGAAATGCCTGAAGCAACTAACATTTCAAAGAGAAAAGGTTAACTTAGCTCATAGTTTGCAAGTTCAAGATCCAAACACTATTATCACAAACTTGGCTAGGATTGTCCCTTAGGTATATCACCTCATGTCAAATGCTGAACTGCAATGGCAGGGCTGTGTATTAGAGGGAGCAGAGACACTTGGGGTCCTAAAGTCCCCTTAGGGGAACACCCACAGTGGCATTAAGAATCTCTTTCTGAGCCCCACCCTTTAGGGTTTTCATTGTTTCCCCACAATACCACCATGTGGACCAGGTCTTCAGTCCTGGGCCTTTAGAAGACTCCTGAGCCAATGCCAGACATGATACTGTCCATTCTTTGTGTGGCTTTGAGATTTTATTAAGCATCTCTTTTTTTTCATTTCAAAAGAGTCTGAAAGAATTTTTCACAGCCAGACTCTCTTTATTCCAAATTTAAATGGTAGATCTGGTGTGTATACTAGCCACCTGTGTATCTACTTAAATCTGTATTTGCTATAATAATAATTGTGATATTAATTGATTAATCTAGCCCAAGGTACCCAACTGTCATCATGCACAATTAGAATTTAATTGCAAGGATAGAGATCAAATCAGATAATTAGAATGTAAAAGTTGACAACTGCCAACCTGGGAAGTCTTTGGGCTTCTCTGAACCTTTTGCTGGTGATGCGGCAGGCATTGCTACCACACTGGGAAGGAAAAGGTGCAGTGTGGGGTGGCCACACTGATGGTGGTCTTTTTACACACAGCTGTCAAGTACAGGTGCCCTCCCAAGGAGTGATCGCAGTACAGTTGTGAACTGTGATCGATCTAATTGTCAACTTCATTGGATTCAAGATCACTAGGGGACAAACTTCTGGGTGTGCCTGTGGGGGTGTTTCCAGAGAGAGGTTTAACTGGATAGAGAAAGAAGACCACTCTGAATAAGGGTAGCACCATCCCAGGGCTAGGGTCCTGGATGGGGAGAAAAAGAGAAAACTAGACAGTTCATCTCTCTCTGCTTCCTGATATGCCCAGATGTGAGCAAGTGACTGCCGACTCCAGCCACCATAGCCAAGGCCCCTCCCACCAACCTGTGTTCCCTGCCGTGATGGACTGTACTCTCAAAACTGTGAGCCAAAATCATCTCTCCCTCCTTTAGTTGCTTCCTATTGGGTATTTTAACAAGAAAAGTGACTGACCTGTGGGAGCAGAGAGTGTGGCCCACAGGTGCCGGTGTGCTGTGTCTTTGTGAACTGGCATCAGTCAGGTTTTCATATTTCTGCTAAAGCTACACACTTGAAGACATGGAGTCTGCGGGAAGCATGGTGGGAGAACATGGTAGAAAGGTAGAAGCAAGTCAGGGTTAACTGCTCAAGGAAGGGGTTAGTTTTAATTCATGTAACAAGATGACAAAGAAGGAAAAAGCCAGCTGGGTAAGTCTTAAATCCCAAACAGCAAACTAGCTTCGGTGTAAAGGCCGCAGGAAGGTGGAAGTACTCTGTGCCTCGAATTCTCCTCTTTCTCCTTTTTCTTAACTATAAAGAAGGCGGCCAGGTGGTGGTGGCGCACGCCTTTAATCCCAGCACTCAGGAGACAGAGGCAGGAGGATCTCTGTGAGTTCGAGGCCAGCCTGGTCTCCAAAGTGAGTTCCAGGAAAGGTGCAAAGCTACACAGAGAAACCCTGTCTCAGAAAAAAAAAAAAGAAGGCATCAGAGAATGGACCACATCTGAACTTACCTGTCTATAAATCCCTAAATCTTAAGATTTTTAATCCTAAGTAACAATATCAAGCCTGATCCCTTTTTGCCCATATTTTATGCCTTCTTTTATTATTGACTTTATTATTTTTAATTAGTGTATAGAGAATTAGGTTTTATTATGGTATTGTACCCGTTTCGTGAAACCCCCAGAGACCACCAAGGAGCCCGTTTCTGATACAAGCACATAAGGGTCCTTTTATTCAGGTTCAACCTGGGCCACCGCACAGCAGATGGAAGGAAATGTGGCAGCGGCCACAAGTCCAGGTGTAGAGAGTTTTTATAGGGAAGAACCTCAAGCCAGGAATTGGCAACTTGGGATTGGGTAGAAGGGATATGGTGCAAGGTGATTTTTTGAAGCTATTGGTCTAGACTTTGGGTGTGAAACCATATTTGAAACCACTGGGTTCGACTTTTGGCGGGGAACCACAACCTGCTGAACAGCAAGGTTATCTGGAAATCTTCAAGGGCCTAAACTGCAGATAGGATGTCTGCAGGAGGAGACTGCTCTGTATCCATTCCAGTTGTCATGGAACATTCCTGAGGTCCTTTCTGGAACTGAGTACAGCAGGTGGTCTGAGATGGAGGCCCTTTCCCTATGGTAGAGCCGGTAAAGTCAAGTCTAGGCCTTCCCAATGGAGATTCCAAACACGATTTGTTTTTGTTCATCTTTCCACACCACCCCCTTCTTCCTTCATCTCCCTGCCCCCACCCTCATACCCTTCATCCCAGTAGCCTTGTGTCTTAGTTAGGGTTTCCATTGCTGGGAATAGACACCATGACCATGGCAACTCTTACAAAGGAAAACATTTAATGGGGTGGCTCACAGCTTCAGAGGTTGAGTCCATCATTGTCATGGCAGAAAGCATGGTGGTAGCATGCAGGCAGACATGGTGCTGGAGCAGGAGCCGAGAGTTCTACATCTAGATCTGCAGGCAGCAGAGACAGAGAGTCAGTCACTGGGCCTGGCTTGAGCTTCTGAAACCCCAAAGCCCACCCCCAGTGACACACTTCCTCCAACAAGGCCACACCTCCTAATCCTTTGAAACAGGGCCACTCCCTGTGGTCTATGGGGGCCATTCTCATCCAAACCGCCACACCTCCTTTCTACTTCCATATCACGTGTCCAGTTACCCTCTCCGTTTCTTCAATACATCCTTTTCTTCTCTTATGGTCCTCTTTCTAGTTTTATGACCTATACCCCCACATACACATATACATGCATAAACATGTATAAGCATAAAAAGCTAAAACCTCTGTGTGAGAGAGAATGTGACATTTGTCTTTCTGAATCTGGGTCACTTCAATTAATATGATTATCCCAAGATCTATCCATTTTCCTGGAAATTTCATAGTTTCAGTTTCCTTTATGGCAGAATAAAATTCCATTGTGTTCACATGCCACATTTTCCTTTCCCATTTCCCAGCTGCTGTAAGTAGTGCAGCAAGAAGCATAGATGGGCGGCATCTCTGTGGTAGGATACAGTCTCTTGGGCTAGCCCAGGAGTGATACAGCTGGATCATATGGCGCTTCCCTTTTTGATTTTTTTGAGAAACATCCATACTGATCTCCATAGTGGCCACACTAGTTTGCCTTCCAACAGCATCAAGTGAGGGTTCCTCTTATTCAACCTGTGTTGGCTTCCTCCTGCAGAGCCAGGGATTTTCTGCCTAGGTACCTGTCCATGTTAAACAAGCTGTGAGGCATCATAAAGGACCATGTACTGAGTTGCATCACCAGTAACACCAATCCAACAATGCCAGTATCAATAACACTGTGCACCCAGCACCACATCGCTATCAACACAGAGGAAGAATGGCGATAATGAAGCCATTCCTTGGTTCGGTACTGAATCAACAGTTAAGTGGCTTTGCTATTACAGTGAATCAGTCAAGGGGCTTCTCTATTTCAGTGGAGGGACCAAGGTTAATCAAGTCAAATTGATAATAGCATGTCAAATAGTGGTGTTACCAAGGACGATAAATAAACAGTCACTCCTATAAATAGGAAAGGGGTGATTTTTAAAGACTGCTCCCACCTGGGATGCCAAGAAGAAATCTAAAAACTCATATGAGCTGTTTCATTGTCTCTTAAATAAATGCACGGACTTGACTTGTGTGAGAACAAAATTCAGTGAAAACGAGAACATGGAATCCTTTCTCTGGGTTCTGAGGACACGAGCGTAAAGGTTAATTTTGTCGAGCATTTAGCTTTTTAATCTTCGTAGCAGCTTCACGAGGTAGAAGTTATTATGCTTCTGACTCATCAAAGTGTACACAGCTACTGCAGGCTGACGCCGAGCTTTCATTCCAAACCTCTTCTGAATTTTGCATTATATGTTTGGAATAGCTGCATTTAGACATGTCATAAATAGTATATATTCTCAGTACACAATTTGAACATTTCTGATGTATGTATAAGTCTGTGACAATCATTCCCCAATCATATCCCCAAGATAGTAGACATAGCCTCCATTCCCAAAGGATCTTCACGCCTCCTTTAATCCATCCCTCTGCCCTCTCTATATTCCCAGCTCCAAGCAACCATGGATCTTCTTTCTGTTGCTAGAAATTAGCCTGCACTGTTCACAATTTTTTTTAAGTTTTGAAGCACTGGGATTTGAACCAGGACCTTGTATATGTTAAGCAAGTATATTCTCAGTCTTTTTTCTTTTATTATTATTATCATTATTTTGGTTTTTCTAGACAGAGTTTCTCTGTGTAGCTTTTGCCTTTCCTGGAACTCACTCTGTAACCCAGGTTGGCCTCGAACTCACAGAGATCCTCCTGCCTCTATCTCCCTAGTGCTGGGAATAAAGGCATGAACCACCACTGCCCAGCCTTTTTTTAAAAAAACTTCTTTTACTTGAGATAGGATCTCACTGAATAGCCCAGGCTAGCCCAAATCCAAACAGGCTTTGAGCCTGTGATCCCCTTACCTCAGCCCTCTGAATAGCTGGGACCATAGACCTACACCACCAAACGCAACAATTTTTACAGTTCTATATAAATAGTGTTCTGTAGGGTGTATATTTATAAGGGGGTCTGGGTCCTGCCATTCAGCAGGGTTATTTTCTGGTTCCTTGATGTTGTTTCTAAAAAAAAACAAACAAACTTCATTTCCATCTCTGGATGGTATTGCAGGGCATAGTCGTTAGTTAACTTACCTGTTAGTGGACACTGGGGCTGTTTCCAGCTTTAACTGTTACAAATCCAACTGCTGGGACTATTCCTTTATCAGTATCTGTATCAGGTCCACACTTTTATCATTATGTAATAAAGATGAGAATAGAACGCATAGATACTTCTTTGGGTGACAAAATCAAACTGGAGCAGAACCAAGCCTACCAGATTTTAAGATCTGCCATCCCACCCTACTCTAAAGATAATGAATAGCCACCAAAGACTGTAGTCACGGAGCCTGTAATTCAGACGTCATTGGGTTCCTCTGTCATCTCAGGAGAGATTGCCTTAGATAACCTAGCATAGAAAGCCTGCTTTGTATGCTTTCCCACTGTTGGTTAGTGGTGTGGTTATTAACAGGTCCCTGTCCTTTCTACCACCTTTTCCTCACTGGTCAAGTCGCCGCCACGTCCAAGGCTGAGACATGGTTCATGACAATAGGAAAGCAATGGCTTCTCGGTTTCCATGACATCCCACCCCTCCATGTCACCTTCTTTAAGAAAAGGCACATCTCAGAAGTGTGTGTGGGCTGGGAGAGCATTTAAGCAAAGCAAGGTAAGAGAGGTTGATGGGTGAGACAGTGCTTGGGCGGGCTTCCTGGAGGAAGTGGCTTCATATAGAGACCTGAGGAGTGATGAGAATTACTATCTGGAAGTCAAGGATAGAAAGAGGAAGTGACATGGGCAGTGTCCACTGCTTGTATAAGGCACTGAGAACAGTCAGAGCATGAAAATATCCTAGGGGCATTGAAAGAAATACAAGTCCTATGCTGTAGATTTCAGGCACTGTGCACCGAAGTGGCCCGTCCCTGTGAGCTGTTATTGGCAAAGGTGGGTTCAAATCCAGCTTTCCTGACCTCTAGTCTGGATCTTCTCCCTCACACAGAACTGCTTCCTGTTGACTGTGCAGTTTTCAAAACTGGACCGAAGGGACGAACAAGCTTCCTCTTTACAAAAAATTGGGGTGCCAATCCCCTGCCTTGTGCCGCTCATTATACTATTTGTGAGCAAGTCCCATCATTCTTTTCCTGGAGACCCAGAGTAACACCTCGCCCACTAGGTAAATGCTTCAAGAAAGGAAGTGCTCAGGGGTGTGGGGTGCAGAGAGAAATAAGGGGGACGAGTCAATGATTCATCTCCCCTGCCATTAGTTTAAGTTATAATTAACCAAACTTTAAAAATAAACCCTTAACCACATCTGTCTCCACCACATAGCAGCAGAAACACACCCCGACTATATCAGCTCTGACCGCACATCAATAATCACTGCAAAAGCTTTAGACTAATTACAGGATGATTCTTGCTATGTGGATTTCTATCATGATTAAATAACTCATCGTCCAGCACGGCAGTGTGGAAGCTTCAAAGCTGCTTTTCCATCAGTGTCAAAGGATGAATATTTTATGTTATGTAGTTGTAAGAGGTTTGTTTTTAACTCTGTCACGCCCCCCTGTGCTGGCTTGCAGTGACAGTCCTTTAGATGACTTTAGTGACAGGAGAACAGGCTGAGCAAGCTGGTGAAATATTCAGTGGAGATAAAACTGATTTATAGTGGCTGAGCAGATGCAGGCTAGAACTCACTCTATGGACAGCCTGGGCCAGCAAGAGCAGGGTTCTCAGGCTCTTGGTCACTCAGCAATGCTATGCTGCTAAGTGACTGAACTGCACTTATATGCACATTCCTGGATCAGCTGCAGGGGCATATTATGAGCTGTTGGAGAAATGAGCCTCCACAATGACCCTTCCAGGCTGTCATTGAGACACACACACACACACAGCTCGAACACACCTTCTCTGAAGCGGGTCCTCCCTCCCAACCACCTCCTACCTCTGCAGGATGCTGGTGATAATGATTTTTAAAATTACCTATTACTCCTTCCTTGAAAAATTAACCAGAGAACCAGCAGAGGAAGCAATTCCACTCCTCCCTCGGCAGAAATCCAAGAAACTTAAAATCAGGTGCTCGTAGCAGCATTAAATAGCCAAAAGGTAGGAACACCGCAGATGTCTATCCGGTTGTCAGAATTGTATGAAGTCTGGACTATAAGTCTCTTCTCTGACTGGCAACAATGGTCACTCCTTTCCTTCCCCCAGCATAAGCCCCCTGATGAAATTTCAATTTCTTAGGGTCCATTGTCTCGACAATCTGTTAGCTGGAGGAGGGGCACAGGTGTCTCTCCTTAGAATACCTCTGTTCCTACCAAGACAGCTGCAAAGCTGGTGTAGAATCAGAAATGTATAGAATGGCAGTGATCTATACGCCTTACATGCTAACCTGGAAAATAAGTGTCTTTTACCACAAGTAAGTTCTCTGGCCCTAGGGTAAGATCTTCAGTGTGGCATCATTAGGGGTTCATGGATCTATAAGATATTCATTGTGAAAGAATTGAAATGCACCAATAATGAAATTATAATGTGCAGTTCGTTTCCACTTACATATGAATGTGAAGGTGACCTTGCATTGGTGACAATTAGTATATCAAGAAAATAACTGTTCCACCACTGGTTCAACAGTCAGGATGTGAAGATTTGCAGAGGCTACAAAACATCTGGGAATTGATATGGTCTGAGCGGTCCAGGTGACTCTCTCTTCTAGTTGAGGTCATAGTTAAGAATTACGCTGCTGTGACTGAGGAGACCCTTCTCTGTGTCTCTCTGCTGAGTTTTCTCACTTTGCTGCAGACACAGAAAAACAATTGATAAAGGATGAAAGTTCCTCATAGTTAGCTCCCAGGTTGTTACATGGATTCTTAACTTTTCCCAGCTCCGTGTGGGATTAATTGGAACAATTGCAAAGTTCTCACCACATTGCACCACTTCCTCTCATTAATTAAGAGGTATTGCCCTCTGTTCTACTGATGACAAAGCGATAGCTCTTCAATTACCAGGCAGCAGCCATGGAAGGAAAGGGCTCAAAACACAGTGTCCGAGAAGGAAGGAACCAAGAGGACAGGAAGCCCAGCCCAGTGTCTGCAGAGAGAGACCCTGAGTCCAGCTCTTGGGCTCCTGGGGACACTCAATTCTAAGCCTCTAGCTCAATCTGCATGTCTCTGTTTCCCTATTTACTACTTGACAAAATATACCTAAGAATGGAAAATATGTTAAGGAGCATTAAATAACAGCCTGGTTAGCATTAAAAAAAAAAAATCCTCTCCATTCATGATCACATATCTATATTTTTTAATTCATTCATTCAAAAATGAATGAAAAAGAAAATTAAAACAATGTCTACAATATAAGCATCTTGAATGGTAAACCTCTTTAAAAAAAAAAAAACCTTATTCTGTCAGGAAAGCTAGAAATGGGAGTACGTGGTTCTGTGCTTGAAAAGACCAGTCGTCCCCCTGAAATACTGTGTCTGGTCAGATTACAACAGTGTCCAAAGGTTTATTGTGCATCTGTTTTGCAAGCTAGGTAAGGGGGTGGGGGGAAGAAAAGTCGAGAGTAGAGACAAGAGAGAGGAGGAAGACACATCCCAGACAATCTCACTCAGCTTATCTGAGGCAGGACTTCTCAGAACATTTGAAATGCACCTGCCTGAATCTCTAAGGGAAGAGGTCTGCCACCCACGGCGCAGGACTTCTTTCTTTCAATGCCACTAGGACATGCTCATGCTCTGTCTGTTCTCAGTACCTTACTACAAGCAGTGGCTGCTGCTCCTATCTCTTTCCCTTTCTACCCTTGATTTCCAGCTAGTAATTCCCATCACTCCTCAACTCTCTAGAAGAAGCCACTTCCTCCAGGAAGCCCACCCAGCCACTGCTCCACTCATCAGTCTCTTAGCACTGTGTCTCTCACTGCTTGTCACCTTGTCTGCTGTTCGGTCGAAACTAGATTCTGTCACAGTAATGACTGTGTTTCTCTTGGTTTTAGACTGTGTTTCTCTTGGTTCAATCTCGGGGCTACGTAAATATTTGTCAGGCCAATGAATACTGAACAAATGAGCTAAGAAGTACAAATGAAGAAGATTTCAACAGATTAATATTTCCTAATATAGTCAATAGATTCTGGGATTCCAAGAAAAGGGGGGTTCTGGTGTTTAGGAAACATTGGGCTAGGCAGTGTTAGCTCATTTTCTGTAGGACTTCTCAGAGCATGTGAACTGCTAAAGTGTGTGAAATCTCCAAGGCAAGATGGAAAGTTGGTATGCCGGATGGCATTCCCCAGAACCATTGACCAGAGATTCCGTTCTTCAACAGAGAATTCTGTAAGACCAGCATTCTAAGCAGCATGCAATGGGTGAAACCACAAAGGGAAACAAGAGAAATGTCTGGACTAATGAGAAGATAGATGGGGGAGGGGATTAAATTTGTATAAAATGCTAAATAAACTTTACTAGCAGAAAATTTGGCGCTAAACAAAGATGCAGTTAGAGAGGAGCAGGGATAGATAGAGTGCACGATCAGGAAGAGCTCAGTGTCGTGCTGAAGGACGTAAACAGGGCTGCACGGAAGGAGTTCAAGCCGTGGAGAGGATGCCACACACAAGCCCTGTTTTAGAGAGACGATTCTGGTGGCAGTACGGAAAATAAAGATGAGCATTCTGCAAATGGAAAGTCAGAACGGTTGGTGTGATGTTTCTGGTGAGAGGCTAAGAGTGTAGAGCAGAGAAACGGCACCTGGTGTAGAAGGGAAACTAGACAGAAACCTTCGAAGGTCAGAGGCTCCTACAGAAGAGTGAGACCAAGAGAGGGCTCCAGACACCAGCCAGTGCTCAAGAAGTAAGCAAATAGAGAAGGGGAAAGGAAAAAGCACCCCACAAACCCGAGCTCACAACTACCTGGAACTCCAGCTCCAACTGTGCGGATGAACTTTTCTCTGGCCTCCATAGGCACCTGCACACATGTGCACACACACACACACAAACACATACACACATACAAAGGCATATACACTCATAAAACACATACACACACCAACACATACACACACATTCACACACACAAACATATGCACACATACAGACACTCACACAACAACACATACATGCACACACCAATACATACACACATTCACATACACAAACACATGTACATCAGCACATACGCATACGTACACACACACCAACTCTCTCTCTCTCTCACACACACACACACACACACACATAAACACATACATACATACATAAAACAAGATAAATCTTTTAAAATAAATAAAGGATGCCTTTATATCAGGGTTATTTGACAGCATGAGTTACCTCACTTTATGAGAACAGAAACCATTTCCATTTTATCCATGTCCGTATGTCCAGGGCCTGCATACACATGGCAAGTTGATAATAACCAGTGGCTGACTGAATAAATGAGTATTGACTCAAGTTTGTGAGTGAACAATTGAACACGCGTGCTGTTTGCAATGGCCCCGATCTTTTCCAACATTAACGTTGCCCTCTGTCGCCCCATCGAGGTGCTCAGCTGACTGGCTGAGAGATCTCAGAGCTGGTTGGTTCTCCATCTTTAGTGAGAAGGGACTTCCTGCCCTAGAGCAGCTTGGCCAGTCTGAGATGATGACTCAGACAGTCAAGAATGACGGGAAGTGGATGAGCTGGACCAAGCAGCTCGGATTTATTTCATTCTTTAAAACAAACAGCATCCAAGATCCTCCCTCCTCCACCTCTCTCTCTCTGGTTGTTGAGATGATGCTACTGTTTGATTTAATGATCCATTTACCGTGGTGATAATCCTAAAACCTGGGTGTTATTTATCTTCCCTCTTAGGCACATGAGCCTGTCAGAGACCACACAGCTAAGGTGTAAGTGCTGGTCCTACATAATCCCAAGGCCTGAGCACTGGACTCTATTGCTTTCCCTAGGAAGGTACATATGGGGAAAATTTTATTTCCATTTTGGTTAGGTTCATTGTCTATACTTCCTTAGTGTACACCTGTGGCTCTCACCCTCTGATACACTAGACTATTTCCTAACTAGTATTTTGTTAAATTTTGTTTCAGAACTGTTTTTTTTTTTTTTTTTTTTTTTTGGTTTTTCGAGACAGGGTTTCTCTGTGTAGCTTTGCGCCTGTCCTGGAACTCACTTGGTAGCCCAGGCTGGCCTCGAACTCACAGAGATCCGCCTGGCTCTGCCTCCCGAGTGCTGGGATTAAAGGCGTGCGCCACCACCGCCCGGCTCAGAACTGTTTTTGCCTGTTTCCTTATTGGCCTGCTAAGACACAGAACATTCGGAAGTAAAATAGAACAGATTTATTTGAAGACTGGAGCAGAGCTCTGAATTCAGGGATCAGGAATTATTATAAGGATGAGATTAAAAAAAATACAAAACCTGATCCCCATTTCCAAACCCTAAGCCAAAGAATGAAACTCTAGGGAACCACAAAACATTTATCACTCCAAAGCCTTTGAACCCCAAGGGCAGTATCTTCCAGCCTAGACAGTGTTCTCTTAACATAGGAGCTCGATGGAAAGTGAGACCAAGGAAATGACCCAAAGCACTGTGGTTTTCTGGGGATGTTTTCTGGAGGAGGTAAGCCTTGGGTAATTCCTTTAAAGACAGCATAGACACAAACTAGCCAAAAAGTAGAGTGGGTTGAAGAAGGTGTGCAATCAGGAAGAAGTCTGGCTATAGTGACTATGATACCACTATTTAAGACAAGTTTAAAGGCATTTTATATGCTAATTCATCCCCATACAATTTTTTTTTTTTTTTTTTTTGTTTTTGTTTTTCGAGACAGGGTTTCTCTGTGTAGCTTTGCGCCTTTCCTGGTACTCGCTTTGGAGACCAGGCTGGCCTCGAACTCACAGAGATCCGCCTGGCTCTGCCTCCCGAGTGCTGGGATTAAAGGCGTGCGCCACCACCGCCCGGCCCCATACAACTTTTAAAGACTATCTTTTTAAACCTAAGAGGTTTGACAACTGTGGTAGTGATTTTCCTCTACGACAAAATAGCGACAGGAACAAGGGAGGGCGGGCTGGTTCTGGCTCACTGTTTGAGGTACAGTCTGTCACTGTGGGGATGGCTGTGGTGGCAAGATGATGATGACATCACCTGCTCACATCTCAATAGACCTGGAAGCAGACAGAGAACAGGAAGTTGACTGGGCTATAAAATTCTAAAGCCCACCTCCCAGAAAGCCACTTCCTCCAGCTAGACCACACCTCCATAAGGTTCCAAAATCCCCTAAAACGCCATCACAAGCCGGAGACTAAATGTTCAAGTACATGAGCCCATGGGGAACAGTTCACATTCAGTGACAGTAGTTTGAGATTTAGTGTAAAGACAGATGGCTTCTGTGACCTGAAAACCACACTAATCGAGCTGGATTGGTGATTAGATTTTCTTACACACACACACACACACACACACACACACACACACACACACACACACACACACACGCACACACACACACACACACACACACACACACATTTCAAAGCTCAAGGACCATGGCTGAGAGCCAGACATGAGGGGGGACTGGAGCATAACAGTGTCACTGGACACGACAGGACCGCCACACTCATGAACTCACAGTAGTTGTGACTGCCCGCATAGGCCAAGCTTATCACCATTCTTCATAGAGAATAAAGGGGTTCACAAACCCCCACTTCTGTCTAACTGAGGAGCTATGACCAAATGATGACTCCCAGGAGAGGGTGAGTCAGTTTTCATGACATTGCCTTTTACAGTGGAGCCTCCTCAGTCCCCAGAATTAACTAATTGAAATGATGCCAAGGAAGTTCCAAGCGCATTTTGATTCAAAGGGTGAAGAATCAGATTCTGCCACTTGATGGGGAAACATCCAGCTCCTAGAATATGTGGGATGACAGACACGGCCTCTCATGTCCACCTTTAGAAAACAATCAACAACATGAAAATTTGCTGGAAGCCCCTCGTGTGACATTTACCATTTACTGGGGACCTCATTCAATTTCCCCCAAATCACTCTACAAAAGGGGTCTTGTCTGCATTTCAGAAACAAGAAAAGAGAGGCTCAGAAGCACGCTGGCTGGGGGCAGTCAGCACCTGCTGTGTCCCGTGCCCTACAGAGGCTTTGCAAGCGCCAGGCCAGATTTTCTCCTGGATTCACTAAAATTGGACTAAGTAACCTGCATGATCAGGTGGGAAGCCTTGAATTCAATCCCAGGTCTCTCGATTCTGCTCTAGTAGCCATTTCTGACTCCGCTCACATCCCTCTAGCATCTTACTCTCGTCTCAGTCCTCTTTGGACCCATGTCATGACATCAATCCCACACAGTGCTTTGGAGAGAATTAAAGGGAGCAGCAAAAACAGCCTCGCCCTGTGGGGAACTGCCTTTTCCTGTTGCTCACCCCAAGTGAAGCTGTCACTTGCATTGTGCTGAGGTGACTGAAAGCAGTGTGACAAATGGCTGCTGAGATTGGCAGTGGCACCGACTTGGCAGGGAGCGAGGTAATAACTACTGTGTTATGGATTATTCTGGAGCCCTCGGATCACGTTCCTGTCAGGCTCTGCCTTCATTCTGGGAAGCCTTAAGAAGCAGCCCCCTTTGCTCCAAACAAGAGTCCTTTGGTCTCATACCATTGTTGTTTATAAAATTGCAGACTTTCCACAACGAAGCAAAAAGAAACTAATCTACATGTTTAGAAGCCCGGTAAGCCTAATATGGCTTTGGCAAGAAGATCTCCATGCAGAGCATCTTATAGAGTTGGCCAAGAACAGCGAGGCTCAAAACTGACTAGCATTAAACATAATAAATGGGAAGAGTGTAGGAGAAAAGAAAAGGATGGGCAGAGAAGAGGAAAAGGACGTCAGAAGGGAGAAAGGAAGAGGAAAGGGACGCCAGAAGAGAGAAAGGAAGGGAGGAAAAGAGATGGTGGACAGCAGCCAGCTTCCCACCTGCATGGGTGCCAGCGGGGAGAAGAGAAGAAGGAAGACAAGCTGGTACCCTCTGCCACCCCCCAGACCCACAGACTCCCTGACTCCATCCCCGACGCCTCAGGGTGATCTAACAGCTCAGAAAAAGCTTAAGAAAAAACGATTTCCATACAATGACACAGCAGTCAATTTTCCTACCAAGAGCTCACAGACACCCCCCCCCCAGAATCTACTGTGTCTTCACCCCCTCACAGAGCCATGTGTCCAAGTCTGAGCCTGTCCCAGACTCCAGCGTCCCCCAGAAACCCCAGTGACACCTTCCTGTGTTGGCATCAAGTCTGCTGTACTGCCTATGTAGGTCAAGACATGTGTTTACTCTTTGACACAAGTCTATGTTCTACTTATTTCACTTGGAGAAGAATTTGTTAAACCTGCAGCCATGCACTGCTGTTCATACAGCTTAGTTCCATTTGTGGAGACAAAGTGTAGAAAACACAGCCATGTAGGAGGGAATCAACCTGGAGGATATATCAGAGCCCAGTAAGTAAAGTGCCAGGCTCCTGGGGATAAGACATTCTAAGGTCCCTAATTTTAAAATAGATTTTAAAAACAGTTTTGGGTTCACAACAAAACTGGGAGGAAGGTGTGGCCATTTTTCCCTATCTGCAACACACAGCCTTCTCCATTGTCAGCATTTGAACGCTCCATCCTTTTTTATAACAGATTACCTGTCACTGTCACACCCTTGTTCATAGCTTATACTAGGGGTCACACTTGGTGCTACACATTCAATGGGCTTCCACGATTGCATCATGACCACAATGAATGAGAATTCTCTGTGCACATGGAATCACTCTTTCTCCTGGTTACAGCACCAATAGGACTAGAGCAATGGTTCTCAATCCGTGGGTCGCGACACCTTCAGCAAACCTCTATCTCCATAAGGTATTTACGTTACAATTCTTAACAGTGGCAAAATCACAGTTACGAAGTGGCAATAAAAATAATTTTATGGTTGGAGGTCACCACAACGTTAGGAACTGTATTAAAGGGTTGCAGCATTAGGAAGGTTGAGAACTGCTGGACTAGAGTGTGAAGAAACTGTTGGAGAGCCAGAATAAAGAAAAATGAAAACAAACAAACAAAACACACTGAGCAATGAAGCTTAGAGCCATGCCAGAATGTCACAGGCCACCAAGTACTTACTCCACTCAAAATGCTGTCAAGGTGTGTCTTCTTTGCTCCAGCTGTCTAAGCACCTGAGGCCTTAAAACACAAGCTAGAAACATTGAAAATATAGAACCCGCACATATTGACCTGTTTATAAATGAGTTAGCACATGAGGATGTAAGTCTATATATGTTGGAGCTGTAACATTTCACTAATTTATACCAAGCAGTGTTCATAAGAATGACCCCAATATGCTTCTTCAAAGAAAAGAACTGAATTCAAGATGCCTCATCTATTAGAAGTTGGAGGCAAGTCACCACAGTATTGATTTCTTGCTGCTGGAATTAAGTGCAGTGTTGAAAATGCCTAAGACAGTGTCTGACATTAAGTGCTAGAAGCATTGATATGTGATAGTGAGCATAGAGACCATGGTTGTGGTGATGTATGGAGCAATTGGCAGAAGAAATGGGAACGAGGATAGTTTAATCCCTCAGGCATTTATTAGTCATGTTGCTCATGAAGATAATCTTGTGTTCCAAGGTGAATTCAAAGTCAAATGGTACATGGTTCCTAGACCAGAAGAGGTCGTTATCATATTAGATTAGATCATGTTAGATTGAGACAAGTATTTTAGTGCATCTATTTTCTTTAGGCTGGGTCTTACAGTGTATCACAGACTGGCCTCAAGCCATAATCTCCTGTGTCCTCCAGCTGAGTGCTGGAATTACATGCATCACTATGTGTGGCTATACCGTATCTATTTCTAAAAGTGGTGTGACCACATAGATGGGAGGATTTTAAGAGTCAAGAGCTACAGTCAGTAGATAAGCAACCCTTAGAAGAGTGTGATATTTGGCCAGGAGTTGGCATTTGAAGAATGGATATTCCAGGCAGAGAAATCTGGCTTTAAACAAAAGCACAGAGTCATGGGGTTCTTGTCACAATAAAAGACACAGAAAAAACAGAATCAAGGAACTGCAGGAAGGAGGCAAGGAGGAAAAGTTCCTAAAGCCAGTTTATAAATGTCCAGTGTATCACACCAGGCAGTAGGGATTTTATCCAGAGGGAACTGTTTTCTACTGAAGTCTTTATATTGAGGAATTATGTGATATAATGCCTGAATTTGATATTTATGCATAGTGAAGACAGGGTGGGAAATGTATCTGAAGGGCAGGAGGGAGAGGCCTGAAGACCAGGCATGGGTTCTTGGGATGGCTTGGGTTATAGCCAAGACCCTGTGGCTTAGAAAGGTGACCAGTGGATTTGGTAAGATTGGATGGCTTATTTCAGGGGCTTCGGGAAATGGTCAGAGAGGAGAAAGGTATATAGGATATAGGGTCACCTGTGACACTGGGGATACTGACTTGAACAGTACAGATAACCCAAAGAATCAACTTCCTAAAACCCAAGATTTATTTGTTTTACTTTTCATGCTTCCCTGGTAGCATGAAAGGAACTAAATCTTTGGTATTATCTTAATTTCAAATTTATTAGATATTTTCCTGTTCTACTTAGGAAGGTGCTATTTGAGTGACTCCACAGTGCTAGAACCAAGTGAGCACCAGGTCCTTTCTAATTATTTATTTTTCTTGTTACATTTATGACATGGGTGCCCATGCCAGGGCACATGTATGATTAGAGGACAGCTTGGGAGAGTCAGTTCTCTGCTTCCATCATATGGTCCCAGAGATTCCCATCAGGCTGACAGCAAGCACCTTTATCCACTCTGTCATTTTGCTGGCCCACAAATTCCTCTTCTCTAAGTTTTAGGCAATACAGATAAATATGTTACCAAAGAATGAATTCTAACCCCACGATGGCTAAATATAATCCAGGGCAAGGCCATCTAATGTGGTGACCATTCTATATGACTGCTGAGGGCTTCAACCATTATATGTGACTACTGAGGTGTGATCTAAGTGTAAAATACAAATTAGAAGTCTGAAATAGAAAAAAATAATGCATAATAGTCTATTAATGTTTATATTAATTACATGTGAAATGATACTTTGAATATATTCTAAAATAATTTCAGTAGGTTATATATATGGCTCCTATTATATTTCTATTGGTGAGTGTTGATCTATGAAATTCAAGTTATTCAGACAATCAATGTATGTTTTCCATTATTGTTCCTTACCCATTCTGAAGGTCCAATTACCTGGTATTTTCTAATATCTCCCAATGTGTCCTTATCTCTACTAAAAATGGAGTTACTGAAGTGACTGTCACAACAGGTTGTATGATATTTACTACACCTGCAGGCTGAGACATAAACCAATGTCAATCATTCCCCTCAGATTTTCCTCACACACATCTGGGGCTTTGCAAGCCAGAGCAAGGAAGAGACCTGACTGCTAATTCCCGCCTGTGTCACTGGCTTTTCCAACTCTAGGAAAGGTAATAGTGATCCCTCCAGCTCAATTCAGAGGGCTGTATAGGTAGTTATGAAAGCATTTCAAAGGTGACTCTAAAGGCATACCATCCATCTACAGATAATTTCTTTAAGGTTGGTCATGGGATCAGTTTCCTCTGAAAGATGTAGATAGAGGATAAAGGAAAACACAGAGACTGAATTAGTGTCTATTCCCAAAGACAGTAATTATCCTTTTCAAGTCCATCCCAGATCTTGCAGCAAAGCCCAGTCAACTTGGAGACTGGAGGAACCAGAAGCCACTATGCATAAAAAGTATCTTGTTATTTTGTGAAACAGACCAACGGGATAGGGTTTTGTAAATCTGGTCATCATGGTATGTTCGTGTAATTTCAACCTCATTTTTGCAAAGAGCCTGTCCATTCACAGCCAGTTCTCAGTGGTCCCTCAGCAGGCATCATTTGGCAAGGGGAGGCAGATGTAAATCGGGGAGATTGGAACAGAATGGAATGAGTCCCATTCCCTTCACCCAGGAGTGTGGTAGCTTCAAGAGATGCATTTGGCCTTGGGGATCCTGATATGGTTGGGGTGGAAGCTGGAGGTTTCACTTTCCATAACAAGCTAGCAGCTTTTACTTGACCATTATGGTTCTTTGAGATGACTGGGGAAGGGTGTAGGTGGATCAGACTCAGGGGAGGTGGCTAAAGACCCCTCAAGTCACCCTTCGACTCCTAGAATTTAGAAATATGGCTGCAGGAGGAAACACCACAGGGTTTATAATCTGTGTTTTATAAAGCTATGAGGCTTTTCACCTCTGGGTTCAGACAACCATCTGAAATCATCCAATACCTACTCTCAAGAAAGCTACCGTAGTTACATCCTGAGAAATCCAAGCTTGCCCAGTGCCATCATTTAGGAGGTCCTGTACCCAGGTATCAAAGAAAAAAAGAGCACACTGCAGAAAAGCAGTCCCAAAACGAAAATTCTGGAAACGTTAACTGTCTTTGTTTGGTGTTTTGAGTGCCTTCCCACTCTGGGGTTATAGATGCTCCCTGGGGATCTGGCTGGGGACTTAAGGTGGGGGAGTGTTGCTCCCAGATCAGTTTAAATTACATAATGGAGCCAGGGGAGTCGGGTGATGGGATTGCTAATTCCCTTTAGAAGGAGACAAACTGCATATTTAAAAGCTCAACAAATACTCAAAAAAGAAAAAAAAAAAAAAAAAAAAAAAAAAAAAAAAAAAAAAGCAGCAGCTCAAGCGGTGACTGTGAGTTCCAGACTTCTCCATGGCTGAGTCCTTGGGATCCTCCCAAGCTGAGCCAGTGGAGCTGCGGGCTGAGTCTCAAGACTCACACAGAGCTTGGGGGCAGTCAAGTGCAGGTCCAGGGTCTGGGTTGGATCCCCGGGCTACTTTCTGTTTCACTTCGAAATGTCCCTTGCTTCCAAAACCGGTGGCCTCCCAATTCGAGTGAGAAGCTGTACTCCTTGGAGACCCCGGGTTCTGTAAAGGTAAGAGGTGACCGCGTCCGACCTCGAGGGGGATAGGAGGGGGGGCGGGTGTCACACAGCCCTAAAGGGTCTGGGTGGTCCCGCCCAGGAAGAGGTGATTTGTCTGCCGCCGGCTGTTCTGGGATTCTAATGAGGCTCGGGAGGGTATCTGAGCTTTGAAAGGGAGGTACAGTGACCCCCTGCCGCCAAGATGCCTGGCCACCTTCTGCCGGGTGAGTTGGATCAGTCCCCCAACTTCTCCACGAGGGAGCTGGTCAGTGGCCAGGCGCTGGCAACGCCCGGAAGGGGGACGAAGGGGCTGCCTGGCACCACAAGGCTGTGTGTGTAGTGTGTGTGTTTGCAGAGCCCAGCCCCGGGGGAGACTGTGGCTCACTCTGAGAGAGCTCAGCTGTTAAAGAACCAGAGATCAGACCCTGTGTGGATGCCTGTCTGAGTCCAGAGGTCTGGGCGGTCTGTAAGGTAGGCGCCAGAGTCTGGAATCATTTTGGTGTTTTTGTGGGTTTCTTGGGTACGATTTTGTATTGGCTTTGCACTTTGCGTGATTAGGAGGATTTTTCCCTTTGGGGAACTGCCAGCACCAATTGGTTTGCTTTTTAAAATATTTGAGTCCGGTCGCTAGGATGTCCCTGATTTATCATGTAGTCTATCCCCGAGGTCTAGTCTAGATCTGGAGATGTTTTGTAGACCCAGGAGATCCTCTTGCAGACTTCACTGCAGGAAAGGCTCAGGAGCTCTGGATGCTTGCTGAAGTCGGCTCATGGGAGCCTTGGGAAATTTCTGACTTAAAGACACAGGAAAAGCAAAAGCTGAAATCAGAAGCTGTTCCTCAGGGGGAGGTGGACTCCGGGGAAGTTGTAGATACAAAAAAAAGATGCCTTGAAAATGGAAAGAAGAAAACAAGGACTAGGTTGGGTGGGATGGGGGGCCCTGGCATTGTACGACTTGCTGTAAGGAGATGCGAATCTACATGGAACCTGTTCACCAGCTCCCTCGGAGTAAGAAATGCTTTAGCAGATCATGTGGGCACAGACTTGTAGAGAAGCAGATACAGAGACTAGATATGTGTTACAAGAGTTGGTTTCTAATCGTTATTCTTCTCCGGCCACATGAGGTGCACTAAACAAAACATGGAAAGCTAAAACAGAAGGGAAATGTCCTTAAGAATACCAACTGTAAAGAGATACTCAAGTTTTTGCTGTCTCTTATCTTATCTTATCCTTTCTCACCTTACTCCCAAATTTGGGCAAATTGTGTAAGGTGAAAGTGTTGAATTTAAACAACTCTTTAAAATGGTACAGTTGTTATGTGACAGGGTATTAGATTATTCAAATGAAAATATCTTATCAGTGGTTCTTAAGTCTCCAGGACCACACACCTCATTTGAAAAATCAAAAGCCTTGTCGTGAATTTCTGTCATTTTCTCTTTCCTGGGTGCCCAACACCCATTTGTCCTGATACCCAACAGATAAAACTAGAGAAGAAAGCCAAAGATACCCTGAGGTTTTACATTAAAACCTACTTTTGAAATATAGATGTTATAATATTATAAATATATGTGATGAATATAAGAGTAGCTCAGGGGCCACCTTATAAAGACCATAGTGGTCCCTCGGGAAAACCTTGTTTAAATAATTGAGATCCCTTTTGTCTGGATTTCTATCAGCCGAAATGTGCTAGAGACCTTTATTTCTGCCCTTCGGTTTTATACATAGGAGACTGAGATTCTTGAAGATGGCCTCCAGACATGCCAAGCCTGGGGCTTTGAACCACTTAGGTTTGGGCACATTGCTTTGCAATCTGTTTCCCTACGATTTGATGATACGCCTAGGTTTGGGTGCCCACATTTTCTATGCCAAGAACTCGGGCTTACAGTTTTATAGAGTACTTCTGTATCACTTTCTGTACAAGGGGCATTCTGGGAAGTACCTTGTGGATGCCAAGTTTTGTTCTTTGCCGGGCATTTCAATACTTCATAGAATATGATATCAGAAGATGTGACATAGAGCAGATTTTGAAAATCCCGTTCTTAGGGGAATACAGGTGCTTTGGTTAAACTAGAAGCTTTGGAAGTCAGGTTGTTGTAATCTTACCCCACTTGGGCCACTAGTTTACTGAGTGAACATTAGGCAGGCTTCTTGGCCTTTGTCAGACTTGGTGTCCTCATCTGTGAAAGTGGAGGACAGCAAGTTGTACTGAAAGTGAGGAATACAGGATCAGAGCTTAGGGAAGTACAGCGTATTAAACTACCTGCTGTCATCATTGGTCTCACTTACAACATGTAGTGACCACAGAATATTTGGGGGGAAAACAAAACAGGTCATTTATGTATCAGACAGTAAAAAGTAGGTGAGAACCTTTATCCTAGCATTTGCGGTCCTCAACATGCTCTGGAATTATTTCACTAACTTGTCTGTTCCTCTAAATAAGAAGGCATCTTTGTTCCCATACTTTGGACATGCTTTGGTTTAAGCCACATAGGATATCAATGGCAGCACCAAGTGAGCACTATTGGTCTCCAGATGTCACTGGGGAGCACCACCTTTCTGATCCAGCTGCTAGAGTGGTCAACAAAGGCAGCCCTTGTTTGTGTTATGGGCCACACACTGTCCATTTAATGCTGTTTCACACAGCCTGATGTTCCTCTACCTTTGTCTCGGCCTGGATCGACCGCATTTAGGGGTTCTGGAGATGTTATCTCACTAGAGTAGAAGGGCCACCGTGGTCTATGACTACATTCCCAAGATTCTGAGACCACAGTATGATTCATGTAAAGGTGCTCAAAGCTCTCTTTTTGCATTCCTTGAGTGTTTGGCCTACTGTGAAATTTGGACTCCACAGCTTCAGGCTAAGAAGTAAAAACATACAGATGCCTGGCTTCCAGCTTCCATAGAAATAATGAAGTGGATACAGTTTCCTTTGGGGGATTGTCATGAGGAAGGAATAGTGAAGAACTGCACAGAGGCTCCTTTCCTCGGAAACCCACAAGATAATGTCAAAACTCAAGAGAAAGGACAGACTAACTCCACCAAACTGCAAGGAAAAATGAGATAAAAATTTCTAGGAAAGGGCAGTACATGTTGATAATTACAAAAAAACAAAACACCTTGACATGACCATGTCACAGTGCTGAGAGGGGACCAAGTGGCAAAGTGTGGAAAAGGCAGCACAGGAAATGAGGGGCCGGGGACAAGCTCAGCCTGTGCCCTGAATAAATAAATCCTTCAGTTGGATCTCATCTCCTCAGTTATAAGATGAAGTACCCGTTTCTACCTTTCCCACAAGGCACTCAAGAGAAACAAACAAAAGTCTGTCCAAACTAAAGAGTTGGGCTGGGGACGTGCCACAGCCAGTAAAGTGGCTGCTATGCAAGGGTGAGGGTCAGAGTTCGGATCCCCAGAACCCAAGTAAAGGCCAGGTGGGTAGCCACTGTTGCCTGCCCGTAATCCCAGCGCTAGGGAGGACCCAGGGAATCCCTGGAGTGAGCAGGCTAGCCAGACTGGCTAAAATAGGGAACTCCAGGTTCAATCAATCAGAAACCCTACCTCAGTATGTAAGGTGGAGGGTCATCAACATTGGGCCTCCACGTACATATGTGTATGTGCACGCGTGCGCACACGCACATATGTACTACACACATGTGCAACCATATACATCTGTGTGTGGCAGGGGGGTGTTACACAGACAAGACGTGCATTGATTTTCCTTTGAGTTAGCTGCTGATGATAATGAAAACTAATATTAAGAAAAGCAAAGAAGTCCGTATTTAGTGACACGTAACTCATCCTATCACATTCCTCTTCATTAACAATACTCATGAGAGCAGAGAGAGGTGAGTTGGTAAAGCACTTACCATACAAGCTTGAGGCCCTGGGTTCCATACCCAGAACCCCTGGAAAAACCCAGATGTGGCGATGTGTACTTGTAATCCCAGAACTGAGGAGACAGAGACAGGGAGATACCTGGGGCTTGCTGGTCAGCCAGCCTAGCCTACTCAGTGAACCCCAAACCAGTGAAAAACCCTGTCTCAAAAGACAGCATAGATGGCACCTAGGGAATGATAGCCACACACACATACACGTGCATTCATGCACCTACAATTATGTGCACTCACACAGACATACACCCACCCCATAGACACACACAGGAAAGGTATCTCTCCAATGCTTTAGCTAGCAGGTCATTCCATGGATGTTACAGTCATGACCGATCCCCAGCAAGTCAAGAACACGCTGCATCATTAGTAGACAGATGGCTTGATGCCATCTGCTCCTTTCTCTGGGCTCTTCTGAAGAGTCAAGGCAGGTAATATGTTATGGCTGCAGTTCAGCTTGCCCCAAGCCCCAAGCTTTTTGGAAGCAAGTCCACTAAAAATATTAAGTGCTCATTTTGGTTATTAGGATGAGATTGTTGGAAGAAAACGTAATGTAATTTACAATACGTTGCTGTCTGAACTATTTAGCCCTGATTTTGAGGTTCATGATTTACCCCCCAAAAGTGGCCCTGGTACTAAAGATGATAAGAATACGCACTTGGGAGCAAGGTCTCATCTTGACCAACCCAGTGGGGGCTCCTTGGCTTTTGTCCTAAATTGGAAACACTTCTAGTCTTTATGGCTGGCTCATATGTAGAATTTCTCAAATCAAAGTGTGCTTTATAAATATCATGTCTTTTTCAGTAGAGGGAAAGCTGAGCGCTGTGTGGGGGTTGTTGTTGTTATGGTGTTTAATCAGCAAGCATTTATCATCTACCGTACTGAGGGCAAGGCATTGTGTTGAGAGTTTTGCAGTGTATGAAAAGATGAATCACATCAACTCATACCTTTTCAGAGGAGTAAAACATGTGCATAAGAGTTCTAACAAAATGCAGAAATGACAGCTTCTGTGGGAACAGAAAACTGTGGTTAGCAAGGTGGAGGAGAGGCGGGGAGTTAGTCTACCTAGAAAAGGCTGTGGAGTTGTTTCTAACAGAGGCGTCTGGGGGCCTGGGAAGGAAGCTCTGTGTCCCGAGAGGGCAAAGAAGCAAAGGAGCCAAGAGGAGGAAGGATGGGAGAAAGGCGAGAGAGGAGCAGGCAGCAGATTCCTAGAGGAAGACTCACCTAGGGGTGCGTGAGGCATGAGTATGAATAGAGAGACAGACCGTGGTCATAACAACAGGAAGCAGGGATAGGTTTCATGGCACAATAGATGCTTAGTGTATCTGGCTTAAACTGGGCCTCAAAGCCACCAGCTATGACCAAGGCAGCTGATCCTAATTTTCCATGGGTTCTGTTTTTGCAGTATTCACCTACTTCCTAGAATGTAGTGCTTATAAACCAAATCAATTCTCCGGGTGCTTTCTCACTCGTTCATGGTAGTGCGCTGGGCCGTGACAATTCGAACTAGAGTTAAACAAAGTGACACTCTGCATTCTTGTTTAGGCCCCCATCCTGTCAGTGTCCGTTTTTGAGATGTACTAATTGTCATACCTTGGTGAATTTTTTGAAGATGTTGCTGTTTGGAATAGCCTCTACTGTTATAGTATTGAAGCACCATGCTGCTATGTAGAGCTCCTGACTACAGTGCAGGAGCACTGTGCCTAGTACAACATACCCGTGTTCATAAGCACCATTCAAGGCATGAGTTACAGAGCTGTGGGTTGTGGCTGTGGGTTCAATGCTGATGAATCAACAGTGTGTGTTGAATATGTATTTAAACAGGAACACGTATAAGACATGCATATCTATTGAGAGGGTCAAGAACATGCACCACCATAAACTTAACCCTGATGTCCACAAGAGCAATGCTTCAATATTCACTAAGTAGCATTCATAGTGACTCCGTAGAACAGAACTGTGAAGGATGGAAGTTCTCTAGTTATTTCCTTCCACAGGGAACTAAGGGAGAGAAGAAAATATCTCAGCCAGCAAAGTACTTGGACCTGAACCCCAGATTGATCCCAAATCCCATATAAAAAAGCCAGCTCTCAGTTGATGAGAGCACTTGTTGCTCTTATGGAGGAGCCAGATTTGGTCCATCTTCACCCCCAGTTCCAGGGATCCAACACCCTCTTCTGACCTCCACAGGCAACAGGCATGCACGTGTTGCACATACATGCAAGCAAAATATTCATACACATACAATGAATTAAATAAGTCTCAAAATAACAATAACAAAAAGCCAGCACAGTGGTACACCCTTGTAATTCCAATGCTGGGAAGGTGGAAATAGGAAAATTCATGAGACATACTGCCAGCCAGTCTAGCCTACTCTACTTGGTGAATTCCAGATCATGAGAGATCCTGTGTTTAAAATAATAATAATAAAGTAATAATAATAAGTGGTTGTACCTGAAGGACTGGTATTTATAGTTGTCTTCTGTCCTTCACACACACACACACACACACACACACACACACACACACACAGCAGTTTAAGACTGGGAGAGGTGAAGAAATTATCCAGGACTACGTAGCTAACGTGGACCCAATCTGCCAGGCCAGAATGCCATGATGAAATGGCATACATTTGTTAAGACAAGATAAATGGCCTAATTTGGAAATGACAATGAAGAACAGAGGGGGGAAGACAGACTATAAATGGTTTAGGAAGTAGGCTCAATGGGGCATGGCCACTGATTGCATAAGGAGACAAAAAGAGGAAGGCATTCCAGAGAACTCTCTAGTGTGATGGAGCAGCCTGACTGTTAGGATCCAGGGAGCCTGAGGCCACAGCAGAGAAAACACTCCAACTCATACAGCAGGGCTAAGAGCGCAGGTTTGAGAGAGAAAATACCAGGTGTTATTTTATGAGCACGCACTGTTGCAGATGTTGTGCGGGCTCCTGTGAACCATCTACTTTGACCCTGACACTGAGTCCATGACTCAGGGACTGCTGTTCCTGTTTTGTAGATATGATACCAAGGTTCAAAAAGGACAACAACATGGCCACAGACACCCCACAAATGAATGCCAGGACAGGGATTACAGCCTCCGGCCCGCTGGCCAGGGAGGTTGTAGCTGCAGTGAGACGCTTTAGAGCATATGGAAGTGGCGGCGATGCTAATCACATCCTACCTCGCTCTCTGGTCTCTTGTTTTCAGCTGTAATTTTCCAGGACTTTCCTCCCTCCACATTTACTACATGTATCTCTATCTACCTGCTGCTTTTGTTCAAATTCCTCTCTCTCAAAGGGATATTGTTCTTCTGGCCTCTAGATTTCTTCCTCTTCCTCTTCTTCCTCTTCCTTTTGATTCCATCCCTTCTTCTCTACTGTATTGCAAAGGAGTTGTTATGATTATTTGGTAGTTACAGAAACTGGACATGCTGAGTCATGTGTGTTATTACATTGTTTCAAATATTTACCATTTCAGTGTTTCCTAGAGTATAGCACATGTTTTTGAGAATTATTGTCTAAGTCCTTCTTAAGGTCATGTTAGTGGAGGTGCAGCTTACTTACTAAGAGAAGGTAAGCAGGAGCTGACTATACTGTTTGTCCATTAGATTTGGAAAACCTGTCACAGAAAGTCATGATTCTCATTTACATTTCACCTCAGACATCAATGATCTCTGATCTTAAAGACAGCAATCTTTGCACAGGTATCCTAGTCTGTATTGCTGAGCCTTATTTACCAACTTTTCTGAGATAATAAGATATTCCCCAACACTTAGGCTAGTCTCAAAGCACTCAGTGCCTGAGGATAAAGCAGCTCAGTAACAATACAGAGTGTTCCATCTGAGACAGCTCAGAGCCATTTACTATATTCAAAAACAAGTTAACAATACATAATGGAGACTCAAGCCAGAATCTTGGGCTTCTTTCTTCCTAAAATGCTCCCTGAATATGCCCAGGAGGGTGAGCGTTCTTTCTGACCACACGGAAGTGCCGTCCCCTGAGCTGCGGCATTCCTTACAACGCTCTCCAGAGCTCAAGGCCTGCAGTTGCAGGGAGACCATCAATCTAGAATTGCTGTAGGTAAGTAGAAAGGAATTCACCCATGGGGATCTTCTATTCTTTGAAATAACCCAAGTCTGAAGCCCTTCATTTATAAATTAATAAAGAAACCTCTCGAAGGATATGAAAGCCGGAAGAGAGGCTCAGGGGGCAATGTAGTAGATGCTTCCACACTGAGTGGACCATAGCTTTTCAGTGAGTCTATCCTGCATTTGTGTAGAGCTCTGCTAACGTAGGAACAAAGGCTCTGAGATCTCTGTCTTCTTACTCTTGGCCACAGCCTGAAAGGGAGCTGGGAAAGTGAAGCTTCGTTTGATCCGACAAACACTAGAAACCATCTTTCAAGTATCCCGGACAGAACTGAGTCCAACATGTGCATTGCCAAAGCCAGGGGAAATTCGCTGCATATGTTTCTGATTCATTCATAGTTTAATCATCCAAACATTACTTCTCGAGGACTAGTTGTGGCCAAGAAACTCTTTATGAGCCATTTAAAAACATTATCTTGAAAACAGGAAGCCTTCCTGTGCCAAGCACTCACAGATGCCTCAGCAGAGGAAGCCTGGGTATTGAACATTCCTAACTGGGGAGAGTCCCCCACCCCCTGCCTCTCCTATCTGGAAACCTGTTCTGGGCCTCTGAACTTTTTTTGCCCTTCACCATATTCCATCTTTCTTCTAAATGATACCTCAGGAGACAACTCTTTACCTGGATTCATAATGTTATCGTGCAGCCATTAAAAAGCTCAAGCAGAGGACTCGGGTATTGGGTGCTTACCTAACATACACAGAGCCTGATTCCCAGCACTGTAGAACATGCAGTGTGGTGGTACAATCCGGTTATCCCATTACTCAGGAGACAAAGTCAGGAGGTTCAGAAGTTCAAGGTCATCCTAGGCTACTGAGTGAACTCAAGGCCAGCTGATAATGCATGAGACTCCACTCTTTTCTGGTTGGGTTTATTTTTTATGTTGTTGCTGTTTGTTTGTTTGTTTGTTTCAAGTAGACTTTCACAAATGGGCCTGAAAAACACTAGATTCCAAAGAGCCATTGACTCCAAAAAAGGAAGAAAATTCTCTTTATTCTTAAAGTTTAAAAATTTACTGTGGTTGCAAACATGTAATATTAGATTTGGCCTCTTAGCCAGTTTACATGCACAGCTCAGTGGCATTAAGCAATCATCTCCACCGTCTTTCTCTGGAATCCTTCCTCAGGCAAAACTGAAATTCTGTGCCCATTAAGGAATAGCACCCCATTCCATTTCCCAGCCTCCCAGCCTCTACCAACCACCGTTCTACTGCTTGTCCCATTAAAAAGTGGCATTCATCTGGTAGCATGGACTTACTTTGTCACTACAAAGTAAAGAGACTTTTAGTGTATGGATTCTTGTGTATATAATCCTGGGTATAGTATAGGAATAGGAATAATGTCTTGACAAGTTTGTGTGATTATTAAGACTACATAGTGAGACCCTTCTCCCCCTCCAAACAAAAAACATGTAATTACACAGATGACTAGGCCCACCCCTCAATGAAAGTATGATGATCAAATAATATAAAGAAAAGCCTAAAAAAACTCCTAAAAAGACAAGTGGGTCTCAGGTTAGAATCACATTAGAATCTCCTGGGGAACTTGTAAATATTCCTCAGATCTGAAATGGTACTCAGCCTTCCAGTGGTACTGATGTGGTTGGTCCTTGAACCACATTTTGTAAAAGAAGGTTCTAGAAGCTGAGTGGATAACCCTAGGGAGCCCTTAAAATTCTAAATTAAATATTTTGGGTGAATGTTATGCACTGGAATTTTTTAAGTGCCCTAGAGCTAGCATGGAGAACCTCTGACTTGAAAATGTAGTTCATATTTCCACACTGTCTCTCCCTAAATCAAATAATTCATGTGAGCCTCTGGTGGGTATTTAACTGTAGTGAATTTATACTTCTCTAATAGGAGCCCCAAGCAGCTATTTCTATTTTGCTGATAAAAGGACCCAAATGCTTTAGATTCCTGATGTGTTAACTACATAGTTGACATTCAGCTTTTAAAAACTCTAGTAACCTTGTATTCTCACCTGTACAGAGGTCGTCCTACATACCCAGGTAAGCTACATGGAAAAGTAGGAACAGAACTAACAGAATCTTCAAACTTAAAAAAGAAAAGGTTAATATTCTCAAATGCTGAGACATGTATCCTCAGAAGCCTGTATTGAAAACAACAAGAGAAATTCTTGTGTTACCAATGTCTGGAACAGATGTTACAATCCACTTGTCCGCATTGTAAAATAAATGCAATATCACTTCTGTGGGACTAAGGATTCCACTTATAACTGCACACTGATGGATCTTCTTGGATGAGGCCCTTGCAAACTGCACCCCTAAGAAGCTGATGGTGCCATCTATGGTGGGTGTAATTAACGCCACACACTTTAATAGTAAAGAGTGCCTGCAAAAATGCAGCTGTTAGCCCTTTAGCCTGATTGAATCTGAACTTATCTGTCTTACCATGCGGCTACTTCTTAGTTGCTCCTAATTTCTGATGACAGAGACTACTGTGGGCCAGCAACGTGGCTCAGCAGGGAAGGACACTGGCCGATAGGCCTTCTGATCCCTGAGCACACACCGTGAAAGGACAAAACTGATTTCCACAACTTGTCCTCTGGCCTACACACACACACACACACACACACACACACACACACACACACACACACACAAACACTATGGCACACAAGCACAAGTGCACAGATAGACAGATAGGCACATACACACACTAAATAAATTACTATGGCCTGGATAAATCTATTTGTTCTGGTAGATGGACGCTCAGTTAGCTTAACCCCAAGAAGGGTATGTAAATTGTGCAATGCTACTTTATAGCTAAAATTCAACCTACTCAAAAGACCACTCCTACTTCTCTCACGTTTTTATTAGCTAGTGGCAGGCTATAAAGAATTACAAATTTTGCTGTCACATATGTTTCCCACTTTGTGCTGTGGGTAGTTCATGTGCATGGATCAAAATCTGACAAAAAAAAATCGTTATGAAAGACTTTGTCCTTTCCCAGGAGCTGAAACTGTTTTGTAATGACCAGAAGTAGAATAATGATCACTAATAGAACAGACATGACCAGGACAGTCACGAAGACTGTGTGTGTGTGTGTGTGTGTGTGTGTGTGTGTGTGTGTGTGTGCATGTGCTTGTGCATGAGTGCAATGTCAGGTGTTTTCCTCATTCACTCCCCATCTTATATTTTGAGGCATGGTCTCTCACTGAACCTGGAGCTCAATGTTTGGGCTGGTCTGGGCCAGTGAGCCCCAGGATCCCCCAGTCTCATCCCCACTCCACCAGTGTCAGGCTGCAGACACACCCCACTGTGCCCAGCTTTTACATGGCTTCTGGGAATCTGTATTCAGGTCCTCATGCTTGCATAACAAGGACTTTGCCCACTGAACCATCTCTCCAGAACACAAGGAGATATTTTTGTTGTTGTTGTTACACAACACTGTTTTGAGCCCTGCATGTAGCTAGCCAGGACTGGAGAAAATCATTCAGGATCCTTCTTGCTGGTATCTTCTCTGACCCCATCTCCACCCAGTATGAGTCCTAGAGACTACAACTCATTTCTTGCCCGTTTTGTCCATCATCACTACCTGTGTTGTTGTCAATTCTCAGTCAGCCCTACCTATCACTGGGACCGGCTCCAGATTCCCCCTCAGATACCCAAATCTGCAGGTGCTCAAGTCTCTGATATACAATGGCATGCTATTTTCACATAACCTGCACTCATCTTCCGGATACTACAAGTCACCTCCAGATTTCCTATAGCACCTAAGGTAATGCAAACGCCATGTAAATAACTAGTGCTACATTGTTTATAAACAATGATTAGGGGAAGGTTTTTACATGTTCAGCACTGATGCCTTTTTATCTTGAATATTTTCATCCATGCATGGCTGAACCATGGTGTGGACTTTATGGGCACAGAAGTTAACTGTATTCTTTTGAAATCTTGATTTGAAAATATACCCTTTAAATTCCAGTTCCTCATTACTGGAAACTCAAATAACTCAAGTCCCTTATGAGATATTTTCAGATAGACTCAATTTTTCATTTTTGAAGAAAAAATACCTGTTATGTAATTTGAACTGATGGCCAGTGAGCTCATAAATGTCAGTTCGCTTAGACAATGTAATTCTCTTCTCGCACCAGCACAATTCACATTTGGATTTAGAAAAAAGCCTTAAATTTCATCCAGGGCAATCTCGGGAAGAGGTCCTTAATTCTCACAGCCAGAGACTGCAGATTCTGATGATAGATTAGAGGCATCAAAATAGACATGCTTCCAATAAGGAAGTCGCCTAAAATAAGAGTGGAGAACTGTTAATGACACCAGGAACAGATAATAATGGAGGCCTGGCCGATCAGGTCCAGGCAGAAACTAGCAAGAAAGAAGGCAAATAAGATGGTAAGAAGTGAGGGAAGGCTGAAACAGAAAGTCGTCTCCAGATCCTGAAAAATGAGTCTGGGCGCTGCAGAGATGACTCAGCGACTAAGAACACTTGCTGCTCTTGCAGAGGACCGGAGTTCTGCTCCTCCCACCCACGTGGGCCAGCTCACAACTGCCTTTAATTCCAGTTCTGGAGAACTGAGAGCTGAAGACCACCATGGGACAGGTCGCAAGATGCTGGAGAGAGACAGAGACAGAGAGAGACACCAACAGAGAAGCATGCCAACATCCATTTTAAAACAGCAATGATAACATACATTTGAGTCACAGAGTCAGCTTTCCCCACAGATCCTCATTTGAATAGCCTGGCAGTTTCACTTACAAGATTCATTCTGGATCAACCAAGTGAAAATCTCTAGACATTTTACACAAACATAGGAACATCAGAGGAGCGTGCCCTGGGGACTCAAGTGTATCCATCCTTGGAGTGGCTCTATCTGGAAGTTTCCTGGGAGTGGGTAATGTTCAACCACACAGTTCAAGTGCCATACACCCAGTCATGTGTTGCTAGTGAACCCTTGAGTGTGCATAAGGGCAACTGTGGCGGACTGTGTTGCCGTGTGTTAACATGTATTAACATGGGATGTTGAAGATGTAACATGAAAAGATATATAAAACATCGGTTGATAATCTTTATTGTTACTTGTTGAGATAATATTTTGGATATATTTTGGGGTGGTAGGGCATGCAAGCTATGCTGAACGTGTGGAAGCTAGACTACAACCTTCGGGGTTGGTTCTTCTCCTCTTCCTTCCACGTGGGTTCCAAGGATTGAACTCAGGTCATCAGGTTTGGTGGCATACCCTCTGAGTCATCTCGCCAGACCTTAAGAAATAATTGAACCAATTTCTATTTGCCTTCTTAACATGAATATTAGAGTTTTGTTGTTGTTGATGCTAGAGATCTGCTCTGCTTCAGAGTTACACCCACAGCATTAAAACACGTCAAAGCATGGTTCATACTGTATTGGTTGTGCTCTAGAGCCTGCAGGTTAAACCATGAAGGGCTCTTCTCTTACACACAAGAAGTAACAGAAAGCCACAGGAGGAAGAACTTTTTGCCACTGATTTATTGGGAATGTAACATGTGACTTAAAATTAATTCCTTTTTGTTGTGTGTTACTGGAGATTGAACCTAAGGTCTTCCAGACGGAGGCTAAGGCTCTGCCACTGAACCACTGTTAGCCTAATTTCACCTTCAAGTTTATACTCTCCCTCTGCTTTCTTAGCTAGATTTTATGCAAAGGCTAAGATGGTCGCCAGCAGAGACTTGGGGAGGAAAGAGCCTCTCCAGCATATCTCCCTGGGGCGGAAAAAAAAAAAGTTTCTCAAATTAAGCAGAATATCACCATGCAAATCATTTAGCCACTCTTTCTCCAGATTTGGTGAAAAAAATAAGATGTTCCATAAGAAATATCTAAACAGATTTGCCTCTATGACAGATTGACCCTCCCCCATCAGGTATCCCTTAAAAGTACGTGTGCAACAAAGAACATGACATACACCTCCGAAGCTTCAGCTTGCAATTAGCTTAGCTTCTCTGAGTTTACAAGAGGAGAAGCTTGGACTTGTTAAATGTGGACACATTTTTCATCCTCTCTATTAATACATGTCTGGGGGTAGTAAGCACCGTGCAAGGTACAGAGCGCACAGTGTGCAGTGCTGAATAGGAAAGACAGAGCCCCTGCTTTTCCAGGATCACAGGAAACAACAGGCAATCACAACATAACATAACGTAATAGCTTGTACTATCAGGAGCTACAAAAGCATGCTGCAAAGGAATCCAATAAGGCCATAATTGGAGGGGAAACAAAGACTCCAGTTTGAGACCTGCAGGTTGTAGAAGCTATTCCAGACACAGGCACATGCCCAGATGCAGGGACAGAGACAGAGGAGCATCAACTGTGAAAACCCAGAGAACTAAGAGCCATCTCATTTTGCTGTGATTCGGAAGGCAGGTTATGAGGGAAGCTTGGAGACATGACAAGGGGCCAGGACAGAGCCTGCATAGTCTATGATTCCATTTATGTGAAGTGTCCACAAAGATCAGTCTATAGAGGCTTCTAGAACATAGATTATGGCTGTCTGGATTTAGGGTGGAAGTAGGAAGAACTGCCAGTAAGGTGTGAGTTGTTTCCTTTGGGGCATGGTGGAAATATTCTAAAAATAGATTTTACGGAATATATCAAAGTTCATGGAATTATGGTGACATGTGCTTAGAACATATACAGAGTATGTCTTAATAAGGCTTTTAAGGGCTGGGGGTGTTAAGTAAATAATAGAGTGACTAGTATGCACAAGGCCCTGGGTTCAATTCCTGGCATTACAAAAAGATTAATAATAATAATTGAGGGGCTATAGAGATGACTCCGTGGCTAAAAGCACTGGCTGCTCTTTCAGTGAACACATATTCAACTCCCAGTACCTAGATGCTAACTCACAACCATCCAGGGGATCTGACGCCCTCTTCTGGCCTCCATGGGCATTGTACACACGGGAGGCACAGACACACATTCAGGTAACACACCCATTCACATAAAATAATAAAATATATACTTTTAAACTTGATAAAGTCATTCAAATAAAAAGCATCCCATAGACCCTGCTAAGGACTTTGGTAACGTCCCACATGAGGTAGACAGGATGAATGATGCAGCTCCAGGCACCTGCTTCTGAAGTACTTTGGATAGTACACAACTTTGCATGCAGGACGGAAGTGAAGCAAAGAGAACCGACTGTATTGAGTACCTACTGTCTGCGAAACACCTGCAGGGATAGCTCACACACATCATCTCATTTAAACTTCGCCACCTGTAGCAGGTATGGTTCATTGCTGTGGCAGTGGGAGCATTATTCTAAAGGGTTATTCTAAAGGGTTAGAAATAGAAGCAGCCACTGCTGTATCTGTGAGACAGTCATGGCTCTGGAGAGGTGAATCCCTTTGACCAAAGCTTTGCACAGGATTAGAATGTAGGGGACACATGGCCTGAAGCTGTTCACTTTTGTTTCGCTGCCCTGTTGCCCTGATGTGGAGGGAAGGAAAGGACATGGCATGGGGTTGAATTGCTTGGTAGGCTGACCATCAACAACACATAAGTATCCCTGGTGCATCCATTTCCTGTTCCTGCTGGAACAAAAGGCTACAAACTCTATGGTCTAAAGCAACACAGATGTACCCTTTCAGAGCTGCGGAGGTCAGAAGGTCGGAGCCAACCTGACTGAGATAAAGTCACAATGTAGGAGGAGCTGCTTCCCTCTGGAGGATCTTGGGAAACTCTGGGGACTTGTACTTCAGCGTCTCTGAGAACCTACCTGCTGAGCCTCCGTGTCCCTCCCTGTGATAGCTAGGATCTCCCCTATTTCATCCTCACCTCTCCACTTTCTCACTCTTCTTGCTTACAACCATTTCAGCCCATTGGGATGTTTTATAATTCTTTCCCCTTCTCAAGGTTCTTAATTTAATCACATCTGTTCATTAAAAAGAATAATAATAATAATGACATCTGCCACATCAGCTAACCAATAAGCTTGGGGATGAAGCCATTACTCTGCCTAGCACACCCCAACTCTAAAAACCTGTCTGATTTGGGTCTGAGAATAAAAGCATCTTCAATGCTTTGACCTTGACCATGAGCCCACAGCCTTTTGTTCAATCATAACAACAAAATCAAGACTAGAATAAAATAATACCCTTACTTATTTTTATCTAATTTTAAATGCAATCCACTTGAAATGTTAGAGGAATAAAATAAATAAAAATGTGATCATGGGCAGTTAAGGATATTATTTTTATCTGGAAATGTTATTATTATTCATTGATAAATTACAGAATAATGTCAACAAGTCAAGCCCTCAGAGAGATCCCATGCCAAAGAAATGTGGAAGTTGGGACAAATGAGCACAAACACACATAGAATAATATTTATATTGCATCATAACCTGTTTCAAGACATACTTTGTCTTCTACAGTTTCACTTTAAACAAACACAAGCCTCATCAGGGATGTTTTCAAGAGGCCAGCATCTGTTTTCAAGGTTCTGTTGTTGTACCTACTCCGCTCCGATTTGATCCCCTACTGCCACAGCTGTGAAGTGTCCAAGTCTAGGCACAAAAGACGGGGTATTTTAATAGAAGATGGGGAGCAAAGCCAGAGGCTGTGAGGCAGCTGGGAATCCTGACAGAATGCACAGTTAGAGAACAGAGCTTGTCTTGTCCTGTTTGGGGCTGCTAGGCACCATGAGCTTGTCACACCAAAAGCAAGAAACTTCGGGAACTATGAGGAGCCTCATGGTTCAGACAGACCTATGAATCCCAGATACTCAGGAGGCTGAGGCCCGAGAATGGCAAATTCAAGGGCTGCTGGAGCCACAGAGAAAGTCCAAGGGTAGCCTGGACAACTCAACACCAAGACCTCTTCTCAAAATAAAAAGCAGAAAAACAAATCAGAGAGTTGGGGATATAATTAGCATTAGGTTCAACCTCCAGCACCCCAAAAAGTTATATATGTTTTAATTATAAAACATTAAATATTATGCATACTCAAAATACTGAAGAGTGAGAGTTTGGGGTTGAAGATTGGGGGGTTCCTTCAGCTGCTATTCACTTTTCCTAAACATCCTCATCTCTTTGACTAATCAAAGTCTTTTTCTTTTAACTGCTTCCTTCTTATAATGGATCACTCTGCTTTTAGCTTTTTATTCTCTTACACTCAGCATATTGTCATGGACTGTATTTGATTCAGTCAAAAATCACATGACCAGCTTCTGTGGTAAGTGATGCTTCAATTCAAGTGTGCTGGGACCAGGAATCAGATAATCAGATTCTTCTCACTTGTAGAGATAGCCTGGGGTGGGGCATTCATTCATTACTTAGATGATCTTGAAGCCAGTCTGTTTGGCTGTCTGTTTTTCTACAGGAGTTGTCAAATACATCCATAAGGGATGCTTTTCAATTCCAGTATCTCATTGTCCCTGAATACTTGGTGGATGCTGGAACAGTTCTGTAGGTTGTTTTCCTAGAGACAGACCCAGGGATGAAAGTTCTGGGTGCAGGTTTCTGTGTTAGGGGGCTTCACTCAGGAAATACAAGAAGAGGTTTTAGGAAATAAGAAAAGAGAAGGGAGTCAGGAAAGGGTGTATCTTCGAACCAGCTACCAATGTGCACAACACACCACTGAGCTATTTTCAACGTATTGGTGTAGAAATGGGGTGTGCCTTCCTGGGCTTTCTCCATCCCTGGTTGAGCAGAGCTTTGGTAAGCATTGTGCTGCTGGCACTTATTCTCCATTACTCCTACGGTGAGGAAACAAAGCCCACTATAGAGCTGCAGGTGTTCCCATCCCAGTAAGCATTCTAATTATGGAAGCTAGTGCTGTTGAGTTCCGGCGGGATGCCGACAACATCTGCTGCAATGTACGTGAGAGTTGTGGGGGAAGTATGGGGGATGAATGGTCAATTAGGAAATGAGAATATTATCGTCTCATAAGCTTGCTATGAATATTCCAGAAATTACAAGTCCTGCTTCTTCATTGCTTACTTAGCAACATGTACATACATGCTACCACGCATGGTAGATGGGGGCCAGAACATTAATCTTTAGCTAGAGACTAAAGGGGAGTTCATGGAAGTCCTGAACAGAGTAACAGGAGTTTTGTCTCAGTCAACTATGGATGCCGTATATTATTTATATGGAAATGGTCTAAAAGCATCATTCTTTAAAAGTCTGTAATGGAATTTTCTCTTTCTACCCACTCTCCAGAAATGATATTACCATATCATACAGTTGTTGCATTTTAAGTAACCAAATGTTCATTGCTGGTTGCTTGGTATTTCTAGAAGGTTCATCTTGGCCAAGAGCGTACTTTGGATCTTTCCTGCGATGCACAGCTGGTGTTATCTGTCAAATGGGCCTGCTAATTCTGTTATCATCCATTTAAAAGATTTAGCACTTAGATATGCTATTGAAAATATGTGGAGTGGGGAGAATGGGATGGTTCAATTCATTTTCTCCCTTCCAAACTTTATTTCTGAGAAGCCAGTGTCTGTGACATATAGGAGAGGAGTGGAGGTTAATCACAGTGTAGGGTGGGGTAATGGAGGAAGAGACAATTCTAAACTTCAGTCGATGCATTTCAGAACAAGAGAGCAGGATTTCTGGCTCCTGCCTTGCCCTTGAGAGGGGCTGTGGGATGCACATATTCTAACGACACCAGGAATCGCTCCTGGCTGTGTGAGACTCCTTGGGTGAATTTTAAATATGATATGACTTGCATGCACCTCGGAATATCAACATAAGGGACTTTATACAACATCCAATTCAACCTTCTCATTTGACTCTGGAGAAAATCAACATCTGAAAGTTTGCCTTGAAATACAATGGCATCCCGGACAGATTCACAGCTGCACTCTTGAGTGGGTCCTGCCTCTAGTCCCATCCTCTCCCCTCACTAATTCCCTACTTATTTCCCAGTGAGGTGTTCAAAGTCTGCATCTCATCACAACACCTTAGGCGAGTTCCCCCTAATTCTTCATGACGTTAAAGGCATCCATAGCCCACTGTGGGAGCCAGTCCTGCCCCTTCAATATTTGCCCTTGCTTAGCCTTTAGGACCATCTCCACACCACTTCCTCCATGACATCGGCCCTTCCCAAGCAGCTTGGATCTCTCCTGTTTCTATTCCCAACTCCTCACTAGCCTGGGTTCCCTCCAATAAAAATAAGCTCTTCTTTCCTCATTGCACACGCTTATACATCCATGTCACTTCTTTGATTTGTGGGACTTCTTCATTTTCAAACTTTGAAATTGGTCCTCTATTCCTTCATGCCAGAGCAGTGCTGGCACATTCTTGATGAGAAATAAGTGTGGAATGAGGTCAACTTCATGCTAACTCCTAATCCCTGTAACAATCTGAGTCTCAAGAGAAAGATGTGTGTGACAAGCTTGCAAAATAGACATAAAGTACTAACAAGATCTGAAACTCAAAATGTCTCTATTTGTATTGCATCAACACCAGAATCATTATGGTCTTTTAACTGGAATATTCCTAGTGGTCACTGAGCCAGGTCTACCCTTATGTATATCATTCTTAATGGGTAAGACCATTCATCTAAAAGAGGAGGAGCCACTTTTAGCCCCATTTTGCCTTTAATATGCTCAAAATGATCATTGATTTAAAAACCCTTTCCCTACAAGAGGTTGAAAGTGCCCTAAGATCTCTCCCAACTGGCAGTCCAAACCCTGAGCACATGGTCCTTTGTGGAACAGGGACTGTGACAGACAGATTCTGCTGCATTTGCTTTATATACAGTGTTTTGTGTGTGTGTGTGTGTGTGTGTGTGTGTGTGTGTGTGTGTGTGTGTGTGTGTGTGTTTAGCCTGCATGTATGTATGTATACCACATGCATACAGTGCCCACAAAGGTCAGAAGAAGGCAGCAGATACCCTGGAACTTGAGTTACAAGTTACAAGATTGTGAGCTACCATGTGAGTGCTGGGACCCTCTGCAAGAGCAGCCCGTGCTCTTAACCACTGAGCCATCTTTCCAGTCCCCGGTGCTCTCTTTTTGATACTTGAAGAATTCAACCAGGCTTTCATGTTCTCCCTTTAGATTAATTTCCTCTAGTTGTTACGATCACCAAACATGCCTCTACCCACAAAGGCCCCGTGAAGAGTGCTAGGCATTGAATAAAAGATGCAAACCTGCCAGCAAGATCTTGCATTCAAGAGTTCATGGTGTAAATGTTACTAAGAGGAGTCTGAAAGGCCCAAATCTCTATTGAACAGATGGTAGTGCGTCCCAGTGGTCAGATACCTGCATAACTGCCCCACCCTCTCACCTTGGAGGTGATGTACCTGCCTATTTTCATTGCTCACTTGCGTTGTTCACAACTGACTGGTAGCACTGTAAGCCTGCACAGAGGCACATCATTTAGAAATACACCCCTTTTCTATTTTTGTACATTATGTGTGTGACAAGCTTACAAAATAGCCATAAAGCACTAACAAGGTCTGAAACTCCACATAGTGAGTTTTCCTTTTAAACAAATCACCCTTCCTAGGAGAAGACCTTGCACATATGAATACACACAAGAAATTTTGCACTGTATTCTGGGAATTCTGTAAAAAGTAGGATTCTCCAAAAACTAAACCAAATACTAAAGACCCCCTCACTGATTACTTGTCAAATATTTGCTAACTAGCATAGCTTATCTGTATTGACTTTCGGAAGGCCTCTTCTGGTTCAGGTGGTGGCTATCAACAATGGTCTTTTCTGTTCATATGGATATGAAGCCACTGTCACAGTTAACACTTATTAACCACAAGCAGAGGGAGTCCCTGTGACAATGTGTAGACACGTTTGATTCACTGATTGCAAAGCAGGAAATGTAAAGCGTAATTGGGACATCATGGTCAAATGAAGGAGAGCTGTTCTGTGTCATAACAGAGAGAGGTTCACATTAGTCATCACAGCAGCCTAGTTTATTGCTGAACAATGTGGAAATGCCGATTATTCTAAAAGTTTACAGGAAATGCAATTGTAAGTTGTATGTGCCTGTGACAAGTGACAGATGCTAAAAGCTTCACTGTTTGGCCCATTTCACCCCTCTTGCTCTTACATGTCCATCCTCTCAGTGGCCTCAAAGTGACCAGGATGAAAGAAGGATTCATTATCTCTCAACTGTCACCTTCCCAGCCACAGCCCTCTAGGCAGCGGGGTCCAGGGTGTCAGGCAGTGACCCTGAGGGGCACTCCGTGCTCCTTAAAATGGGATGTGCTTGGCACTAGGCGTCCTCTTTAGCTTTACTCATACTTTTCTCCATGACTAGAATTTCTCTTCGCCTCTTCTATGTGTGACTTTCTGCAGCATTGTGTGCTGACCCTCAAAGCTGACGGGTCTCCTCTTTCCTGTACTCTGGGCACGTTGCAGTCTGCCTTTCTTGCCCCTTCATTTCTGTTTTCTGGCATTTGTAATCCTGTACGTTCCTTGGGGGAATGAGAGCCTTCTTCCATGGTCCTTGGCAGCCGCATAGCATAGTGACTTGCACTTAACTTTGAAAAGTCGGTGAGCATTAGATTGAATGCGGAGGACAGCTAAGGGTTAAAACTGCAGAGAGTTTAGAATTGCCAAAATAACAAACAAATGACTGTATGTGAACGTAGCCAGCAGAGGAGAGTAGGCAGTTTAAGAAAAAAGCAAGCAATCTATAAAAACCATTTGAGGCTGTTCGTTTTCCATAGAAATGCCTATAGAGCCCGTGTTGCTGAGACTCATCTCCTTAGTCCTACAAAAAATTCTTTTTAGTCTGTCCCAGAGATATCGATGCAGACCAAAGACAAGGGCAACTCAGAAGAAAGATGGTCTTTGTATAAATCCCTGAAACCGTTTCATGCTCCAATCTTCATTTTTCAGAAATCCTCATACATGGTGGAATCTGCCTACACAATTACTTTAAAATTAAAACTCCTGCATCAGTATTCATGGCTCCACATACTCTCCCTCCCATTATGAGCCATGCACAGGTTATACAGATGTCTTAGGATGTGCTTTCATCCGGCTTGACATAAACCTGGCCAGCTTCCCTCAAGTTTACTGGCAGGGATTCCCAACAAACAGAATTACAGTTCTCAAGCCCTCAACCATGCAACCTGCAACAGGAAACTTAGTCCTGAAACCCCGGGACTCACCTATTTCCTGTGTAACTTTGAAAAAGGCTCATGTGGCTGATTTGGGGATTGTCTAGAACTTTATGATCATTTTTTCCCAGATCAGAATATATAAAATACTACTTGGAGGTGGGGGGAGATACCAACTGCAGATAGGGAAGACAAATTTTTAAAGTGAGAGACAGTGACAGCATCCTGCTCTTCCCTCATGTTAGATGTGAGCCATCCCAGGAAACCTTCCTTTGGAACAATTTCTATAATGGTTAGAAAGGAAATATTCCAGAAGTTATCCTTAAATATAGGTACTTCTCTTTACATAGTGTGTCAATGTCCAGGTCTTTTTTTTTTTTTTGCCCAGGATAAGGGGTTAGTTTTCTTGAAGGGTTTTACCATGTGGCCACAGCACTGTCCAGTGTTCATTTCCCATCCTCAGCCAGACCACATGTATCAATGAACGGACTGAACTTCAGAGTATAACCCCATGGGTAGTCTGTAATAGACAGCTTAATAATATGCCTCAACTTATCTTAACTCATGTATCATGTTCTATGTTTCTTCTTCTTATTTCTAAGTCTAGATCAGGTCAAAATGAGTCGGGAAATTACTTGAATCTCATCATATACTTTTTTTTTTTTTTTTTTTTTTTTTTTTTTTTTTTTTTTTTGGTTTTTCGAGACAGGGTTTCTCTGTGTAGCTTTGCGCCTTTCCTGGAACTCACTTGGTAGTCCAGGCTGGCCTCGAACTCACAGAGATCCGCCTGGCTCTGCCTCCCGAGTGCTGGGATTAAAGGCGTGCGCCACCACCGCCCGGCTCATCATATACTTTGTACTCCCAGAATCTACTTGGGCTTTCTTCCAAAGCACCTCCTTCCCCCAGCTTGATTTCCTGTATCTGTTTTGTCTCCCCTCTCTCTACCCAAGTCCAGTAAACCTCTTTTTCTAACAATGGTAGGGAGGCAATTGCCTGCCAGAACTGGAATTAAGCTAAGTTGTGAACTCACATTTCACCTGAGTCTCAGGCTCTGACCTGCCCATTCTTAAGGATTCATCTAATGTGGCTTCTCCCAGGAAACCAGCATCTCCTGCTAGCTTTGCAAGGCACCATGATCCCAAATATCCCTCTGCACCTGGAACTGCCCAGGTTCCAGTCCCCAAAGTAGCTTCTTCCAGCTACTGTTTAAATCCATGCTTGCAGCTTCCCATGACAATGTGTACTGTCTACCCGTTCCTTGCCTATTTACCTACTCTCAAGCGTCCCTACTAGTTTGCTCTTAAGAGTCAGTTCTCTTACATAAAGTGACTAGAAGTAAAACAGTAGATCAAACTCCAGCTTGTATCGGTTTAGAGACTGATTTCTTACCTGACAAATGACCCCATTTATAACCTTCCAAAATATGTTCATCTTTCCTGGCTACAATTAATGCAATGCACATTCATGATAGCTATGCAATGTAAATGGGAAAGGAGGTGTTTAAATGTCTTCTTTCATCCTTGAGACTAAGACCCCTAACGATGTGAAGACCAATATACTGATTTTATACTTAAGGAAAGTGTTATGCTAAGACTCCATAGACAGATTGCAGCTGAAAACAAACCTCTGTCTAAAATTTCATTGGGTCCATTTATTTTGTTTGTGTGTTTCCTATAAAAAACTCAAAACTTTCAGACATATAACTTCAAATTATTTCACTGTTTACTGCAAGGAATTGTGGGTAAGCTCAGAAAATACAGAAAGAAAGCCTAGCTGTTCAAAAAATTTATAAGCACACAGAGAAGAAAATTAGGTCATCAACTTATTATAGATTTATCACCCTTAATCCAAAAAATGTAAAATTTGGCATGCTTTAAATCAGAAATTTTCTTCAACATTCACACAGTGCCTCAAGTGAGAAATTCTAAATGATGAAACTTCATTTTGTGTACAAAAGTATTAAAAGGTATAAAATTGTCTTCAGGATATATCATTTTATATATATATATATATATATATATATATATATATATAATGTGATAATATAAACATAAGTAAACTTCATGTGTAGCCTTGGGTTTTAGCCTGGAGGCATCTCATATTCAAAATTTTCAAAATTCAAATATTCCAAAGTCAATAAAAGAAAAAAGTTCAAAATCTGAAACATTTCTGGTGCTGTGCATTATAAGAGGGGATGCTACACTACAAAGACAAGATAAATTATAATTCAAAGAGCAGGTGGTATTTAGCCTCGGCCTTGAGGGGTATAAAAAGTTGAATACATGGAGAGGTGGGGGACAATCAGATAACTCACAAGTAAAACCAGAGTCATGGAAATGTGCAGTCGAGACATGAGCTACAGAGGAGGCAGTGTTAAATGGAGGATAGAATGTCTAAGGGGATGTGTTCAAAATCTCAGTTATGAACAGGAATAATCTGGGCCTGCACATAGCTTCAACTGTTTCATTTTTACATCAGTATTCCCTGCACATATCTGAAGTGTCCAAGGATGTGAGAAAATCTAAGTTCTTGAGAAAGTTGTCCCTTCTAGAGATGATGTCTAAGCGGAAGGAAATCACAAGTGGTGGGATTCAGGAAGGGCTAGTTCAAAAAGCATCGCATGTTAGCACTAAATGGAATCAGCAACTCTAACCTTAGGGATTCCAATCACTGTTCCCTCAGATGCATTCCAAAAGGAGTATCATCTAATATGAACCCTCTGGTTGAATCATTTTGTAGATGCTAATTGTTAGACCTTTTTATTAAAGAATACTGGCAAAATTTGTTTCTAAATGTTTGAGTGTCTTTCCTGGGGAAAGACACAGCTCCACCAACTCAATAGCTTGATTCACACAAACAAGGTGAATCTTCTCATTCTGGATCTCTAAGACTGGCATGTCCTTCAGCAATGGATTCAGAATGTCAGAATTAAAGAGGAAACTCATGGAGATTTGGGTAGCACGATCATAGCAACAGAAGAGGAAAAAGTCTGGCTAAGACTAAATGACCAGTGTCGTCTAGGCAGATAAAACATAACCATGGTACTCCTGTCAGCATCTGGTAGGAACTGTCTCAGAGGGCTCAGCCTATGGGTGGCTTTTCCTAATCTACATGCGTTAGAGTTTGCAGTGGAGTTCTGTAGAAGTATAAAACTATATATACACTTTCCCCACGATGATAATGTTACATATTCATAATCAGAAATTTTATTTTTAAAGGCATGTACTTCAGAATATTCTGATCATAGTACATAATCTATAGTGACTATCTGGAACACTAAGGATATTTAATCATAGTCTATAGATGCATAAGATATCACAAAGCCCTTTTTACAGCAGAACAGTGTTGTCAATTGAAACAATTGGGGGAGAATTTTGAGCAGGACTTGACTCAGCTCCAAAACAACATATAGAACAAGTCCGAAATGGAAAGGAGCATGGTGGACCAGAATGGTAATATATTAATGAAAGGGCTAAGAAGATATATTCATATTCTCTCTCCCCCACCCCATGGGGATATAACCCAGAGCCTTGGGCATGCTAGACATATGCCCTACCACTGAGCTATATCCCCCAAGATATGAAATGTTTCTATGGGGTAAAGCAAGGAGAGGACATGTTAGGCAAAGCAAAGATTCATCAAGCACAGGATAACAGAAGAAATATCTCTATCAAAACTAAGGAGGTCTGAGGGTACCTGGCTGACAGAAGTGCAGGTGAAGTTGCCTTCTAGATGGTAGAAGGAAGGCTTTGAACTTGACCATGTAAAAACCAGCAGAGGTTTTCAAGCAGAAGAACACGAGATTAAAATAAATAGCTTTTGAACAAGCTCTACCTGAAGACTGGAGGAGAGAAGGGCTTCCGCAGTGCATCAACCATAGGAAAGATTCTCAAGTCCCGAGGAGAACAAATTGCCACAGCATCCTATCATGAGAAAATGCATCATCACTGCCCATAGAAAGGAGAGAAAGGAAGTGAGTCTTTTCAGGAATTAGGCTGGATGGGACAAGCTGCTCCCTCTCCTAGTGAGGACCCTCAATGTATCAATCATCTTGTTGCTGTGAAACCAGAAAACCCAGCCAATTACAGAAGTGGGGGTTCAGCTCCACTCCGATGCACCATGTGATATTCAGCTAAAGCAATTGCTGAGAACTGATAATGGAAATTAAACGCCTTGAGCTCCATTTGCAGTACATCTTATTTGTCAAAAGACAGAGAAATACAGATACCATGTCTTGCAGAGCCTTCTCAAAGATGGAGCAGTTGTCATAAGCAATTATAAATTAAATAGCCTTCATCCGGACTGATTGCTGCGGATGACCCAGAAATCATCTGCAAGTATTGTCTGGCACGTAGCCACATCATGCTGATCACCAATTTCCATGGGTAGTAGCGGCAGAGTGGGAGAAGTGTGTGGATGCCCTGTTAAATATTCATAGTGAAGTACTGAAGCTAAAGGTTTGCCTCGGCTCCTTGACTACAGAATTATCATTGGTGCCAGTCGGTGTGATGCACTATGAATAAAGATCTATGTCCATCAATCCTGGAAAACCACCAAGATGCAAAATGAGGAAGTTTGCAATTTATCTGAGCAGCTTCTTAATTCTGCAATCTTACCTCCTCCTTCGTGGACAATATAATTCCTCTTTTAAGATAAGAAAACCGAAGCTAGCAGGCTAGGCAATTTGATCAGCGTCACGACAGCAAATACAAGATGGGATAAAGCCTGGTAGATCAAGAGTCCTGTCTGACTTTTAGTATTGCCCTGTTATGTGGGACCAGGAACGCATCACTTAGCCAGTCTGTCTTGCTGGCTTCTGTGAAATCACAGTAACAATAAGAACCCACTCATCTCACAGAGTTTTTAAGAGTATCAAAGTGATGATAGGTTTGGAAGCAGGATGCAAGTGCAAGGTACCATCTGTGTGGCTAGAATGGAAAGCTCCAAAAAGATTCTCAAACTTGGCAGAATCTTCTGAGAACACATATCTAGAACAACGTGCTCCTTGATTATCCTGCTGCCACAACAAATTTCAAAAAGGAAAAGCCCTGTCTTTGTCCAATCCGTGTGACTGTTTCCCACTCTTCTTACTGCCTTCCCAGAGCTTCACATTCTATACACAGTAGAAAACATCTATATATGGAATACTATGGTGTAAGGTGACTTCTGGATAGACAAGCCATTAGTTACTCATTTTCCAAACATCACTGCTATGCCACATGGCCAGATACTGAAGACACAAAGAGACTCAAGATTTAACAACTTTCTATAGAGAGTCAAAATCTCTAGGGAGAGGCAGAAGTATAAATGTAGATTCATTAGCCAAAGGAGAAGCAAGGTTTGAAGAAGTTGATTTAAGGACACAGCACAGGGCAAGAATAACTCTGCTGAGGTCATCAAGAGAGTCCTCTCCAGATGGGGACATCTGAGCCTCTGGTCCACTGGATAGGACATTGGATTGTATTGGTGGTTGGATGAGTGTAGCCACAGAGTTTCTGACTTGACTCTAGACCTCAGGATGCTCTTTCTCATCCTCCCTAGGGAAGTGTTTTTAAGGTCTCATCAGATGCCCAAACAGCAGAGTGGCAGCAGACTAACCCGGAAGCCATAATCTCAGCACAAATTGGTTTGATCCTTGGATTTATGCTTCCTGTTGCTGAGTTATCTTCCAGCTCCCACCCATCCCAGGGCATCAACCCATTATCCCAAGTGTCAGACCGAACCACAGCTCCCACCTGTGGTTGATCTAGGACCCTGAGACAAGTCTCTTTCTCTAAGAGGGTACCCATCTGAGAAGACTGCTCCTGCTCACTGAGGTGCCATTTCCTTGATAAACCAGGGTGGCATAAGTTGTTTCTATGATAAAGGACCCTGATGTTTTAGGAAGGCAAGGTAGTAAACAGGTAAGCTTGAGTCTTCCAAGGACTGCCCAAAGCCGGGAAATTTTCCACTTGCAGAGCTCTGCAGCAGCTCAGCATTCGGTAATTAACAGTTCATTCCATTACAGCCAGAGCACCTGTCCAGCACAGCGCTTTCTGGAGAGGCCAACCACACAGAAATGCCATCTTCTACAGTTCCCCAGATCCCATTAAAAATACGCCTTCCTGCCCCTTGGTTTATTCTTGTCTGACAGAGTCCTGTCCTACATCTTTTTCTGAAAAAAAAAAATCATCAATCCTAAAACTGAGGAACTCAAAGTCCTTCATCAGCATTTTGTTAGCATCTGGAGCTGGCCAGCCTCCGAGGAATTAGTTGAGAGTTGGATGAAAAGGCACATTATTGGGAGGCCAGCACTCTCAGAGTGGACTGAGTTTAATTAGATTAAGCTATAATGACTTTGTCTTAGGGGTGGGTGGAAAATCACAATATTGTCTTGCATACTTTAAACCCTGGCCAAGGTTTCAAGTAATGAAAATATCAAGCACTCGATGGGGTAAGCCTTAAAATTTTCAACCAAAATACGTGACCTTAATTACGACATTGACATAACTATGTCCCTGTGTCTTTTTACTTCTTATGCCACATCTTTCAGAGCCTTAATTAGTATCTCTCTCTCTCTCTCTCTTCTTCCTGTCCTCACTCCCTGCCTGTGTCTCTTTTTTAACCCTGATAGGGATCTATTCGAGGGCCTATACCTGAGCTGCGTTCTCAGCCCCACTGATGCCCAATTGTTTGTTTGCTGTGGCACTGGGTATCAAGATCAGGACTTGTCACATGTTAACCAAGTGCTCTACCCCTGAGCTACATCCCACAGCCCTAGAATCTGCTGTTTCCTCATATTCCAAATTCACTCACAAGAATCAGTATTGAGCATGTTTGGAAAGTAACAAAACTGACTTAAAGTGATCATCGGAAAAGGAAGACTTTCAGATCAATTAAAAAGCAGGTCATTCACCTTTCTTGTTCCTCCAGTCCCTCCCAAGATCCTCCAGTGACAGAAGTTGAACAAAAACTTGGGGTACCTTTCTCTTGCACTATAAGCAAATTGAAAATGAAGGACCCCGTGTTTTGTTTGGGTTTTTATGAAATCAAAGATCTAGAAAAATGCTAATTAAATTGTCAAAAAGCTTCTTGCATCTTTGCCTCAGTTCAGTGTACTGCACAAGCAGGTAGCCAGAAACTATGGTTAGCACTGAGTGCTATTCTTGGGTCATGATATAGTTCTAATTATTAAATTTAAAGAGCCTTTCAAACAGTAAGGAAGAGAATTAGCTGATGATGTGGACAAAGGAATGTAGTGCCCTAGACCTCTCTAGGCAACTCTCTCCAGCCCTTGTTATCTCTCACACATCTCTTACCTAATGGACACAGTCTGTCTGTCTTAGGGTTCTATTGCTGTGAAGAGACACCCTGGCCATGGCAACTCTTATAAAGGAAAACATTTCATTGGGGGTAGCTTACAGTTTCAGAGGTTTAATCTGTTATTATCACAGCAGAAAGTATGGCAGCATGCAGGCAGGCATGGTGCTGGTGAAGGAGCTGAGGGTTCTGCATCTTGATCCATAAGCAATAGGAAGTGACTGTACCACACTGAGCATAGCTTGAGATTAGGAGAGCTCAAAGCCCGCCCCCCGCCCAGTGCAGCTCAAATTTCTAAAGTTCTTATAAATAAAAAACCTGGACCAGATATTGGGGTAAATGCTGGAAGATTAGACAGACAAAGGAACAAGCCACTGCCACGTCTCACCTCGTCTCAACTCCACGAATCCTCTGACTGAATGTCTCTGAGTCCTCAACCAAAAGGGATCCAGCCAAAAAAGCCTCTAGCTGAAAGGGATGTGTAGCTAGAGTTTTCCTGGCTGGCCCACAGTCAGGACAAATCTCTCTCACCTGCCAGTCCCACAGCCACTCAGACCCGACCAAGTAAACACAGAGACTTATATTGCTTACAAACTGTATTGCCGTGGCAGGCTTCTTGCTAATTGTTCTTATAGCTTAAATTAATCCATTTCTATTAATCTATACCTTGCCAATCAGTGATTTATTCATTGACCAATCAGCAACACATTTGACATACAGACCATCCCACAGCAGGGATGCTTCTGCCAAAAAGCCTTTAGTTCCTGTCTCCTCACGCCTTATATACTTTCTCTGCCCAGCCATCACTTCCTGAGATTAAAGCCTTCCCAGTGGAGGCATTAAAGATGTGTGCCACCACTGCCTGGCTCTGTTTTCTCTCCTAGACTGAGTCAACCTCATGTAGTCCAGGGTGGCTTTGAACTCACAGAGATCTCTAGGATTAAAGGTGTGTGCCACCACTGCCTGGCCTCTATGTTTAATCTAGTGGCTTGTTCCATTCTCTGGTCTTCAGGTAAAATTTATTAGGGTACACAATGTATCACCACACCCCAGAGTGACATATTTCCTTCAACAAGGCCATACCTACTCTAACAAAGTCACACCTCCTAATAGTGCCACTCCCTATGTGGGCCATTTTCCTTCAAATCACCACACAGTTTGCGTCACATTGCAAAGGATGAGCTATTGTAACCTTTCAGTAGATATTGAACCCACCAGAATTAAATCCATCCACTCACCAAATATTTACCAAGTTCCTGTTTACAACCTGCCAGATATGACAGGAGAATCTGAGAAAACAGAGCAGAGAGAAGTGATGGACAACACATCAGCCCCTGTCTTTGATATGCTCACTCACAAGAATGGAGAGGACCATGTAAAGATGTGATCAGAACTTCCAGCCACAGGGAAGACCAAGTTGGCTTTCCTGTGAGCTATCAGACTTGTATTCCAAACATATTGGGGGTTGAATTTTCAATGCCTGCTTCAGGAATGAGGGGCCATGGGCTAAGCCAAGGCCTAAGGGGATCCTCAGGGATAAATGAACACACTGAGGAGAACACCTCCTCTGAGTAGCAAGGGGCCTTGAGTGCTAGGGATCTGGGTAGAGGGGGGTGGTGTTTAGGAGGAAGCCTATGGGATTCAGGTAGTCTCCACAGAACTTACAAACCCCAGGAATAGTTCTCCAACCTCCTACTCCATTGGGATCACTGAGACAGTGATAGAAGCAAATTTAAATAAATTAAATATAGAATGCAGTAGGACTGGAGAGATGGTTCAGTGGTTAAGAGCACTTGATGCTCTTACAGAGGACCCAGGTTCCCAGTACCTACTTGGTGGCTCACAAGTATCTGTAACTCCAGTTCCAGAGGATCCAGCTCCCTCTTCTGACCTCCACAGGCACCAGGCACACACACACACACACACACACAGAGTGTACATAATTACATACAGGCAAAACAATCACACATATAAAAATAAATATTAAAAATTAAATAAAATGTATTATATAGGGACTGAAAAGCACCTTACTGAGTATAAATTCACAATGAAAAAATCCCAAGCCTCTTGGGGGAGCAGGAGATCCCAGCTGGATCAACAACAGAGAGGGAGAACAAGGAATAGGAGACCATGGTAAATGAAGACCACATGAGAATAGGAAGAAGCAAAGTGCTAGAGAGGCCCACAGAAATCCACAAAGATACCCCCACAACAGACTGCTGGCAATGGTCGAGAGACAGCCCGAACTGACCTACTCTGGTGATGGGATGACCAAACACCCTAACTGTCGTGCTAGAAACCCCATCTAATGACTGAGGGAACTGGATGCAGAGATCCACAGCTAGGCCCCAGGTGGAGCTCTGGGAGTCCAATTGGCGAGAAAGAGGAGGGTTTATATGAGCGAGAATTGTTGAGACCAAGGTTGGATAAAGCACAGGGACAAATAGCCAAACGAATGGAAACACATGAACTATGAACCAATGGCTGAGGGGCCCCCAACTGGATCAGGCCCTCTGAATGGGTCAGATAGCGGATTGGCTTGATCTGTTTGGGAGGCATCCAGGCAGTGGGACCGGGTCCTGTGCTCATTGCATGAGTTGGCTGTTTGAAACCTGGGGCCTATGCAGGATCACTTGGCTCGGCCTGGGAGGAGGGGACTGGACCTGCCTGGACTGAGTCTACCAGGTTGATCTCAGTCCACGGGAGAGGCTTTGCCCTGGAGGAGGTGGGAATGGGGGGGTAGGCTAGGGGGAAGGTGAGGGGTGCGGGAGGGGGGAGAACAAGGGAATCCGTGGCTGATATGTAGAACTGAATTGTATTGTAAAATAAAAATAAAAATAAAAATCCCAAGCCTCACCAAGGAATGAACAGGAGACTCAGCAGACACAGTAAAAGAGCTAACAGCAGGAAACAAAGCCACCAGTTACTACAAACAGATGTAACTTCAATACCAGCGGAAGGTCAAAAAGAAAGAAAGCAAACTGCAGCCATCAGAGATGAAGAGAACAAGAGGAAAAGAGGAAACCAAAATAATATAATACAAAAGTGTCACAGCCATTGCAAATAGACTAAATCTTCCTGTTCAGTCAATGGAGAAATGATGCACTAATAGTTCATGGACGGAGTAGTAGCCAAGGAGCACTAGCAAGCCAATGCTGCGGTCGAGACAAGTGACTTAAAGATAACGGCATCGTTAAAGATAATGAAAATTGTTCCTTAATGAAAACAATTAATACTTAATGTTAAATGATTAATACTTAATGATTACCATTCATCTTAATGATAGAGTATCTCAGGGAGATATAAAAGTCTAATAAAATATTGCCTAAATATAGGCCAAAGAAATGATCAAAATTACAAGGAAAAATTGTGTAGCCAAAATTGTAAGTGGAGATTTTATTTAAAAACATTTTTCTCAGTCACTGATAGATTGGTTCAACTTCAATAAATATGGTGAAGATTTCAATGACTCAATTAACATGTTTTGTTTAATGTACATATTCAACTGACAACTACATATTATTTTAATATATGCACTATTTAGAAATTCATTATAATCCAGATCACAAAAGTCAATAAATTCTAAATGATTAATACCATATAAAGCATATTCCTAAAATGCAATAAAGCTATAAATCAATTATAAAACATTGCTGGAATCATGTTTAGAATTATGTCAGGGACAAGGATAGAATCTCTAGTTAGTGGAAAAATACAGACCCCTGATAAGACAGGGAACTAGATAATCTTACAGTCAGGTTGCCTAGCAACAGGACATTGAGGCAGAGCCCTTGACCCTTTCACCCTGTAAACATCCTATATAAACATCCTGTTAGCTTGCCCCACCTTATGCAGATGACAGCTTCTTGCTCCCCCCACACTGCAGGAACTATATAAACCTCTTGCAGAAAAATAAAGTTGCACCTTGATCAGAATCTAGACTTGGTGTATTTCCTTCTATCTCCTGTCTCTATCATTCCGTCCTTAGGGTGGTCGAGAACCCGTTGAAGTCCTGCAGGAGGGGCAGAATTAAATACCTAAAAAATTTGTGTAGCAAAAATAAATCAAAATGCAATTGGTCAATATTTTGAACTTAAGAAAAGTTTTTAATATTTCAAAACATTGAATTTACAAATAGTGCTTGAACAGAACAGCATATTTAAATTGGAGTATATATTCCAATTTAAATATATACTGTATGTACAGTATATATAAAGGCATTAGTATTGAAGGATCCACAAGGTTGGCTTGAAAAATAGTGGAAACCACAGCAATGCTAACATAAGAACTTCAGAGTTTAGAAGTTAAGGGGTTAATGGAGAAGAAATGCAACAAAAATATGACTGCAATATGTCAACAGATGAAGCTCACAAAAGTATTAGAAGTAAAAGGAGTCTATATAAGTCAGTAAGAAAAGGGGAACCCCAAATTTGAGTGATTTATAACGCTCTGACTACCTGGTGGATAACCAGGACAAAGCAATGAAATTGCCAGCACCAAAAGCCAATTAAAATAGTGATAAATATGGAGTATTGACAAGACAGCAAAGAAGCTTCCTTTATTGCTGTTGAGTGCTAATTCCTACAGCACCTTTGAGGCAGTACATATCCTGTGGCCCAGCTGCTCCAATCTTTGTTATCTTACATGGAGCAGCCATTGCTCAGGAAAACGGGAGAGTTAATCAGGATGCTAACTGGGGGACTGTCTGTAATTGCCACAGATCAGGATGGCATGCATCTAAATAACCTTGGCTCAGTGTTGTAAAGCTAGGGGTGGTCCAGTCGTATGTTGGAATGCCAGCATTGTGGGAAAGGTGAACTGGGGTTACATAAATCAACACACAATAATCAATGTACAGTGTTGAATTAAATGCAGACTGTTGTAAACTGTAAAAATGCAATGCTTCTGGTCTGGGTTGTAGCTCAGCTGGAAGAGTGCTTACCTAGCACGCATGGTGCTGTGAGTTCGATCTCCAGCACCAAATAAAATCAGGTGTGGTGGCACACATCTGTGATCCTGCACACACAAGGTGGGGGCAAGTGAATCTGGAGTTTAAAATCATCTGCAACTAATAAGTTCAAGGCCAGCTTGGACTACCTGAGACCCTGTCTCAAAAAACATGCAAAGTAATATCACTCATGGTACATTTAAAACCCACAAATAAATAGTTGAAGTTTAAAATTGCATAATTCATACATAATAAAAGTACAGAAATACGGATGGGCCACACAAACATCAGCTTCAAGAGAATAATCACCATTGGAAAACGAGTGGGAAAGGAAGGATTGATAGCCTTTTGACTGAATCTGTCATTTTTCTTTCAGTTTGAATAAAGTGCTGCTGAGGCACATAATATGCTGAATAGACACTCAAAACCTGTGGGTAGGGTTTCACTCCCTGCCTTTGTCTTAGCTTTAAACTGCAGTACTTCCAAAATGTTACCATTAGCACTCAGCGGCCAGTTCCGGAGTGACATGGGAGACTGAGTAGGCCTATACCAGGGTGTGTGGAGGAGATCTTCCAAAAAGGCTGGCTTGCTACTGTCTCATAGAAGACAAAGCGGTTCCTGAGAAAGATGAGGAGGTGGCATGCAGAAGCCATACAGCGCAGGACTGCCTAGGTAACCACAAAATGGTGTGGGAGCAGCAGCAGTGGTAGCTGAAGCTTGCTTGCTCCAGCCATAGATCAAGGTTCACTATCTCAGAAAGCCCCAATCTGCACGATCACTTCTACCTCTAACATCATCAATTCTAGAAGTTTCTTTCTCAAGACATGGTTGCAATTTAATCTATTAGAATAAAAAAAAATGGCATTTTTTAGAAAGGTATCCCTGATCACCACTTGGCAGGGCCATCTTTTTGTTAAGCAAAGCATATCGGTACTTTGAGGGCAACTCTTCTGAAAGTTTGTAATCTTTGAAATCCAACTTAACATGGGTTGCTTTTCTGGAAGAATGGATCCTTCTGGAAGGTTTGTGAAGGAATCAGAGGGTGTATCAAGGGACAGTTGTTCTTTGGAAGAGAAATTCATGAGTGTCATACTGGGATGCGTACAGGCAGGTGTTTAATACATTATAAACAGTGTTGATGGATTTTTAATTATAAAAGTTAATAACAAAAGGAGTCTCCCTAATTCACTTTCCTGAAGAGTGAGAGGAGAATATCGGCTCATTCCTTCAGTGTCTTGGAAACTTTTTCATCATGGACGGGGAAGGGCAGGGGAACGAGTAACCCAGTCTTGCATGCACGGGATGAAAAAACAGAATCATGAATCCTGCTGGGGTTCAAGTCCACATGACCTGGGACGGGGGAGGCGGCTGCAGAAGACAGTTTGCACTTGGAAAATGATGGTTTGGGACTGTGCCCCTGATTTCATGCTATATGTCTTCACACTCTGCATTCCAAATCCATTCGAATCATTTCTTTCCACAACCACCTGCAGTCGCTGATGAGCATAATCAAGTCATTCTCAAGGCTTCTCTGTAATGTTCTGAAATCATTTCACCCAGAAAAAGAAATTCTCTCTTTATGTGTGATTCAACAGGAACCAGCCTAAAAAGTGAACTCTAGGCTAGGGGTTTAGGTCAGTAGTAGGGCACCTGGGCTTGATCCATAGCACTGAAAAACAAAAAAGCAAAACCCAGCAATTGTTGTGTCCCCCACTTTGGGGGAGGACTTTTTTATTTCTGCTCTTCTCTTCTCCCACATGAGGTTGAAACCTTTTTGATTTCTCATTTTCCATTTCATGTTCCAGCTGGGGGTAGGGTAGAATGTCTAGGGAGGAGTTCCCTAATTTGTAAGACTAACACCATCCTACATTTCAGTCTGGATGACAGTGCCAGATGATGAGTGTGCACAGTGTAAGGACAAATGTATCGATTCTGACTCAAGTCCATCTCAGTTTGAAGATGAAGACGCCATTGGCTCAATCATCACCCGAATAGTCAGTCAAATATGTGCCAGGATCACCAATCAGCTGGCATCGGGTTCTCTAGCTCCAACTAGATAGAAAGAGTGTGTGGGTGAGATGCTTTTCAAATGCTAGTTTCCCTCGGTGTTTGACAACAGTGAGCAGGGACAGTGGGCAGGTGGACACAGCAGGAGTGTCAGCCTCTAATAGGTATCAGGACCCTTTGCCCTACTAACGCTGCTGTCCCCACGAAAGCCTCCAGTTTGGGAACCCTTGTCTTCTGGCAACAGCCAGTGTTTCAATCCCCAGCCTGAGGTCTGATACCTCACCCAGAAAACAGCTATCTGGAATTATTCCAACCAAAAACACCATGGGTTCTCTGATTCTTTGCGACCCTCTATCAGCCCTCCACTCTATAGTAACCTCCACATCTGTTCCCCTTCTTCCCTGCGTAGAGATGTTCAGCTGTTCTCTCAGTTGTGGTCATGGGAGCTGGCAGGACAGCATGTGGGTACTGGGGCATCCGGAAAGTCCATTTAGGAACTGAGCACCACATAACCAGCATCACGCAGACACAGGCACCCCCTGTGGGATGGTCCAGGTGAGTAGCTGGAATCCTCAATGGATGAGTAGCTCCATACACTGCACTTGTTGATGGATTCAGGCCTGTGGGCACTGCTAATGCGAATGATGGAGGTTTCTGCTGGCTACTGCCTCTCCTGCAGTCTTAAGAGCTAGTTGTTGGGGCTCAGGCTAGGAACCAGGTGGCAATTGAAAGCAGGGCCGTTTGGGAGTCTGACCCCCAGTAACTGGGTGCAGCCTTCATAACCACCTCTGAAGGACTCCTGGATACCAAGACCCTCCTCCCTTTGAATTACTGAAAGGAGGCAGAAAAGGACCATGCTAGAAAAGTCTTCATTGTCCCTGAGGTCAAAACAGCAGGCGTCAAGAACAAATACGGGGATGTGTTTCCCAGGCTACTGGCTAGGGGAGCTCAAACAACCTACTAATACAGAAGGAGCATTTGGACGAATCACAGCCATTTTTATGGCCTTGCCTCTAGCACAAATCGGTCGCCAAAGCTCGTTTTGGGGCCAATCATAACCTTGCCTCTGTCACAGTAGAGTGCCAGCACCCGAAGAAGTGCGCCCCCTCTGTCCAGGAGGAAATGGTTCATCCGGGCTTGGGGCTTCACACTGCTCTGGCCAGGGCTGCATCTTCAAGAGCCAGGACACCAGCTGATATCTCTCACACAGCTGTCCCAAGATCCCAGGAATAAGGAGCATACTTAGGGGTTTTTTCGGGACTAAAGGTGTTTGAGTTGGCTTTTTGATTGACAGTACTTTGCTGCTGATTAGGAATTCAAATTGCCCAATGCTGGGTGTCTTTGCTTATTTACAGGAAAATGAACTTCAAAAACAATGCTTACAAGAAAAGCATAAAGAACTTATTAACAATATCATTAACACTGCAATTTTAGCAGAACCCAACAGCGTTTTAACAGTGCTTTAATTCTGCCCAGTTCCTAAGAGAAGTGGGTCCCTCCTGGCTCTTCTCGATGGAATTTACAATTAACACTGAATTATTCATCTGCAGGGAGTGGACCCTTTCCTGTCTGGGTCAACTGTATTCTCCCTCTTGTAGGAAGTCTGAATTCAGATCATTTTGGAAAACATTACAGCACAGTAACCCCCTCCCCTGCCCTTGCAAACAGTACAATGTTTTAGGTAAACACAAAAAATGCTGCATCAGATGCTCAGTCGTCAAATTTATTCCATGCCCTGGCAAAATGCTACCATGTGCTACAAAACAGTAGAGCCAATTCCACTTTTCATGTGCATTAGCAGTTACAAATATTTATTCTCAGTAAAATACCTCTACTCCCCTTTTCCGTACGGAAAGATCTGTAGCTCCCATTGTGAAGACTTTCAATAAAACTCAGGGAAAACTGTAAGCAATCAGCATTCTCTGCATATCTTCGTGCCTCCTGTTACTTCCCTCTTGATTTAAAAGCGGTGTGGAGCACAGCCCCTGTCTCTGCTGGAAAGGACATTTACGATTGAAGCAACATTAGCTGCGGTCTGGTCCTGTGCAGCTATCAGGCACAGGCTCGTAGTTGCCAAAGCCTGCCTGGATAGTTCACCCTAAATGAATGTAATGATGGGTAAAGGTCCCCAAAGTCTGTATAAAAAGGTCTAAACAGCTCACAGTTGACTTAATGTGAGCCATTTAAGAAAAATTAGAGACCATGCTGCACAAGCGCACCAACAGGGACTTGGGAACTGGTCCTCCGATGCTTGAGTGGTGTCAACCCTTCCCTACAGAATGGCGGAGAGCCTGAACTTCCACCAACCTCTTCTCTTGAAAACAAAATAGGAGTATTTTATTGTTAAGGTAGAGTTCAGATTAGGACTTAGATAGATACAAGGTTAATTCTAGGACTTCTTTGATATTTAAAAAAAAATGACAGATTTGATGGAGTGTGCTAACCGGGAAACGGCATGGTTGTTTTAAAATGAGGGGTCGCCGGGCGGTGGTGGCGCACGCCTTTAATCCCAGCACTCGGGAGGCAGAGCCAGGAGGATCTCTGTGAGTTCGAGGCCAGCCTGGTCTCCAAAGCGAGTTCCAGGAAAGGCGCAAAGCTACACAGAGAAACCCTGTCTCGAAAAACCAAAAAAAAATAAATAAATAAATAAATAAAATAAAATGAGGGGTCATAACTTAAGTGCTTTCAGTCTCCCTCATAGTGTCAGTTTTGAAACTGGACAAGAAAGAGAACTGACCGAAGAGAGGCTAAGGAAAGGGCTTCGTATTTACAGTTTTGTCAAAGTTCCTTTAAGGAGTTTCATTCACTAGACTATAAATTAGCTATAAATCTTTGTAACATGATTATTAAATAAGATATAGTTAAATGTATTGGATACATTTTATTATTAAGTATATTATAAGCAAACATACTCAATATTTTTCATTAATAAAAGCCCAGCAGAGTTTCTCAACTGCATTGGAAGCTCGCCAATTCCCTCCTCATATCTCTGTCCCCGTCTCTTGGCCTCTCTTCTTCCCTTAGGCATATCGTTGTGACCCTAAAGGAGTTCTCACAGTGCTCCCTCTCTCCCCCACTTTGTATGTTTGTATAAATATATGTAATATAGATAATGTACTTCTATAGTACCTAACACACACATATTGCTGTCTTAAATTCCGATAGCATGTTCTATTGTAATCTCATTAGACTTCATTTAGCTTTTTAGTTCGTTGACTCTCTCATTCCCACAGATATTTTGTTTATATGAAAAAATGGCTACAAAGTATTATTGTAGTAAATAGTGTGTCTCTAACATGCACTATGGAGGAGAAACTCTTTATTGAAATATAACAAGTAAAGTTAAGCATCATATCTCTTTGGCCTGGCTTCTCTGCTGTAGAGAATTGTTTGGAAGCTCACCAGATCTCAGGATCCTGGAGTGTTAGAAGAGGATACCACCTGGCTTGTTAGAAACAGAGATGGTCCTGTAATCAGACACTTCACAAGTCTTAGAGCATATTTTAATGCCTTTCTTAGAGGCTTAGACCATTGTGTTGTAGGAAGTCATTTGCATGTCACATGTCTGTGCACCTGTGATAAAAATCAAAGCCTCCCCCTGGCTGGCTACCCCCAGATGCCCACGCACACCCCTCCATTTCGTGTGTAACGAACATTATCACACTTACAAAAGGAGTCAGTCTCTGTTTCTTGCCAACATTGTATTATCCCGTTAACTCAGTTCCCATTCCTGCTCTGTAGAAGCAACTGTGACTCTGTCCTGAAGGCCAGTTATCATTAGCACATCATACATGAAACAGCCCGGAGGGACTCAGCACACCCAAAGAAACAACCCCAGCCCTAAACGGATCCCTTGTGGAGTATCCAACTGGGGTCTGGTTTACATATTGAAAGGGTAGAGGACAGACAAGGAACTGCATCCTATTTTTACTACTGTCCCCTTTACCACCAGCAGTTCCGCCCTGCGTGACAGCCAAGGTTTCTGTGTCCTGTGCCCGCAGTCTGATAACCTTTCTTGGTTGTGTTTTATGATGCCATATGCTTCTTTCTTAAAATAGTGCGAGGGTCCTCTGATGCAAAGCCACCAATCAGCTTGCTCCCTGAATGTCAGTGGGATGTTTGGGGGAGGATGTATGTGCTTCACTGTTGGACATATTCTGGCTCAAATGTCTACTTGGTGAAAATGCTAATTTAGAGAAACTTGGAGTTGTATTTAATCTCATTGATTTTCTGTTTCCTGAGATGTAAAGCAAAAATAATAGTTGCATCTTTGAGAGGTGTCGGTGTAATGATTAAAAAGGCGATAGCCATGCATAGGGATTTCTCATTGCTGTCTGCACCTGGACAGGCTAGATTACCCTGCAGTGAAAACCATCAGTGTTTCGGTCAACTGAAACAGGACAAGTGTGCATCTCTCGTTACAGACCATCGTTACAGTTTATGTTTTAGTCAGCCTTGTATCACTGAGACCAAAGCTGGACATAGTTAACCTAAGGAGAGGAGAGAGAAATGCTTACTTAGGCTCAGGATTTCAAATATTTCTGTCCACAGTCTCCTGGCTGCTTCCCATTGGACGCTGATGGCGCTGCAGCACATCATGGCAGAGCATGTGGTGAAGAGCCTGCTCATCTTACAGTGGCAGGGAAGCAGAGGGGAGGAGAGAGAAGGGGCCAGGCTCCCCATTTCCTTTCAAGGGCAAATTCAAATGGTCCAACTCCCTCTTACTAGGTCCCCTCTCTTAAAGGTTCCTCCTAGTAGTATCAAGGCTGGGAACCAAGCCTGCAATAAGTCTTTGGGGGAGCATCTGAGTTTGTAGCTACAGCTGCTCATTGCTCTATCTCTCTAGAACACAAACGGAAGCAGAGGCCGTCGCTTGGACTGCAGTTCATCATGCGTGGGGCAGGACTGTTCCCCCAGCCCCGCTTGCTCACACAGACTGCAGTGCCACCATGCACCTGATTCAGAACTGTTTGGAGAACAAGATGGGCATCTATAATATGGGCTTTATAAAAAAATAGGTCACGGTATGGTCACTTCCCCGAGCTTTAACTTTTCTCATTCAACAATGTGAGACCAGGCAGGGTGACATCTACCTGAAAAAAAAAAAAAAAAAAACCAAACAGCGCTTGGTAGGCTGAGGCAGGGAGACAATGAATTGAAGGTCATCCTGGGCTGCATATAGCTAGATCTTTTCTTGAATAAAAAAAAATGCATGTATTCATATGTATATATACATATGTTTAAATGCATATATATGGAGATATATAATTACATACATAAATGGAGAGAGAGAGAGAGAGAGAGAGAGAGAGAGAAGTCTTATGTCAACTTGTTTATGTCAAATTTGTTATTTTTAACACATTTCAACATATGTTGTCATTTCTCTGTTGGACTTTCTCATTCATCTTTTATTGTTATATAAAAACACATAATATCATTTCTGTGTTCTGCTGCCTTTATTTCTAGAAGATAAATAGTTACAAGTACCTAAGTCTGTCCCCAAAGAATCCTGGTCTAAAAAGAACACAAGATTATATACATTGTATATAAAGTGTAAGAATGTATATATCTAATTTAAAATGGGATTTATAATTAGGGGAAAATGTAAAGAAACTTTAGAATGACAAGCCTCACATAATATTTGTCAATTCTCAGACTTGGCTTAATCTGTCCTCTGTTTCCCCAGATGTGAGTAGCAATGTCTAACGTCTGATATTTAGTTTAGGCTGAGGGCCTTTCATGAGTGTTAACAACACTGACTTTGACGATGTCTGCTCCTATAAGACCTTGCTGTGCTTCCCAGCAGACCTGGTCTTCTTTTCTGCCAGTCACTAAAATGGCACTCTCTCCAGCATCATGGCTACTAGGGGTGAGATCTTCTACTGGGACTCAGGAGTCACAATTCTCTTCCCACCCGGGCTAATTCAGAAAGATAAGAAGCCTTCCCCACCCTCACTGTGGCCTCACAGGCCTGTAATCCAAGCACTGGGGAAGCTGAGGCAACAGGGTCTGAGGCTCAAAGCCACACTCGTCTACACAGTGAGAACCCACTGGGAAAACACGATCCACGATGCTCCCTAAGAGAGCGCTGGGACTGGGAATGTGCACAGATCATTTCCCAGGGTCCTGCCTCCATCACCTCTTTCTCCACCTCTTTGTTTCAATGTCTTCAATCACTTCTCTTCATATTGCTGTCTGCTGTTTTCAGGAGACTTTGCACGGAACAGTCTGTTAGTGAAGATAATTATCATAAGCCTGGAGGGGAAAAATGCTTTCTATTTAGCGTTTTCAGAGGGGAAAAATTCCCTTAGCTAAAACAAACAAAAGTCAAAAATATACAAAAACCACCTTGCTCACAGCATTTAGCTGTCTCAAGTGTATTTTTAAGAAGTCCAACTCTAGTTCTAAAATCAGACAGATGAAGTTGCTTCTACAAACCTTATTGTCCGCAGATAGCTCCCTGGATCCTGCACCAAAAATCTGCCACGTTAGATTACGAAACAATAAGGGGAGAATCTAAGACTGACAGAATGTTGTCACGGGCTCCAAAACTCAGTTTGAGGAATCTGCTATAGGCAGACCATACTCCTGGGAGAATAAAACCTTGTGGGCTATATGGCCACCTTCTAATCTCAATCTTCAGGAATGATTAAAATACTTAATAGCTAGATGTAAGAGAGTCAAGAAGGGTATTCAACCTATTAGAGAGGCCATCTGCAGCTAGTCCACATAGCAGGACGAGTTCCCGAGGGCTGACTATGACTTCTACTTGAACATCGCCTAGGTGCCTGCAGCACTTGGCCTCCCACATCAAGTGCCCATCACATCTTCTCCCACAGAATATAAATGCTTGTACCGTGGCCCCTTATCTCTGGTTTTGTGTTCCCCAGTGTCAGTTACCCATGATCAACCACTGTCCAAAAATACTAAATGGAAAATTCCAAAAATAATTCATACAGTTTTTTCAACTGCATATCATAATAAACAGTGAGGTGAGCCCTCATGTTTGTGTGTGTGCGTGTGTGTGTATGTGTGTTTGTGTGTGTGTGTGTGTTTGTGTGTGTGTGTGTGTTTGTGTGTGTGTGTGTGTTTGTGTGTGTGTGTGTGTGTGTGTGTGTGTGTGTGTGTGAGACATGTGCATGCATATATGTGTGCACAGGTGCACAAGCTTCAGCATGTGCATATGAAGGACAAGGCCTGACATCAGGAATGTGTAGCATGAATCTTAAAAGTTCTTATTAATAAAACAAACCTGGAGCCAAGTATTGGGGTGAATGCTGGAAGGTTAGAGAGACAGAACAAGCCACAGCTAACCTCACCTGGCCAACTTCTCAGCTGGTCTTGTTTCCTCAGACTGGAAGCCTCTGTGTCCTCATATCCGAATGGCTCTCAGCTGAACTGTGCTGCTCAAAACCTAAAAGCTTAACCAGCCAAATGCTTCTAGTTTCTGGTCCTCATGCCTTATATACCTTTCTGCTTTCTTCCATCACTCCCTGGGATTAAAGGTTCGCTTTCTGGGATTAAAGGCGTGAGTCACCATGTTTGGCTGTATCCTTGAACACGTGGATTTCTGCCTCTGGAATGCTAGGATTAAAGGCGTGTGCTACCACTGCCTATCCTCATGTTTAATATTGTGGCTGTTCTGTCTCTGACCCCAGATAAGTTTATAGGGTGCACAATATTTTGGGGAACACAATCCCACCACAGGAATGTCTTCCTCCACTGCTCTTCACCTTACTTTTCTCAGCTGGGTCTCTTTACTGAGGCTGAAACTTGCTGTCTTAGCTGGAGTGCTATCCAGCAAACCCCTAGGACCCTCCTGTGTCCACCCATCCTGCAGAGTCCCTTTGCTGGCCTTACAGGCTGGTGCCACCATTACAGCTGTCACGTGGGTGTTGGAGACCTGAACTCAGGTTCTCATGCCTGTGTAATAAGCACTTTGCACACTGAGTCATCTCTCCACCCAGAGTCCTCCCCTTGCCACTGCACCTGGTGCTCCCCATGCTGCCTACTCTTAATTCGTTTAATAGTGCTCTCAGTTATCAGCTCAACTGCTCTGGTATTAGAGTATCTGTGTTCAAGTAGCCCTTATTATACTCAGCAATGGTCCTGATGTACATGAATGAGGATGTAGGTCATTTGGGTATGCCAAAGAGAAGCTGTAAAGTGCTTCCTTTAAATGAAAAGCAAAGGGTCTCTACTTGATAAGGACAGAAAAAAAATCACATGTTGAGGTTGGTAGGGAAAATAGTGTACACAGCACAGAGGATGCTAGAAGTCCTGAACCACTCTACTAATTGGGAAAAGGCCTGGAAGCTGTGTACCCTCTAACCCCAGTCTACTTCAATTTCATTATGTGCCTCCATCTTACAACCTGCCACAACAAAGCCAAGTAACACACACACACACACACACACACACACACACACACACACACACTCCACCACCACCACCACCACTACAAAACAATACCAACAGCAATAGTGTAGCGCTCACCTGTGTTTGTGAACAATTTGGAATTTTTCCTTGACTTTAACCTTTTCAGTGTGTACTGCACATTTAGACCACATCTTAAAACAACAACAAAAAACATAGGCCAGATCTGAATTTATTGAGTATACTAGTTGGTCTGGGCTGATATGACGATGGCCACAAAGCTGTGGCTTAAAATAACAGGATTTCATCACATCACAATTCTGGAGACCAGAAGTCCAGGTTGAAGATGAGCCATGATCTCTGAAAATCTTGGAAGATCTTGTCTTCATCTTTTTCCAGCTCTCATGTCAGCTAGCGTGCTTCCCCATCTTGGATCCATCTTTTCCCATCTTTGTCTGACTCCACGATGTGCCTTTTAAGGAGAAGATTTATTGTTATTTTTTAATTAAGAGTATATACGTATGGCTGTGTGGGCGTATGTACATCTGAGTGCAGGTGCCCACAAAAGCCAGAAGGGGGTGTTGGATCCCCTGGATCTGGAGTTACTGGAGGTTGTAAGCCATCTGATATCTTGGGAACCAGACTTGAATTCTCTATGAGTGCAGCGACTACCCTTTACCCCTGAGCCATCTCTCCAGCACTTCCTGTGTGTCTTTTATAAGGATACTTGCTCTTGGGCCCACCAACATAATTTAGGATGACCACTTTATCTCAAGGTCTTTGGTTAGATCAGAAAAGATCCATTAAGATCCACGTCCATATGTTTCCAACACAGACAGTTTGCAGGCGTGGGCACCGTTCAACTCACTGGGGCTAGGAACGCGAAAGGGGGTACAGACAGAGGGGGAACAGAATGGACAGCGGGAGGCAGACAACGACAGAGAAAGAAAGGATTGTCAAACCCTTCTTTTTGCATCATGGATGTGTGGTGAATTTATTTTTTCAAAGTGCACCCCTCTGAATGGTTCTATCTCCACCTGGTATTGGCCTTAATATGTTGTATTTCTACTTTGTCTTTTTATAAGAGGTAAGGAACTTTTTAAGCCTTATGGCTTGTATGTGAAATGCTTAGTTTCTAGCTGCGAGTAATGTTTAGGGGAGGGTTGCAGAACCTTCTGGATGAACAGAGAGCCTAGCTGACAGACTTAACACACTTCTGCAGGGCCCACCTTGCAGGTTATAGGTGGCCCTTGTCTCTGATCTAGGATCTGTTTGTAGTCCACTACCTGAGAAGTTACAGTAGTATATTCCCTTCTCAACAGACTGGGCCACCATCATGCCTTTCACACCAATGTACTGACATCTTCCCAAGCATGAGTGAAAACAAATCCCCCTCCCTTCATATGGGAGCCCGTTTTCAGGTTCCTCGTGGCTTTACCCAGCAGGTCTGCATAGAGAGGATGATTAGATCACGGGCCTGAGTGCAGGTGTCTGAGATGGTCTGCACTTGGCTGTGCTGGGGGGGGGGGGGGGGAGGTCTTTTGCTCCACCCCTTGGCATTCCTATAAATACCTTAGGGCAGAGCCAGAGCCCATTGGAATAGGTTCCAGGCCCTCTCGAGGTTATCCTGTATTTTCTATCTGTTTATCTCCATATTCTAAATCCTTCTATATAATATTTCCTGCTGCTTGCACTCAAGAAAACTCTGGGGAACTGTGGGGTTGGTGGGTAAACGCCCCACACCTTCAGGAGCCCTTGCCAGGAATTCTGCCATAGCATCAAGAAAAGTAACTAATACAGACTTGTCCCAAAAAGTTCTTCCCTGAACTCTGTCCAGTCCCTCTTCCTAAACCACTGGGTTTGGAATGGATGCTCCCAGCTTCTCACATTTAGATTGGGAACATGTCAAAGACTTCTGCTGTCTTCATGTCACATAACTGTGCACTCATCTAGAAAGCCCAGTTTTCAGCCCTTACCTTGCTGGCTGATGGCTGCCTGTCCTTCCTCACCTCTGGGCCCCAGCCCACAACTTCCTTCCCCCTACAAGCTTGCATTCTCCCCACAGTGCCTCTGACACCACCACTACCACTCTCCTCCCCTAATTGCTGTGTATCAGCCTTCATGGACACCTCTCCGTGGAAGAGCTCCACCTTGTTCATGCAAATCTCTGCAGAGTTCCTCTGCGCACGGTCCCGGCTCGGATAATGAGCGCATTGTTCTCCATGGCTATTCCTGATTACAGAGCTGACGTTTCCATCAGTGCTTTGCTGTTCTTGTTGCTGTCTGTCCTTTCACCAAGTGCCTGTCCTTCCTCACTAAACTTTAAGCTCTGTGACACCAGAAGTCTTACCTTCTTGCTTTTGAGCTAATGCGCATTCTTCCCATAGACAATCCATGGTCTTATCAGGCTGATTCCTGCGGGTGCTTAGCAGGCTTTACTGTGCATCCAGGTCACTTCCAGATCTGGTTAAAATGCAGATTTGGAGGCAGAGCTTGGGTTCGGCAGTTGTAATAACCACCCTGAGTCTGTAGGTCTTTGGGATTGCATTTTGAGTAGCAGAGTCTCTGGATACCAAACCAATTTAAGAATGGGTTCTTCAAGTCAAGTGTAGGATTGGATGGGAAAAGGTTGTTATCCAAATAAGTGACAGTGAGACTGATTGCCAGGGTTCTTTCCTATTTAGATTATCTGGGTTAAAAAAAAATCTCAGCAAAGTCACCTAGGCCTGGTGTGCAGGAGTCCTCCTGTTCTGAGTGATAGAATGTGTAGGGCTGTCTTCCCTTCAGCATATCCTCCCTTGCTTTTAAAGGTGAAGGAACACCCCACTGTATGTGTTCATAGAACATTTTAGGATGGCCGTTTTCGTGATGGAAGGGAGGGGATAACTATCAACAGCAACAATTGAGTTAAACCAGAACAGGCTAATCATTAAGCGTGAGTTGTCCGTGGGTGGAGACAAGCACAGGCTGTGTAAAAGGCATCACTTGGCATCAGGAGCTATCTGTAAGGATGTTTTAACAACAGACATCAGAAGCAGGCTTCACCAAGGAGGTACACAGTGCACAGAACAAGGTCAAGAGCGAACACAGGGAACACTTTCCCATCAGCCCCGCTACTTGCTGAAACAAAGTGGTGCTAGAAGCCGCCAGATACAAGCACTAGCACTGTCTTGTATTCTGGTCCCCCTTGCCCACCTTCTGTTGTAGCAATAGGAGATGGCACTTCTGTCCTTCAGCCTCAGGTGCAAGACTTCAGTCATCGTCTAGGAACATCACATGAGGCTAGAAACGTTCTGTCAGCCTCCTTGTTGAATATGTCAGCTGCTGGCCACATGTGGCCACTATCCTCTAAAGTGTGGCTAGCACAACTGGGAAACTGGGTTTTAACTTCATTGCATTTTAATTTATTACAATGTAAATAGCTTCATGTCACAAGCCGGTACTATTGGGCACCACCAGTTAGAGGATGCCAACTCAAGGAGGGCAGTTAGGAAGAGGGATCACCAAACAAGTAACAGTTCAAGACAAGCCACAGGCCGCTTGCACATTTCTTTTGAATAAGGAGCCCCCACCTTCAGGCCACATCATTTGATATGCACACTTTCACCAGCAGCTGTGTCCAAGTTTGCTCTGCTGCAATCACGATGATACTTGGCCAATTAAGATGAGGACACACAGCCTTGGGTCAGGCTTAGTGTTCAGGGACTAAATAACAGATTGCTTCCAGCCCAGTTGTTTTAATAAGGCCGGATGGGGTTTTTTGCAGGTCTTCTTATTCTGACCTGTGGGGCAGAAAGTGAAGTTGGAAAGGCTGCAATGTTCAAAACACAATTCAGCAAGGATGTAATGTGCTCTGAACACTGTTTCTCTCTTCGTGGCAGAGCTAAGAGGAGACAGGATGAAGGCAAGGCCTAAGGGTTAGAAAATATGTTTGCCCATGACACAGTGAGATTCATCCTTCTGGGTAGCTAAACAATACTACAAATGTATCTTTGTCATCACCCAGATACAGGGTATAATTAGCTGGGGACTCAGTGACATCATCTGACAGGAGCAGATACAGTGACATTTACCTATGGCTGGTCTGACTGATGATCCAGGTGAGAAGGGAGATGTTATCAAAGCCCTTGATGAGCACTTGTAGAAAGGGAGACCTAAGAGACCGCCTCCCCAACACCTGCCCTCCCCCATCCCTTACATCTCCTCCAGAGGATGGCAGCTGGATACCGACTCAACAGTAATGAAAATGAACCTAACTGTCCTGGTTTGGGCAGCAGATAAGAAGTGGGACAAATGATAAGATGGTGTAATTAGTGTGCCTAGAAACATCACAAAATGTTTAGTTTCTCTCCTGCACGGACTCTTACCCGGGGAAGAACCCTTCATAGAGGAGAGACGGCAGTGACCTGTCTTTTGTGTAGGTTAGTTTTTTGTTGTTGTTGTTGTTTTTTTCTTTTGGAAATTAGCATCCAGAAAGTTCTTGGTAACACTGAAAGTGACTGTACATTCTTTGACTGACACTCTTTTGGTAGGCTCAAACAAAGGGGAAAGATGCAAGGTTGGGACGCAGAGGGACTAGGGCACGATAGAAAGAACACGGGCTTGGAATCGGACATGCCTGGCTGTAAACACCTGTTTCTGTTACTGTTTCATCAATATTACCCAGGGAGCTTGTTAAATGCTACAGATTCCCGGGGCTCTACAATGACCTACTAAACCAAAATCTCCCGGCCTCAAAGTCTTTTTTTTTTTTTAATAAGCATTCAATATGATTGCAAAGTGTAGCTTCTCAAAGCCTAGATTCCCTGAAAGGTGATTTAGGACCAGTCTCGGGATGTCCTGTGAATGAGTGAGTGGATTTGAAACATCTTTTTAAAAGTCACTCAGAGTAATCAAGACTCAATAAACACGGCTGTGAATTTGCCTTCTTTCGGATACTGTTCTCTGGAAGTCTCTATAGTATCACTTGCCTTGCTAAGCCCTTAATCACAGAGCAATGGCAGCTGAAGAGCTGTCAAATCAGTCAAATTAGCCCATATCCCTAAGTTGCCTGTTGTTTGAGAATGAATGGAAAACGGGTTTTCCCCTATGACTGCAACTGAGAACCCTGGAGGAAAGTCCCCTTCATCTCGGGGACTTCCACTGGAAGCAAAAACATCAAGGATGCTGTAACAGGTTGTCTGGTCCTGGGATGTGCTTGGACCCACCCGAGAATATAATTTGTCCTGGCCTCGATTCCACCCTAGGGCTGGGACAGCCGCCTCCTGTAGTAGTACATCTTGCTTGCGTTTGGCAGCGGGAGGCTTGGAAGGGGGTGGCCGTGGCATCCTGCCCTGAGTTTCCAGAGTGAAGGTGGCCACAAACCCCGCTGGCTGGGAGCTGCGGGTATTGCGATTCACCGAGGGGTGGGGCTGCCCCGGGGGAGCCAGAGCTTCGCTAGTGGAAGAGCCGGTTCAGCACTCCGCAGCCCTTCCCCCGGGGTCTGGGGATTCGCTCAGGCTCGGCGAGGTCAAGACCTCCAGCGCGCCATCCTGCCCCGCCCCGCCCCGCCCCGCCGTGTCGCTGGTGTAGCGTGGGGGTATGCGGGCGCGGCCGGGGGACGCGAGTGGCAGCGCGCGGGGCGGCGATCAGCGACCGGCCCCGGACGCCCGGGGAGCGGATGGCGGAGCCCACGCGCGCCGCGAAGCCGCGCTGCAGGCAGGGCGTCGTGCCAGGCGCGGGCGCCGCCGTGAAGCCCAAAAAGAAAGCTTTTTATTTGCTGAGCATGAAGCCCCCGAAGGACCCCGCCCCCAACAACAATAACAACGTGTCGTTTGTGATCCACTGTCAACTGGGCAAGGAGATCAAGCACATTTGCAGCAACTGCAGCCGGGGGGAGGACGGCCGCGACGGTGAGTGCCGGGCGCGTCGGGGAGGTGGCGGGAAGGCGGCTCTGCCAGTCTACGGTCCCTGGTGCGGCCGAAGTCTGCCACCTGGACAACGGCGGGCACCTCCGCTTAGCCGCCCCCACCCCCGCTCCCGGTCCCCCACTTTGCAGAGTGTCACCCCGAGTCAGTGGGCTTTCAGCGGCGCCCCCCACAAAGAAAGCAACTGTGGGGATTTGACTTAAGAAGGTGGGGTCTTGGGGGATCTGTCCACAGCAGCACCAAAAGCTTTTTAAAAAGATGTTACGCCTGCTCCCCCATCCCCCTACCCTCCACTGAACGTTCACCCCATCTCTACCGGCTCCTTAACTGTGGGATGTGCCGGGTTACATTACTGATATGGGCTTCCTTAAGGTGGGTTCCCTTGAAAGAGGTCATTGGCCTTGACCCCTGTGGGACCCAGCTCACTGAGAATTTGTGGAGTTGTATGGAACGGTGGTGTCCCTTTAGAGTAAAACATGGCTGTGATATTTATTTATTTATTTATTTATTTATTTATTTATTTATTTATTTATTTATTTGTGAGTGCCACTGCTGCTGATCCCTCTTGGAAGGATGCCTAGTGCCTGGTGTGGGGGAGGTGCCGGCAGTGGCCCTGGGCAGAAAGAGCCAAGGACCAGAGACAGTTGGCCCTGGAGCGGGCAGAAGCCTTTGCCAATGTGAATGCCTCTGTGGCTGTGCCTTCTTAAGAGCCTCTAGGCGCTTCCCCAGCAGTTAGCTGAGCAGACACTCAGGAGGGCCGCTGAAGGTCGCCCGGAAAAGTTTTAAGCAGCAGATTTGACAGAGGGAGCCTGAGCTGAGGGCCAGCCCTGAACTCACTGCCTAGCTCCGGTACACCTGCTTGAGCGGGCAGCTTTCCTGTGTTCCCTTCAGAAGAACAGATATTACTTAGAGTCCCTCCGGTTCTCTGCTGGCCTCTGAAGTGCTGGGTAATGAAGTGACTGCGGATGGCCTAATGTCTTTTCAAAATTAGAGTCCTGCTAGCTTAATTATAGTTTTCTTTGATTAAAATGTGAGAGAGGCTGTGTGGTGTGGAGCGAGGCAGCCGAGAGCAAACTGGGACAGTACTGGAGGTGGGAGAACAGAGCTAAACTCTTCCTGTTGGGTTTAGAGGAAGAGAATGGTTTCTGAGAAGCACACGTTGACATGCATTTGTTTCTTATGCTGACTGTGAACTGGAGACACCGCGGTGAATGCCTACAAGCGATTAACTGGACCCCAAACTAGACCTTTCCCGTGTAGTAGAATGGAGACTGTGCTGCAGGCCAAGCTACTTATTAAATGCCAGTCGCTCTGTGGACTGAATGGTATCCCAAATGGGCTGCTTCCCCATTCGTGGGAGTTTGTTTAAATTAGTGTCTCTGTGCACTGCTATAATAAGGAAGGGTGTGTTTCTACACTCAAGGATGCATGCTCATATATGCAATTAGGAGCTCCATCACTGGTAACATGTGTTGTGTGCTGTTCAAGGCAGGCATGTATTTTAACCTGCAGCCTGTTTCCTTTTAAGACACACACATTTTTCTCCATAGCTTCAAACTTCAGAATGACCTCAGAAGCATATACACAAGAATGTTCTCTTGTCACTTAAGTATTTAATTGCAGGAGATCTGTAGGTGAGAGGGACCAAGGGCGCAGTACCTAATTTTTTGCCTAATTCTGTACCACTGATCAGTCCTACTAAATGTGTGGTACCCTAGTTTATTAAGGGAAATAGAATATAGTCCAGGTGGATTCATTCTTTTTATGTAAGGCAGGGACATCAGAAAATTTTATTTAATTCATTCTGTGTGTGTGTGTGCTTGTGCACGCGCGTGCACATGTGTGTGTGTTTGGTGTGCTGTGTCATGTCACCCATATGGAGGTCAGAGAATAATTTCCAGGTATTAGTTCTGTCCTTCCACCTTGTGGGGCTCGGGGATCAAACCCGGGTCCTCAGGCTCTGTGCCAAATGCTTTTACCTGCTCAGCATGTCACCGGAGCAACAGCTATTTTAAAGAAAATGTATTCCCCAGGTTTTAAGGGTACAGACTTCTCCCAGTGTACCTGTTTGGTAAGGTTCAGTGGGGAAAATCCTTCCTTCCTTCTCCTGCTCTACCTTTACGGTGCTGAGGATGGAACCCAAGGCCTTAGCCAAGCTAGGCAAGCACTCTCCTACTGAGCCACATTCCCAGCTGGAGAAAGATACTGTGTGTAATAGGTCTCACCTGTATAGCATCTCCCTCCCTAAGTGTGTCTAGTTCCTTAGCCAACCTTAAAGAGGCCATGTAGCTGCATCTCTAGAAAACTGTGACCTGTTTAATAAGTCTTCCCCTAAAATGACAATCATCTTAAACAAAGCACATTTTAATAATTTTGCCATCTAAAGATCTATAACCAAATGTCTTTAGCTGATATCTATATAGAACATTTTAAAAGAAAAATATTCTTGGCTAGTTGAAGAGTACATAGTTACATTTTAGCCATGATCTTTTAAAAATCACATTTATTTATGTGTGTGTGTGTGTGTGTGTGTGTGTGTGTGTGTGTGTGTGTATGTGTATGTGTGTAAACCTGCACAAGCCATCATACATGCGTGGAGGTCAGAGGACAGCTTGTAGGAGTTAGTCCTCTCTTCCAAAATGTGAGTCCTGGGGATTTTGAACTCAGGCCGTCAGGTCTGTGGTGCCCTCAGGTCTGTGGTACCCTCACTTGCCAAGCCACTCGCTGGCCAGAGCAGTTATCTTTCCATTTAATTGATTTTTAATGTTCTTAATATTCATGCATCAGCATTAAAGATGGTTTTGCTGACTTTAAGTCAATCTCTTTAATACTGACAATAAACTGTAGACTAAACCTACCACTCACTCATGGCCAGATTTTGTTTCTGCCCATCTTTGCTGTCTGTACAGAAGCTGCTTTCAGATAAGGGAGTGAATTGATGTAACACTTCTTTGGCACGAAAGGCCATAGAGTTCCAAAGGACAAAGGCAGACAGCATTTTCTCAGGACATTGGCATATTGATTTTTAAATGGCTTTTCTTTCTCCTCCTCCACAGGATGTAGAGATTTTGGGATTGTGGTGTGTGTGTGTGTCGTGTACATTTGCTGTCTCTATAAAGCTAAGCTTATTGGAGTCACAAGTGAGGAGAACCCACAGAAGTTTCTGGTACTTTTTTAAAAATTCTCCTTTACCTATTTGTTAGACAGGCTGGCTGGTAGAAAAAGAGGGAAGAATTATACATTTCTAAATAAAGTAGAATTTGTGTACATTGTAAAGCTATAAGAAATTATTACATTTTCACTAAAATTTGATATTGGAAGTCAATAGGAAAATACTATTTCACTTATAAATGATTGAAAAGCAAGTTTACAGGGAAATCCAAAACAGAAGCAAAGTATTTCTGTATATAATTTCCTGAACATTTCATATTCTTATTTTAATTCCTTTTGAGTCTTAGTCATGGAGAATTATTTTTAGAAAACAGTCTTACTGGTGATTACTAAGATGTGGGTGTGGATGTGGCTCAATGGTAGAGCATGTGTTGAGTGTGTGTGAGGCTGTGGGTTCTAGTCCCAACACCACACACAAGCAAACCCTTTCCTGTGAAGATGTCATTTCATTAGAAAGGAAACATTTTAGCAGTTTTGAGAAATACTTGGGAGGCTCAGTCTTGTTTTTGTAGTGAGTTTTAAAAGTAATAAAATAGCCTTTGGAAAATGAAGCATTGTTGGTGATTAATCAGTATGTCAGCCTGTCTTGTTGCACTTAGCAGTGATTCCTGCCTTTGGACACTCATATGCTAGCTCAGTAATCCACTTACTTGCTGGATGGACCTCCAGGTTTCATTTTAGGTGATAGAAATGTTAATGATGTTTCTTAGTCAAAGCCTAAATGATGTTTTTAGTTGTTATTGGTTTTGAGACAGGGTCTCACTGGATATTCCTATGCACGTGAATCCTCCTGCCTCAGCCTCCCAAGTGCTAGGATGAGAGGTGTGGACCACTATGCCTAACTCTCCCATGTGAGTGTTGAAGGGAGAATTGCCCTGGATCTTCATTACCATGAACTGTGGACTCCCAGCAGGACAGCCCTTCAAGGGAGCATGCCCTGGGAGTTTCTATGGACCACACTCCTGCTTTTCACGGAGAAGGTCAAAGACATGCGGAGTAGCCAGTCCTTCAAGGTCAAGCCACGACTTGATGCCCAGGCTTCTAGCAGAAGTGTTCAGGAAGAAAGATGCAGCGTCTAGTATTGGTCCACAGCTGGACCCTGGAACTTCCCTGTCTGCTGGCAAATAAAGCTTCCTCCACTTGCTATCTGGGTAGGATATCACAGTATTATTTACTGCATGGGATTGTGAGGATTAAATGAGATAATTGGTACAAAGCACTTAGCATGGCTCCTGGCAAGAGAACATGCTTGAGAAATATTAGCTGTGATTACTATCATTTGCCTGGTTACCGCCAACTTCAGTTTTGCCTTGGATTTTGTCTTCTGCTATACTATACTGCATTGCCTCTTCTGTAATTAAATTTCTTGGCTTGTGTCCAAGATGAAAACACTCATTCTCCATAACTCATGGTTAAAACATATATTTTCATATCCTAAGTAAAAGAATGCTATGTGTGTACCTAAATTTATAATGACGAAGTCCTTCTATGGCCAACTTGGTAGTCAAGGTAGGTGAATTGAGATCCAGTTACTTGTCAGGGTCGGGGGACGTAGAGAAGAGAGTGGAAGCAGACACAGGGCTGAGGGTGTAGTTTGGGGATAGAGCACTTGCCTAAAATGTGGGATATCCTGAGTTTGAACTCAAGCATGCAGAGAGGGTGGGGGAGGCCAGCAAGAAAAGTAAAGTGGACTTAGCAGGAAGGAGTGTGCAGAGCCAGGCAATTCTAATGAAGATGGACCTTCAAATGCTGTTCAGGGGGCAAGTCCTCAAACAGCTGAGATTTGCTTGGCTCTCCTACATCGTTTGTCAGTTCAGTAGCTTGTTCGTGCAGGCCCTGCCCTGTTCCAAGAGGAGCATCAACCAGCTGCTTATTACCTTCAAAAAACTGGGGCTTTAGTGACAGCGAGAAAGTAACTGTCATACATCTTGAGGACACTGGCAACTGTGTGAGGAGGGCAGGAAAGCATCCCCAAGGAGGGGACATTT